>NW_011494639.1:1059823-1073056 GCF_000754665.1 Bison bison bison | reverse complement strand
AATGGACCAAAGAACTAAATAGACAGTTCTCCAAAGAAGACATACAGATGGCTAACAAACACATGAAAAGATGCTCAACATCACTCATTATCAGAGAAATGCAAATCAAAACCACAATGAGGTACCATTTCATGCCAGTCAGAATGGCTGTGATCCAAAAGTCTACAAGCAATAAATGCTGGAGAGGGTGTGGAGAAAAAGGAACCCTTTTACACTGTTGGTGGGAATGCAAACTAGTACAGCCATTATGGAGAACAGTGTGGAGATTCCTTAAAGAACTGGAAATAGAACTGCCATATGACCCAGCAATCCCACTGCTGGGCATACACACTGAGGAAACCAGAATTGAAAGAGACACGTGTACCCCAATGTTCATCACAACACTGTTTATAATAGCCAGGACATGGAAGCAACCTAGATGTCCATCAGCCGATGAATGGATAAAAAAGCTGTGGTACGTATACACAATGGAGTATTACTCAGCCATCAAAAAGAATACATTTGAATCAGTTCTAATGAGGTGGATGAAACTGGAGCCTATTATACAGAGTGAAGTAAGCCAGAAAGAAAAACACCAATACAGTATACTAACACATATATATGGAATTTAGGAAGATAGTAACGACAACCCTGTATGCAAGACAGCAAAAGAAACACAGATGTATAGAACAGTCTTTTGGACTCTGTGGGCGGGGGGGATGATTTGGGAGAATGGCATTAAAACATATATAATATCATATAAGAAATTAATCACCAGTCCAGGTTCAATGCAGGATACAGGAAGCTTGGGGCTGGTGCACTGGGATGACCCAGAGGGATGGTATGGGGAGGGAGGTGGGAGTGGGGTTTAGGATGGGGAACACATGTACACCCATGGCGGATGCATGTTGATGTATGGCAAAACCAATACAATATTATAAAGTAAAAAAAATAATAATAATAAAATTTAAAAAAGAAAGAAATTGAGTGCTTATGGCTTTCCCTATCATCTGCCTCCCTTTATAGTCTAGGACTCTTTTGAGATATTACTTAGTCTCCCCACCTCCTGCACACCCCTCACCTCAAAAAGCACTCTGGGGCTCTCCGTCTATCACACCAGTGGCATTGTTTGCCCTAGGGAAGATTAAGATTATTGGAGCGGTAATACAAAGAGAAAAAAAGAAACAATAAGTTTTGGACTTTTTGAATTTCTAAATGGATTTTTTAAATTATATGCAGGCCCTTTTGAGTATCAGAGCTAAAGCCCTGAAGGAATTATGCCATAAAGTGTGTGGAAAAAGAATAGAAGAAGAATCATTTTGTCCCATTATGGGGACAAAATAAAGATAAAAGTTGTCGGCCAGCGGGGGTGAGGGTAGGACAGTGTGGGAAGGAAAAGGAGGGGCGGATGCAGGCAGGGAGGAAGGAGCACAAGATGCTAGATGATAGCTGACAACGGCCCAGTGTTCATGCAGCTCCTCACTGGGCTGTGCCCTGAAAGACCAGGGGGTCTCTGAACTAGAGGAGAGTGAAACTTCTTCAGGCTGGTGAAAGCCACGAAGCTGGGGGAGAACCACCTCCTGCCAGCTCAGAGCCACAGTCCTAAAGCAGAAAGGGGATGTGGCATGCCTGTCAAAGCTGGATCTGAAATAGCCTTCGAAGTTTCATTAGAAGTAGCAAAATGAAACTTACAGAATTTTCTGAATTCCCAGGAAGAGTGGAAATGCTTGAAGGATACCTGGTGGACTTAAAGGGGCCTGATAATCAGGATTCAGATGGAGAAGGGACCGTGAGTTCTATAATGAGAGGTCACCGCTGGACCATGGAGAGCAGCAGCAGCAGGACCATGGGCAGTGGCCGCAGATGCACAATGCACTGGGAGCAAAGCTAAAGGCCAGAGACCAAGTGGCATCAGGTACCCGCAGAGAGTAGAAGGCAGTGAGGGGCAAATCTGGTGCTCTCCCTCATCCTTACTTCTTCATCCTTTGATGGCATAAGCGTGCCCCTAAGCCCTGCTTTTTTTTTTTTTTAGCAAATATTAGAAGGTATCTGAGTAGAATGGGAGATAGGAGAATGAATTCTTAATGTGTCTGAGTTTGTATCCAAAATGTTTTGTTCTAATTTTGTGAGATCATACCAAAATGTCCAGACTGTTTTTTGTTTTTTTTTTTCAATTTAGGTGGAAATGAGACTTGATGTGTAAATTAGGATCAGCACAAAGAAAGAACATCTTATTTTTTCACACTTGAGTTTGTGACGTAAAATTTTTACCCATTACAGATATTTGAAGAGATGTTCAGACGCCTCAAAGGTAATGTGTGGGCACAAGTTAGTTACACGTGGTTGACAGGTTACCTGAGATAGGTCACTGTCTAGCACCTTACCTGGGTTGAGATTTCTGAAGCAGGCTGCAATACTACCTGAATCCCAGGCTTCAGGTCTAAAGTCAGACCTCAAATCTCTGCATCTAATTTTTACAACATGGTAATTTGAGGCAAGACATTTAAACTTTGGGAGCATCAGTTATCTCATCTATGAAAAGGATACTGTCTTTAAAAAATTATTCAGGAATTAAATAATATAACACATATAATTGTTTAGAACATTTTCTCATTCTGAATAAAAGCTCAAAATGGGAATTACTATTGTTTTCATAAGCAGGAATGATTGTTTTGTTTTTTTTCATTTTGGTCAAACTTGATGAATTCTTTTAAGCATAAGCACTTTATAGTTTATAAATTTCTACTTGTAGAAAGCAATATTTCTTTTAAGTATAGCAATTCACTAAGGAAGAATTAACAGCCAGCCTGGAAGATACATTCATTCAGATTGTGACAGTGAAATACACATTAATTTTCATGTTATAAATTGTAGCATTTGTATTTTCACATTTAATTTAACCTGCTCTTAGAGGAAGAACAAAAGACAACAATGAACAAAAACATTCTCTGTTTCCATTCTTGTTATTAAATAACAACATCCACTTACACAAGGAATTCACATCATCCATTGTACACACCAAGTTCTAGAATTTGAAGAAAGCTTTAAGAGACTTCAGAAGTCATCTGGCTTAACTTTCACATTTTACACAGCAGAAAGCTGAGGCCTAGGGCAGAAGTGACTTAGCTGGGATAAATTGGCTATTGGTAAGATTGGGATGGGGCTTCCCTTGTGGCTCAGCTGGTGAAGAATCTGCCTGCAATGCAGGAGACCTGGGTTCCATCCCTGGTTGGAAAGATCCCCTGGAGGAGGGAAAGATTGGGATAAGGTCTGTTAGTCAGTTTCTGCTGTGTGACAATCCGCTGCAGAACTCAGTTGCTTGAAAAAAGTGTCTTTTTTGCTTACAAGCCTGCAGGTCAGTTGTGACCAGGCTGATTCAGGCCGGGTTCTGCTGGGCTTGGCTCCAAGCTTCTGGAAGGGTCCAGGTCTATTCCACATGGCTCTCACCCTTGCATCAGTAACTGTTAGAGGGATGCTATTCTTAGAATGGAGCACATGTATGTGAGGTGGCGTGGGGCAGGGAGGGCAAGCACATAAAGTTACGCTTCCTGAGACTTCATCCCAGAACCGAAACACTTAATTTCTGCCCAATTCCATCAGCTGAATCCAGTTACATGGGTTAAGCTCCAAAATCAATGGCTATACAAAATAGTCTCCATTCATTCTAGTGGAAATTCTTTCCAAGTCACATGACCCAAGATGTGGTTATGAAATTCTCATAAAGAGAGGGCATGAGTGATTTCAGAGACTCAGTTTATCATTGGATTCCAGTCTTCAGATTTCCACATAGGTTTTCTCCCCTTCCATCATGTTCTAAGCAATTCTTCAACATAGTAAGAAAACTACCCAGTTGAAGAAGCTGTTTGATGTCGAATCACATAGGGCCAAACTTGGCAGTAAGTTATCAACATCACCTTTAGAGAAAACAACATAAAGCCTAGGAACAGTTATACAGAGAAAAATGAATAAGAAAATAATTGCTCGTCAGCCAAGAATGCTTTCTACATCTCATCTACAACATTGAAACTCTGAGTAAGTTTTTCCTTCAGCAAAAAGAAATTTATAGCTTCAGTGCTATCAATTGTTTTTTAATTAAAAATGTATTGAGGTTCTCACAACTGGAGCACATAAACCAGACATGCCAATGCTTGGCACAGGCAGCCCGGTGTGTGGGTATAAATTATATCCAGGGTGACTTGGGTCTGGCCAGGAGACACTGCAGCAACTCTGGGTTATACTTTCTCTAAGTTAGAACTACTGAAACTCACATGCTTAGAATATTTAAAACATCTATCACAGGTATACAAATGGATGGCTTTTCCACCCCACTAAGGCTTTATTCTTTCAGCAGTTTCAGATGCCGACCTTCCCTGGAACAAAGCAAGTTTGCACTCAGCAGGCTCTGCACTGGTCTTAGAATAGATAACCTGGAAGTTCCACAGGGTCCTGCACTAAAATCCAAATTAGCAGCAAAAGCCTGACTGCAACACCTTCAATGACTTTGGTGACACTGAAGAGCGAAAGGATCCAACCTGATACAGGGCTTCCGGGATACACAAGTGGAACATAAGAATCCTCCATCCATCCATTCATTCACTGACAACAATATCTGTTGAGATTTTGTTATAAACAGCCAGTCACTGAGCTAGGAGCTGAAGCTTGAGCTCAGGAAAGAAGCTGAGCTCCTGGCAAGAAGGGAGAGCGGGAAACACAGACAGATAGCCAAGAGTGAAGTCTAAGGAGCGTGCAGGTATGCAGGTCTGATTTCAAAGCACAAGGAGACATTACATCAAGTTCTCTTTGTTCTTATTTGCAAAACATGATGAGGAAGTGATAAATATTTGCCTTTTGTCTGTGGCTAAGTGTAGGATTGATTTCTTTGAATCCGGGCATGCAAACTTTATAGACTACTATTTAAATGCTAAGGATTGTCAGTAGGTAAAGAAGGGTTACCTATTCATCTTCTACAGAAGATGCTAGAGGCTGTTGATTTCAGTAAGGAACAGAGTAAAAAGCCATCTTGAATTTGAGGAGGAAGATGCTCAGGACACCAGGTCAGGAAATGATTTCATACATAGCAGAAAGCTCCCTATACCGAGAGTCATAACTTTGACAAGTTGGACAACTTTCCCTTCCTGGGCATATATTATTTCCGAGTCTGCAAAATGAAAGGGTTGAGTCAGATGAGCTATGAGTTATGTTCCAAATTCTTCGTGACTTCCTGCCTATACGAAGTGGTCTCTACCTAATAGTTTCCCCACAGTGTGATAAAAAGAGTGCAAAATTTAGAGAGTCCCTTTGAATTTGAATCACAGCTTATACGTGATCTGGGGAAAACAGAACATCTCTGAATCCCACTTGGACTAAAAGCACTTAGATTTAAAAGGAGGAAACTAAAGATAATGTCTATAGGGTTGCCTCGCGGGTGCTCAAGAACTGATGAAGCAAAAACTAG
Source organism: Bison bison bison (assembly GCF_000754665.1). Classification (NCBI taxonomy): domain Eukaryota; kingdom Metazoa; phylum Chordata; class Mammalia; order Artiodactyla; family Bovidae; genus Bison; species Bison bison. Next base: position 1,067,622 of record NW_011494639.1, on the reverse strand, counting down.
CCAGCTCAAAATTGGTGACACGCTTGAGTTCTTGGTGATCTTTGAGGATAGCAGGGTTAACCACTTGAAGCAGGAAATAGACCCAGTGCCTCTGGACATACCACGTGGTTCCTCCTTCACACAAGAGCTTTGGGCAATGAAAGACAGAAACAAGGAGCTGTATCTGACAGAACACGGAATTTGTCATCAGGCCCACTTCACCCCCAACACTACTTTGGATTGTACCCTGGGACAACCCATTCATTCATTCACCATTTACTGAGGGACTGCTATGTTCCGGACACTGCTAAGTGAGCCCTAAAGCTACAGTGGTATAAATAATACTGTTTCTGCCTTCTGGGAAATCACCATTGAAATAAGGGGCAAGTAGGCTTATACTTCTGGAGAAGGAAATGGCAACCCACTCCAGTAATCTTGCCTGGAAAATCCCATGGACTGAGAAGCCTGGTAGGTTACAGTCCGTGGGGTCGCAAAGAGTCGGACACGACTGAGCGACTTCACTTTCACTTTTCACTTTCATGCATTGGAGAAGGAAATGGCAACCTACTCCAGTGTTCTTGCCTGGGGAATCCTAGGGACGGGGGAGCTTGGTGGGCTGCTGTCTATGGTGTCGCACAGAGCTGGACATGACTGAAGCGACTTAGCAGTAGCAGTAGGCTTATACTTATATTATTATGGGATCAGTGCCAAGAGTGAAGTTAGCCCAAAGTACTCTGGGATTATAAAGTGGTTTTCCTCATTTAACAACAACAACAAAACAAGAATTCCTTTATTACAAGGTAATATTGTAAAGTAACTCAGAATAACATTTACTGGATGTTTCTTATTCCTAGTAAGTTACATACATTCATTAATATTCACAAGTAGTTGTGGTTTTCTTTCTTCCTTTTTTTTTTTTCCTCTTTCAGTTGTTGCTCCATTTTATGCATGCAGTGACTGAGGTATGGAAACTTTACATAGTTTTGTCCCAGTTACTCAGCCAGTAGTGGAAGAACTGGGATTGAAGCCAGTTCTGCGTGGCTCATCATGCAATCGCACCATGTCTTCTCTTTGATAACAGACTTAATCCTTGTTTCCGAGTACCATGATACAGATGTCACTAAAAGGCATTTTTTTCCCTTCGTATCATAGGACCAGACCGTGTGAAAGGCCAATTTGGGTTTAATTTCATTGCCCTGAGAGTTTTCTCAGATTAGGAGTGAGGGGGAAATCTGGGGAAAGAGGATAAGGGGATTCGACTTCAGTTTGGTGAACATATTGATGGCTGTGCTTTCACTCCAGGAGGCCCCAGGCTACATTTACCAGTCATCTCCACTTTGAAAGACATGCGTCTCCAAGCCACCAGGTCTGTTGCACACACAGTGCTAGAGCAGCTGCATTTTATCCCTTCCCTTCTGTACAAACTCCAAAAAAAAAAAAAAAAATGAAAGAGTATGCAGAGAAAGCCAAGTGCAAAACATAACTCAGAAATGGTAATGTAACAGGGCCCTCCACGGCTGCTGACTCGTTGCATTCGTAATGATTTTCTCCAAATAATGCAAACAATATTTTTCCTCAGAAATGAAATATGGGAGTGCCACATCCCAAGGATGATGGGGGAGAACTCATAAAAGATTTTCATCTTTCCTTGTCAGGCTTCAGAAATGCAAACAGCCTCGTTCTCATTTTCTTTATGCCCTGGACTTCTAATTGAGGAAGCTGGCATCAATTATGCATGTGGGTACCACTGGGAAAGGAACAAGAATAAATATTTGGGGGTATCGTTAGCTAGAACACCACTTCATCTTTGTGTCATCATGGTTTCCCATATCGTAGTGCTTTAGATTAGAACATATGGCAATAAGGTAGGTAATGAGAACAACAATTTTCTGAAACAACATTATAACTTTTCCCTCTTTATGGTCACATTTAGTTACAGTACATGCTGCCATTTAGGTGTAGAGCTTTATAAAAGCAAACCGCAGAGAGAAGAGAATTCAGGGGCAAGGGCCTAGCAAGTCTGAATGGCTGGGACCAAAGCCAACCCTGCAGATGGGAATTTGGGAGTGTGAACTAGTTAGCATTTGCTGCAGCAAAAATCCCAGCTTTGAAGAGGCTGATAGCAGCGAGATTTCTTCCATTTTCATGTTCCATGCAGGCTGTGCATGGCTATGAGTTGGCTGGGCTCAGCTTCACCTGTCTGCTCATTCAGGTTGAAGCCAGGCTGAAGGAGAGACCACTCAATGTCATGGCGAAAGACCCTGAGACCAATGACTCAGGAGCATTTGCCACTTCTGCTTAGGAATGCGTGTTTTATATCCACTCTCTATCCACTATCCAAAACAAAACTGAGTCTATCAAGAAAATAGGGAGTCATAGTAAAGATGGGGATGTGTAATATACACTCACGAGGAAAGAGCAGAAAGTACGAACACTGCAGTCAACCACAGGGTGATACCTGACTCTACTTTGTCGTTGCTGGGGAAACTCTTCTGAGGCAATGTAGTAACTCTGCAAGTGAGCAAAGAAAGTCACCATTAATGGGTGTGAAGGTTGATTTAGAGTTCACATAAATACAAATTCAGCAAGCATCTCTCTAATACTAGTCCAAATCCTAGGTCCTGCGCAATGCGTTTTGGGGAATAATGATGAATAAGATGATCTCGGCCAGTCAGGAGCCCTCAGTTGTGAAGAGATGATAGCCGGGCCAAGAGTTAATCAAACTAATGGCTAGCGTGGAAAAGTATGATAGAGGGACAGAAAGGTGGGGGCAAAGGAAAGTTTAGGTACAGTGTTAGGTTCCTGACATAAATTGTCTCAATCTGCACAATACTCTGAAGTAGGAATAATACAAATGAGCAAACTTGAGTATCAGGCAGATTTAATGACCTGCCCACCTAAAAGGGGAACCTGGAGTTAAATAAAACAAAACTAGTGGGAATGGATTGGTAGAGCCATTCACTCTACCGAAGAGATTAGCCAAGGAACAGAAATGGTATTTCAGACAGGCCCTGACATTTGAAAAGCATTTCAGCCGAAAGAAGAGGAAAGACAAGCAGAAGACGCAGGCTGAGCACAGTGTGGGCAAGCCTGGGTTTGCTGGGAGATGGCCGGGCAGGCCTCCTGTGCAGCTTCAGCAGAGGGTAGTATCAGAAGCAGGTCATTCAGGGTGTGCAGCTGTGTGTCATATTGAATATTTAAAACTTTTTCTGCAGGTAGTGGGACCATTAAAGATTTCTGAGGAATAATTGATAAAATTTCAACTGTATCTTTAGAAAGATTATCTGGTACAAAGTCTCCAGAGGACAGCTCAGGGGCAGACTGCCCAATCCTCTAAGATATGACACATTTCCCTATATCTATGTGTCTCTCTGGGAAAGTATTACAGGAAGAAGGAGGGAACTCTGTGTGTGTGTGTGTGTGTGTGTATTTCTGAATTCAAGGCTGCATTTGGTATGATTTTAATACGTTTGCTCATTAAGTATGAGGTGGAGCTGCTCACGTGGATGTGTATAAAGTAAACCAGGTTCCCAAACTCTTTAAATTTGCCTTGCCTGGGTCTTTATCCTTGTTTCATCAATAATCCAGATTAATTTTCCTAATCTCAGATTAACTTCTAACGAATAGAGTCTATTGTGAAAATAAAACAAACACTTCCATGAGTTAATCATGCAAAATAACCCACACACACACACACACACACATTCATCACAAAAACACAATTTGAAAAGAGAAACACTAGTGAGAAGAGGCTCTGTGTTAAAAGAAGCAGAATCTTTAGGGGTTTTCCTTCTTATTCAGCCCAACACCCTCCAGCAAGGACCTCAGGAATCTTAACCTTATCGTCAACACCTAGCCCAAAGGTAGGCAACTATTTTTCCCTTGAATCTCTTTAGGGGAAAGATAAAGCTAGCATTTAAAAGATAATTTAAAACTCAGCCATTAAAAAAAAATACATTTGAATCAGTTCTAATGAGGTGGTTGAAACTGGAGATGATTATACAGAGTGAAGTAAGCCAGAAAGAAAAACACCAATTCAGTATACTAACGCATATATATGGAATTTAGAAAGATGGTAACGATAACCCTGTATGCGAGACAGCAAAAGAGACACAGATGTATAGAACAGTCTTTTGGACCCTGTGGGAGAGGGAGGGGGCGATGATTTGGGAGAATGGCATTGAAACATGTATAATATCATATAAGAAACGAATCACCAATCCAGGTTTGATGCAGGATACAGGATGCTTGGGGCTGGTGCACTGGCATGACCCAGAGGGATGGTATGGGAAGGGAGGTGGGAGGGGGGTTCAGGATTGGGAACACGTGTACACCCGTGGTGGATTCATGTTGATGTATGGCAAAACCAACACAATATTGTAAAGTAATTATCCTCTAATTAAAATAAATAAATTTAAAAAATAAAATTTTAAAAAAGATAATTTAAAGGAAAACAATTGGGCAGTGAATCATAATAATTTTTTCTGAGTCTAAGAATCTTAATTTTCTAATTTTTATTAGGCTCCCTCCTCTCTGAATCTCCTGACTTGTAATATGGGAGTCAGTAATCCTTCACTCCACAGTTACCGTCTACTTCAGTCTCTTTTATCAGACTAAATGTCAAGAACCATAGCTTACCCACTCACCAGAGGGCTGGCACCAGCCCCAGACTCCATGGTCTGTGCCGCCAGCTGTGCTGGACACAGCCTTGGCCAACAGTGGTCTGGTAGCCTCTACACAAGGCAGGAACTGGTAGCCAACCAGGCTGGGTGCCAGGCTCATCTATCAACACATCCATCATAGGGGACCACTGCATTGCAACAGATGGGTCCATGCAGCCAGCCTAGCATATAGCTCTGGTGACCAAAGAGGAATGTGCTGTGGGACCCCATAGGATGTCCCCAACATAAGATGACTTTTCCAGATCAGGAACATAACCAACCTACCTAATACATAAAAAGTAAATACAGGAATTAGGAAAAGGTGGGAGCAGAGTAATATGTTCCATATGAAATAACAAGATAATATCCTAGAAGAAGTGAAAGTGAAAGTGAAGTGAAGTCGCTCAGTTGTGTCCGACTCTTAGCCACCCCATGGACTGCAGCCTACCAGGCTCCTCCGCCCATGGAATTCTCCAGGCAAGAGTACTGGAGTGGGGTGCCATTGCCTTCTCCACTACATACTGAAAATTCTATAAGGATCTTCGAGTCCAAAAGGAATATCTCACTACACCCCCATAATCTGGAAATTCTCCTCTTGTTCTAGCCTGATGCTGATCTCGCCATCTGTCTGTTTTCCTGAAGACCTGTTTTTGTTTGTTTTTCATTTTTGGTTGCATAAGGTCTTAGCTGTGGCACATGTGATCTTTGTTGAGTCATGTGGATATTTTCTTTGTGGCGCAAGAAATCCTCTAGTCGTGGCACGTAGCTGCAGTGTGCTGGTTTAGTTGCTCCTCGACATGTAGGATCTTGATTCCCCAACCAGGGATTGAACCAGCGTCCCCTGCATTGCAGGCGAATTCTTAACTCCTGGACCACCAGAGAAGTCACTGGAGTCTTGTTCTTTAAAGACAAGGTAAAGTCAGGACCGCTGAAATCCTGTCAAAGACCTGAAGACTGTGAGTGTCCAGGAGTCTCTGGTGGAGGCGTGGGTCAGCGGTGGCCTGCTGCAGGGTTGGGGGCACTGAGTGCAGCAGTGCATGCATGGGACCTTTTGAAGGAGATCGCCATTTTCTTCATTACCTCCATCATAGTTCTTCCTAGAAGAACTAAACAAAATGGAGATCAGCAACCTACCTGATAAAGTTCAAGGTAATGATCGTTAAGATAGTCAATAAATTCAGAAGAATGCATGAACGGAGTGAGAAGTTTAATATTTAAAGTGAATGGTGATAGGTGCAAACTTATTGGGATTCCTAGGTGGTTCATGGTAAAGAAGCCACCTGCCAATGCAGGAGACACAGGTTGAGTCCCTGGGTCAAGAAGATCCCCTGGAGCAGGAAATGGCGGCTCACTCCATTATTCTTGCCTGTGGATGTCTGTGTTGATTCTGTATCCTGGCTATTATAGATAGAGCTGCAGTGAACTTTGGAATTAGGTGTATCTTTTTGAATTATGGTTTTCTCAGGGTATATGTGCAGAAGTAGAATTTCTGGGTCATATAAAGAATCTTCCTGCAAATGCAGGAGACCCAGGTTTGATCCCTGGATTGGAAACATCCCCTAGAGGAGAGCATGACAACCCACTCCAGTATTCTTGCCTGGAGAATCCCCATGGACAGAGGAGCCTGGCAGCCTATAGTCCATGGGGTTGCAAAGAGTCAGACATGACTGAGTGACTAAACACACACGTGGATTGTCTTGGGTAATACAGTTGCTTTGACAATGTTGATTCTTCCAATCTAAGAACGTGATATTTCTTTCCGTTTATTTGTGTCATCTTCAATTTCTTTCATCAGCATCTTTAAATTTTCAGAGTATAGGTGTTTTGTTTCCTTCAGTTCAGTTCAGTCATTCAGTCATGTCTGACTATTTGCAACCCCATTGACTGCAGCATGCCAGGCTTCCCTGTCCATCACCAACTCCCAGAGCTTGCTCAAACTCATGTCCATGGAGTCAGTGATGCCATCCAACCATCTCATCCTCTATCATCCCCTTCTCCTCCTACCTTCAATATGTCCCAGCATCAGGGTCTTTTCAAATGAGTCAGTTTTTCACATCAAATGGCCAAAGTAGTGGAGTTTCAGCTTCAGCCTCAGTCCTTCCAATGAATATTCAGGACTGATTTCCTTTAGGATTGACTGGTTGGATCCCCTTGCTGTCCAAGGAACTCTCAAGAGTCTTCTCCAACACCACAGTTCAAAAGCAATTCTTTGGTGCTCAGCTTTCTTTATAGTCCAACTCTCACATTCATTCATGAGTACTGGAAAAACCATAGCTTTGACTAGATAGACCATTGCTGCAAAGTAATGTCTCTGCTTTTTAATATGCTGTCTAGGTTTGTCATAAATTTTCTTCCAAGGAGCAAGCATCTTTCTTTTTTTTTTAATTTTAATTGGAGGCTAATTATCTTACAATATTGTGGTGTTTTTTGCCATACATTGCCATGAATCAGCCAAGGGTGTGCATGTGTCCCCCATCCTGAACCCACCTCCCACCTCCCTCCCCATCCCATCCCTCTGGGCTGTCCCAGTGCACTGGCTTTGAGTGCCCTGTTTCATGCATCAAACGTGGACTGGTGATCTATTTCACATATGATAATATACATGTCTCAATGCTATTCTCTCAAATCACTCCACCCTCACCTTCTCCCAGAGTCCAAAAGTCTGTTCTTTATATCTGTGTCTCTTTTGCTGTCTTGCATATAGGGTCATCATTACCATCTTTCTAAATTCCATATATATGCATTAATATACTGTATTGGTGTGTTTTTTCCCTGACTTACTTCACTCTGTATAATAGGCTCCAGTTTCATCCATCTCATTAGAACTGATTCACATGTGTTCTTCTTAATAGCTGAGTAATATTCCACTGTGTATATGTACCACAGCTTTCTTATCCATTTGTCTGCCAATGGACATCTAGGTTGCTTCCATGTCCTGGCTATTGTAAACAGTGCTGCGATGAGCATTGGGGTACATGTGTTTTTTTCAATTCTGGTTTCCTCAGTGTGTGTGCCCAGCGGTGGGATTGCTGGGTTGTATGGCAGTTCTATTTCTAGTTCTTTAAGGAATCTCCACACTGTTCTCCATAATGGCTGTACTAGTTTGCATTCCCACCAACAGTGTAAAAGGGTTCCTTTTTCTCCACACCCTCTCCAGCA
>NW_011494639.1:1054582-1059723 GCF_000754665.1 Bison bison bison | reverse complement strand
CCTCATTGTGGTTTTGATTTGCATTTCTCTGATAATAAGTGATGTTGAGCATCTTTTCATGTGTTTATTAGCCATCTGTATGTCTTCTTTGGAGAAATGTCTGATTAGTTATTTGACCCATTTTTTGATTGGGTAGTTTATTTTTCTGGTATTTAGCTGCATGGGCTGTTTGTATATTTTTGAGGTTAATTCTTTGTCCATTGCTTCATTTTGTTATTATTTTCTCCCACTCTGAAGGCTGTCTTTTCACCTTGCTTATAGTTTCCTTCATTGTGCAAAAGCTTTTAAGTTTAATTAGGCCCCATTTATTTTTGCCTTTATTTCCATTACTCTGGGTGATGTGTCATAAAGGATCTTGCTGTGTTTTATGTCAGAGAGTGTTTTGCCTGCGTTATTCTCTAGTTTTACAGTTTTATAATTTATAAAATTATAAATAGTTTTTATAATTTTTATAGTTTCTGGTCTTACATTTAGATCTTTAATCCATTTTGAGTTTATTTTTGTGTATGGTGTTAGAAAGTGTTCTAGTTTCATTCTTTTACAGGTGGCTGACCAGTTTTTCCAGAACCACTTGTTAAAGAATTGTCTTTTCTCCTTTGTATATTCTTGCCTCCTTTGTCAAAAATAAGGTGTCCATAGGTGTGTGGATTTATCTCTGGGTTTTTTATTTTGTTCCATTTATCTATATTCCTGTCTTTGTGCCAGTACCATACTGTCCTGATGACTATAGCTTTGAAGTCAGGCAGGATGATTCCTCCAGTTCCATTCTTCTTTCTCAAGATTGCTATTTGAGATTTTTTTGTATTTCCATACAAACTGTGAAATTTTTTGTTCTAGTTCTGTGAATAATATCCACTGGTAACTTGACAGGGATTGCATTGAATCTATAGATTGCTTTGGGTAGTATACACATTTTCACTATATTGATTCTTCCAATCCATGAACACGGTATATTTCTCCATCTATTTGTGTCACCTTTGATTTATTTCATCAGTGTTTTATAGTTTTCTATATATAGGTCTTTTGTTTCTTTAGGTAGATTTTTTCCTAAGTATTTTATTCTTTTCATCACAATGGTGAATGGGATTGCTCCTTAATTTCTCTTTCTGTTTTCTCATTGTTAATGTATAGGAATGTTAATGTATAGGGTTTCTCTGCATTAATTTTATATCTTGCAACTTTACTATAGTCATTGATTAGCTCTAATAATATTCTGGTAGTGTCTTTAGGGTTTCTATGCAGAGGATCATATCATCTGCAAACAGTGAGAGTTTTACTTCTTCTTTTCCAATTTGGATTCCTTTTATTTCTTTTTCTTCTCTGATTGCTGTGGCTAAAACTTCCAAAACTATGTTGAATAGTAGTGGTGAGAGTGGGTACCCTTGTCTTATTCCTGACTTTAGGGGAAATGTTTTCAATTTTTTGCCATTGAGGATAATGTTTGCTGTGGGTTTATCATATATGGCTTTTAGTATATTTAGTTATGTTCTTTCTATGCCTGCTTTCTGGAGAGTTTTTATCATAAATAGATGTTGAATTTTGTCAAAGGCTTTCTGTACATCTATTGAGATAATTATATGTTTTTTTATCTTTCAGTTTGTTAATGTGGTGTATCACATTGATTGATTTGCAAATATTGAAGAATCCTTGCATCCTGGGGATAAAGCCCACTTGGTCATGATGTATGATCTTTTTAATATGTTGTTGAATTCTGTTTGCTAAAATTTTGTTGAGGATTTTTGCATCTATGTTCATCAGTGATATTGGCCTGTAGTTTTCTTTTTTTGTGGCGTCTTTTTCTAGTTTTGGTATTAGGGTGATGGTGGCCTCTTAGAATGAGTTTGGGAGTTTACCTTCCTCTGCAATTTTCTGGAAGAGTTTGAGTAGGATAGGTGTTAGCTCTTCTCTAATTTTTTGGTAGAATTCACCTGTGAAGCCATCTGGTCCTGGGCTTTTGTTTGTTGGAAGAGTTTTGATTACAGTTTTGATTTCTTGTGCCTGTGATGGGTCTGTTAAGATTTTTTATTTCTTCCTGGTTCAGTTTTGGAAGGTTATACTTTTCTAAGAATTCATCCATTTCTTCCACGTTGCCCATTTTATTGGCATATAGTTGCTGATAGTAGTCTCTTATGATCCTTTGTATTTCAGTGTTATCTGTTGTGTTTTCTCCATTTTCATTTCTAATTTTGTTGATTTGATTCTTCTCCCTTTTTTTCTTGATGAGTCTGCCTAATGGCTTGTCAATTTTATTTATCTTCTCAAAGATCCAGCTTTTAGTTTTGTTGATTTTTGCTATAGTCTCCTTTCTTTTTAATTTATTTCTGCCTTAATTTTTATGATTTCTTTTCTTCTACTAACCCTGGGGTTCTTCATTTCTTCTTTTTCTAGTTGCTTGAGGTATAAAGTTAGGTTATTTGTTTGATTTTCCTCTTGTTTCTTAAGGTAAGCTTGTAATGCTATGAACCTTCCCCTTAGCACTTTTACTGAATCCCATAGGTTTTGAGTTGTGTTTTCATTGTCTTTGCTTCTATGCATATTTCGATTTCCTTTTTGATTTCTTCTGTGATTTGTTGGTTATTCAGAAGCATGTTATTTAGCCTCCATATGTTTGTATTTTTTAATAGTTTTTCTCCTGTAGTTGACATCTAATCTTACTGCATTGTGAATAGAAAAGATGGCAAGTGTCTTTTAATTTCGTGGCTGCAATCACCATCTGCAGTGATTTTGGAGCCCCCCAAAATAGTCTGTCACTGTTTCCACTGTACCTCCATTTATTTGCCCTGAAGTGATGGGACCTGATGCCATGATCTTAGTTTTCTGAATGTTGAGATTTAAGTCAGCTTTTTTCACTCTCTTTCACTTTCATCAAGAGGCTCTTCAGTTCATCTTCTCTTTCTGCTGTAAGGGTGGTGTCACCTGCATATCTGAGGTTATTGATATTTCTCCTGGCAATCTTGATTCCAGCTTGTGCTTCATCCAGCCTGGCATATTGCATGATATGCTCACAAGTCAAATAAGCAGGATGACAATATACAACCTTGACATACTCCTTTTCCAATTTGGAACCAGTCTGTTCTTTCATGTCTGGTTCTAACTCTTACTTCTTGACCTGCATACACACTTTTCAGTAGGCGGGTAAGGTTGTCTGGTATTCAATTTCTTTAAGAATTTTCCATAGATTTTTTGTGATCTACACAATCAAAGGCTTTAGCATAGTCAATAGAGCAGAAGTAGATGTTTATCTGGAACTCTATCGCTTTTTCTATGAACCAGTGGATGTTGGCAATTTGATCTCTGATTCCTCTGCCTTTTCTAAATCCACCTTAAACATCTGGAAGTTCTGGGTTCATGTACTGTTGAAGCCTCACTTGGAGAATTTTGAGCATTAGTTTGCTAGTGTGTGAGATGAGTTCAACTGTGCCATACTTAGACAACATATTAAAAAGCAGAGACATTACTTTGCCAACAAAGGTCCATCTAGTCAAGGCTATGGTTTTTCCAGTAGTCATATATGGATGTGAGAGTTGGACCATGAAGAAAGCTGAATGCTGAAGAATTGACGCCTTTGAAATGTGGTGTTGGAGAAGACTCTTGAGAGTTCCTTGGACTGCAAGGAGATCCAACCAGTACATCCTAAAGGAAATCAGTCCTGGGTATTCATTGGAAGGACTGATATTGAAACTGAAACTCCAATACTTTGGCGACCTAATGAGAAGAGATGATTCATTTGAAAAGACCCTGATGCTGGGAAAGATTGAGGGCAGGAGGAGAAGGGGATGACAGAGGATGAGATGGTTGGATGGCATCACCGACTCAATGGGCATGAGTTTGGGCAAACTCAGGGAGTTGGTGATGAACAAGGAGGCCTGGCATGCTGCAGTTCATAGGGTCGCAAAGAGTTGGACGTGACTGAACGACTGAACTAAGCTGAACTATGCCATAGTTTGAACATTCTTTGGCATTGCTTTTCTTTGGGGTTGGAATGAAAACTGATCTTTTTCAGTCCTGTGGCCACTGCTGAGCTTTCCAGATTTGCTGGCATATTGAGGGCAGAACTTTCACCGCATCATCTTTTAAGATTTGAAATAGCTCAACTGGAATTCCATCACCTCCACTAGCTTTGTTAATAGTGTTGCTTCCTAAGGCCCACCTGACTTCACATTCCAGGATGTCTGGCTCTAGGTGAGTGATCACACCATCGTGGTTATCTGAGTCATTAAGATCTTTTTTGTATAGTTCTTCCGTGTATTCTTGCCACCTCTTTTTATTATCTTCTGCTTCTGATAGGTCCATACTGTTTCTGTCCTTGTTCTGCCCATCTTTGCATGATATGTTCCCTTGGTAACTCTAATTTTCTTGACAAGATCTCTAGTCTTTCCCATTCTATGGTTTTGCTCTCTTTCTTTGCACTGATCATTGAGGAAGGCTTTCCTATCTCTCCTTGCTATTTGGAACTCTGCATGCAGGTGGATATAGATTTCCTTTTCTCCTTTGCCTTTCTCTTCTCTTATTTTCTCAGCTATTTGTAAGTCCTCCTCAGACAACCATTTTGCCTTTTTGCATTTCTTCTTCTTGAGGATGGTTTTGATTACAGCCTCCTGTACATGTTGCAAACCTCCATCCATAGTTCTTCAGGCACTCTAACTATCAGATCTAATCCCTTGAATCTATTTGTCTCCTTAGGTAAGTTTATTCCTAGGTATTTTATTCATTTTGAAAAAACCCATAGACCTACGGTCAATTAAATTATGACGAAGGAGACAAGACTATACAACGGATGAATGATAGTCTCTTCAATAAATAGTGCTGGGAAAACTGGATAGCTACATGTAAAAGAATGAAATTAGACACTCTTTGACACCATACACAAAAATAAACTTGAATTAGGTTAAAGACCTAAATGTGAGACCAGACATTATGAAACTCTTAGAGGACAACATAGGCAGAACACTCTTTGACAAAAATTGCAGCAATATCTTTTTCAATCTGTCTCCTAGAGTAAATGAAATAAAAACAAAAATAAACAAATGGGACCTAATTAAACTCCAAAGTTTTTGCACAGCAAAGGAAATCATAAACAAAATGAAATGATGACCCACGGAATGGAAGAAAATATTTGCAAATGATGCAAATCCCAACAA
>NW_011494639.1:1054027-1054482 GCF_000754665.1 Bison bison bison | reverse complement strand
GGCTGATCTCCTTCAGAATGGACCAGTTGGATCTCCTTGCAGTCCAAGGGACTCTCAAGAGTCTTCTCCAACACCACAGTTCAAAAGCATCAATTCTTCAGCGCTCAGCCTTCTTCACAGTCCAACTCTCACATCCATACATGACCACAGGAAAAACCATAGCCTTGACTAGATGGACCTTTGTTGGCAAAGTAATGTCTCTGCTTTTGAATATGCTATCTAGGTTGGTCATAACTTTCCTTCCAAGGAGTAAGTGTCTTTTAATTTCATGGCTGCAGTCACCATCTGCAGTGATTTTGCACCCCCAAAAAATAAAGTCTGACACTGTTTCCACTGTTTCCCCATCTATTTCCCATGAAGTGATGGGACCGGATGCCATGATCTTTGTTTTCTGAATGTTGAGCTTTAAGCCAACTTTTTCACTCTCCACTTTCACTTTCATCAAGAGGCTTTTG
>NW_011494639.1:1024742-1053064 GCF_000754665.1 Bison bison bison | reverse complement strand
TTTCCTCTATTTCTTTGCATTGATCGCTGAAGAAGGCTTTCTTATCTCTTCTTGCTATTCTCTGGAACTCTGCATTCAGATGCTTATATTTTTCCTTTTCTCCTTTGCTTTTCGCTTCTCTTCTTTTCACCGCTATTTGTAAGGCCTTCCCAGACAGCCATTTTGCTTTTCTGCATTTCTTTTCTTTTCCATGGGGATGGTATTGATCCCTGTCTCCTGTACAATGTCATGAACCTCATTCCATAGTTCATCAGGCACTCTATCTATCAGATCTAGGCCCTTATATCTATTTCTCACTTCCACTGTATAATCATAAGGGATTTGATTTAGGTCATACCTGAATGGTCTAGTGATTTTACCTACTTTCTTCAACTTAAGTCTGAATTTGGTAATAAGGAGTTCATGGTCTGAGCCACAGTCAGCTCCTGGTCTTGTTTTGTTTTTGTTGACTATATAGAGCTTCTCCATCTTTGGCTGCAAAGAACATAATCAATCTGATTTTGGTGTTGACCATCTGGTGATGTCCCTGTGTAGAGTCTTCTCTTGTGTTGTTAGATAAATGCAAATCAAAACTACAGTGAGATATCACCTCACACCAGTCAGAACAAATATCATCAAAAAATCCACAAACAACAAATGCTGAAAAGGGTTAGTAGAGAAGGGAACCCACCTGCACTATTCATGTGAATGTAAATTAGGACAGCCACTGTGGAGAAAAGCATGGAGGTTCCTTAAAAAACTGGAAATAGAGCTACCATATGATCCTTCAATTCCACTTCTGGACACATATATGGAGAAAAACGTGGTATGAAAGGATACATGGACCGAATGTTCATTTCAGCACTATTTACAATAGTCAAGACATGGAAGCAACCTAAACGTTCACCAACAGGGGAATGGACAAAAGATGATGTGGTCCGTATATACAATGGAATACTATTCAGCCATTAAAAGTAATGAAATAGTGCCATTTGCAACAACATGGATGGACGTAGAGATTGTCACGCTGAGTGAAGTCAGTCAGACAGAGACGGAGAGATATGGTACGGTATCACTTATGTACAGACTCTCAAAAACTAAACAAATGAAAATATTTACAAAACAGACACAGACCCAGACTTGCAGAGCAAATTTATGGTTCCTGGGGAGGGATGGTAGGTGGGAGGGATAGTCAGGGAGTCTGGGACTCATATGTACACACCGCTATATTTAAAAACTGACATGTACACACTGCTGTATTTGTAACTGAATCACTTTGCTGCACACCTGAAATGATCACAACTTTGTTAATCAACTATATGCCAATATAACATGAAAAGTAAATTAATTAATTAATCAAACTTTAGCCTACCTGGAGGACTTGATAAAACATTGGATTGCTAGGCTCCACTCCCTGGAGTTTCTGCTTCAGGTAGTGTGGGATGGGTCTCAAGAATGTACATTTATAGCAAGGTAATGGACTAGTCTCCCACGTGTTGAGAGTCATAGGCCACCAGCTCCACCCTCTCCTGGTGTCTTCTATACATCAGTGCAGAATGTAGGGGAGGGTAAGTGCTCTGAGGTGGGAGAGCCTCACTGCCTTTTAGGCCTGGTCTGAATTCTTCCTCTTTCCCTAGTTACCCAAATAAGCTAGGACAAAGTGCTTGACCTCCCTGGGATTCAGTTTTCAAACTTTAAAAATAGCAACTAAAATATCTCTCAAGTGTTTTTGCTAAGAAATAAATAATAAAGCATGTATAAAGTCCTTAACACAGGATCTACATGTGTTACACAATTCGGTAATACTCCTTCTCTAATTCTTCTGCTACCTCCCTCAGGACCTCGTTCAGGTGAGACTCTTCCTACCCTCTCATATACAAGGGTAACCTATGCCGGTTCTTCCCTTAAGATGGACAATGGATTATCAGAGTGACAACAACGTGTAAATAACAATGGTTTATGCTTTATGTTCACATGTTATATTTGAATACAGCTTCTGCTAGTCTCCATTCTCTTCTTTAGCCCAAAGGAATGATATTTCCATATCGAAGTTACAAGATATAAAGTCATCAACCATGCTAATGAAAGTCGATATTCTACTTTAATGACAGCTGTATCTGCACCATTAATTACAGAATGCCAAGGAAGGATGGCTGTTTTAGAGAGCAGGGGCTCTGGTTACTTCCTAGGTCCTACATGAGTCTCACAGTGAAGAGTGGTGTGGGGCTGGAGCTCAGCACTGAGAAGGATCAGCAGTGCCTGCAGCACCAAAGGGAGAAAGCTGGGAGAAGCAGGACAGAGCCATGGAATCTAAAATCTGTGACTTTTGGAAATTAAAGTGTCTTGGAAGCTGAAGTTTATCAGGCTCCTCTTTGGAGATAGAAAAGAAGTAAGGAAATATGTTGGCATTAAAATTCAAGCAGATATAAAGAAATGTATGAAATTTCCAACTGACTGTGAGTGGGAAGAAAAGAAGTCTGAACTACCTCTCATGAGATTTCTGGACCAAAGTACTTAAAGAAAGGAGATAATGCATAATTCATTGTGTTTTGTCAAGGCTAATGAGAAGATTCATTAAAGATACTCACCAAAATTCCTTGTGTAGGGTAATCCCTCAATAAATGGTAACCATCAGTAGTTGTTATTATTTTGAAAAGCATATCTGATTACAATTAATTATATAATCCATGCCCCTCCCCAACAATTAGATTGCAAGCTCCTCAAAGGCAGGGACCAGGTCTATCTTTTCAGTCTTTGTGTGTGTGTGTGCCTCGTGTTATTATAATGCCTGGTGCATAACAGAGATCTGATAGACATCTGTTGACAGTAGAAATGATGGAAGAAAGATTCAAGAGGAGATAGATGATTTAAATATGAGTTCTACCATGTAGATCATAAAGAGAAAAATCAGATGATATGGGGAACTACATACAGGAAATGGACTGTAGCCCACCAGGCTCCTCTGTCCATGGGATTTCCCAGGCAAGAATCCTGGAGTGGGTTGCCATTTCCTTCTCCAGGATAGATGGCTCTTCTGGACTGAGGGACTGAACCCATGTCTCTTGCTACCCCTGAATGGCAGGTGGCTTCTTTACCGCTGAACCATCAGGGAAGCTCTTTATTTCTTTAGAACTAAGTCATTATTGCTTGTCTTCAGCGTTCCCCTCAATCCATCCTGCCACGGCAAGCTGGGGCCTTGATGCCTCTAATTACTGTCACTGTGTTCACTCTGGGATTTCCAAGTGTCTGAATCACCTGAAGTTCCATCAAGGCCATCATTAGCCTGTATGACATCTTTGTACACATTTGTAAAAGGTGCCTCTTCTTACACATGGATACAGCCACAGGCTAGGGGCTCTATCTGGCGAGTGGACTGTGAACTGGGTTTTAGCCTTCTCGCACCTCTTCCTCCTACAACCCCCTCCACCAGATACGATATAATCTAATGCAGTTATGCTTGGTGGACTAGGGCTCCCCTAACTTCAGTTACAACAGCACACATTTATCGGCAGTGTGTTTACAGTGTGTAAGTTCTGGGGCTATGGTGGTGGGTAAAACATGATCCCTGCCCTCATGGAATTAATTCTATTCCTAAGGAAGTGGCAACAGGCAAAGTGGTTGAGCAAAAAGAGAATAAAAAGGAGATAATTGTGTGTTTATAAGCCACTCAGTCCAGGGCATTTTGTTACAGTGGTCTGAATGAGTGGGATACACTGCCTTTGAACACAGCACCCATCAATCACCAGCTATGCTGCTTTGAGCAAGTCATCGCGCCTTTCTAAGCCTCCATTCTCTCATCTGGATAATCGGGATTATACCATTACCTCCCACAGAGGTTCGCTGTAAATGTTACATGGAATGCAGAAATATCTATAGCCTAAATATTTGCATCCCTCTCCCATTTTATATGTTGAAATCCAATGCCCATTGTGATTGGTATTGGAAGACATGGCATTTGAAATGTGCTTAGATCATAAAGGTGTAATCTTCATGAATGAACTGGACTAGTGCACTTATAAAGAGATCCCACAGAGTTCTGTAGCTCCTTCCACCAAGTGAGGATGCAAGGAAGTCAGCACCTGCGGCCTTGCAGGAGGCCTTGCCCAGACACAGAGGAGGAGGTACTTGAGAGGACGTGACCACCTGCGACGTGGATCCTGGCAACCAGAAGCTCCTTGCACCCTCCCCTGCCCTTGGAATATATGTTCTGTCCACTGTTCCCACAATGGGAGCTGTCCCAAAGACAAAGCCTTGAGAGACTAGAGTGTTGTCGGGCCTCTTTGGTTGGTGTTAAGTGATTGAGTCTAGTTAAGGCTTCTATATAAACCATAAGATTCTGATGGGCAGGTGTAGAGATCTACTTGTTTGGCAGATGCCCAAGATAAGCCTTGTATGTAAGTTTCCCTGCTAGTTAAAACTGCCACCTACCAGTCTAGGGTGGTCTGCCTCTTCCTTTGGTTTCGCCTTGCCCTCTTTGTAGAGAGGCCAGTTCAGGAACCAGTAGACACCAGATCTGCTGGTGCCGTGATCTTGGACATCCCAGCGTCCAGAACTATGAGAAATACACGTCTGTTGTTGATGAGCCACTCAGTCTCCGGCATTTTTCTCTAGCAGCCTGAATAAGCTATGCATTTCATATTTTTGGGGCATTATTATCAGTCTCATTCTCCAGCTAATCAGTGATATAACCATGAGGAGAATGGAGACATCCTTTTGGACTAGGCATTCGGGAACAGCATCACCAAAGCAGTGTGACTTCAGCAAGCACGGTAACATGAAATGCCTCCAGGGAAGAGGCAGGAGCAAAAGTTCCTAAAATAGACCAGATCTGAAGCAATAAGGGGTGGCGCAGAATGTGACATACTACAGAAGACATCTAAACGCGTTCAACTTCACGTGTTTGAAAACAAATGCTACAGTCTGCAGGATACATTCTGCCTCTGCAGGATGGGTAAAAATACGCAAAAATTGGCTTTAAAAAAATCCCCTTTTCTCCCAGAAGGCTTCTTTTTCTAATCAACTGTTGTCACTCTCTCTTTCCCTTCCTCTAGGGGTGTTTGTGAGACATCTTGAGCCCTCAAAATTTCTGACAACAGCTTCCCTTGATAATAGCACAGGTCCAAAGCTACAAAAAGCAGAGGCACTCTGTGTTCAGACGCTAACCATGCTCCGTGCCAAACTCTCAGAAATTCTAGGCCTTGTCTCTCCCCTCACCCCCGACCCCCACCAAATCTGAGAGGAATTGACTGCAGAGACTTCTTGCTCAGAGTACATTGTTTGAAAGTTTGTGTCATAAACGTATCGATCCTACCCAGTGCTCCCAAACAGAATCTTGATGTTGAAGCACTCCTTTAATCAAAAGTAAATTATGTACGGGCCACGCAGGTCAGCTCAGCCAGCCTCTCAAAAAAGGCAATCCATCATTTATTCGTAAATGTCAGTGAAATCTGGGGATCAATATGTGTGCCAATGTGGATTTTGTTTATTATTTTTCTGTAAATATCAATGCCAAAAAATATTTCGAGGGAGTACATGGGCGCCATGGGAAATCAGAACCTAACCTGAGGTAAGCGGTGGAATATTGCCAAGTGGATTTGGTCTGCCTTTTTGGAACGCCTTTGCAGGTGATTGCTGGGCCCCTGGGAAATAGAAAGGAGACACTTATAGGTGTTCGAGAAAGTTCTAGAATTATCTCCTTTACAATGAGGTGGAAATGGCTTCTCCTGATACACTCTGGGAGTGAGTTTGGGTACAGAAAATAAAAGTGACTCCTAAAGATCTGTTTCATCCACAGACTCCCTGGAGCCAGAGGACAAGGGAAAATCTACACTTCTGTCCTCTCCCTTTTTTGGCTCATCCTGATCAGAGCACCGTATATATGATGTTAGAGTCCTGGCTGCTGCTGCTGCTAAGTCGCTTCAGTCATGTCCGACTCTGTGCGACCCCATAGACGGCAGCCCACCAGGCTCCCCCATCCTTGGGATTCTCCAGGCAAGAACACTGGAGTGGGCTGCCATTTCCTCCTCTAATGCATGAAAGTGAAAAGTGAAAGTGAAGTCCCTCAGTCATGTCCAACTTGTAGTGACCCCATGGACTGCAGCCCACCAGGCTCCTCCGTCCATGGGAGTTTCCAGGCAAGAGTATTGGAGTGGAGTGCCATTGCCTTCTCCGAGAGTCCTGGCAGTAGAAGCAATAAGCCATTGTTTGAGAGAAAGGACCTCGTTTAATACTTCCTATTGTTTCCTTTCACTAATTCTAGAGGCAATAGAGAGACTTTGAGTCAGTAAAAAACACGGTCACAGTAATACTAAGGAAAGACAAACAATAAACATTTCAGTAAAGAATATTGGAAGACATAAGGGACTGAAGGCAGAAGGGTCCCTTGTGAAGCCCAGGCCAGATGGGTAGACATCACTTTGCAGCAGAAAGATCACAAGATATCAAGTCAGACCCCAGGGACTGAAGTTGAGTTATTGTTCAGTTGCTAAGTCATGTCTGACTCTTGTGACTCCATGGACTGCAGCACTCCAGGCTTCCCTGTCTTTCACCATCTCCTGCAGTTTGCTCAACCTCATGTCCATTGAGTCGATGATGCCATCCAAGCATCTCATCCTCTGTTACACGCTTCTCCTCCTGCCCTCAATCTTTCCCAGCATCAGTGTCTTTTCCAATCATGTGGCCAAAGCATTGAAGCTTCAGCTTCAGCGTCAGTTCTTCCAATGAATATTCAGGGTTGGACAGCAAGATTAAACTCCTTGCTCTATTAATTATCATATGTAAAAACTTGTGCAAATTATAGTACCTTTCTGAGCTCAGTGTCCTGCTGTATAAAATGAGGTTAAGAAAAGCAGATGGATCAGTTTAGGCTAGGTAATGCTGCAATAATAAACAATCCCTTGAATCTCTTAGAAAAGGTCTATTTTCCTCTTCTGCTTCATGCCTATCCTGGGGTGTCCTGTGACCCTGTGCTTGTTCTTCCTCTCAAATTAGGCATGCTTTACTTCAAGGGGTTCAGGAAAATATAATCTTACACTGTGTTCAGATGGAGAAGAATTGGATACAATAGGAAAAGAATTGGAAACACTTTGCAAAAATGTAAACTCCATCATCTCTAAGGTCTTTAGCGCCATTAGCTTCTACAGTGACCTCACAGGACTCCGGGGCAAATTAGAAGTATCTGTGTAATATGAAGGAGACTGTCTGGTGCCTGACAGCAAGTGAGTAAATGATGGCTTCTCACACTGAGCCAGTACTTTTTAAAAGAAATTATTGATCGATCGATTGATTTTTGGCTGTGCTGGATCTTTGCTGATGCTCTGGATTTCTCCAGTTGCAGAGACCAGGGGCTATTCTCTAGTTCTGGTGCAAGGGGCTTCTCATTGCAGTGGCTTCTCTTTTCGTGGAACACCAGCTCCAGGACATGAAGGCTTCAGTGTGGCTCCCAGGCTCTAGAGCACAGGCTCAATAGCTCTGAGTTGCTATTAGTTGCTCCGAGGCACGTGGGATCTTCCATGAGAGGGGTCAAACCCACGTCTCCTGCCATGGCAGACAGATTCTTTACCACTGAGCCACCAGGGAAGCCCTGAGCCAGTTGTTTGATGTCAGAATCTAAAGACTGGGTTTAATCTGAGACACAAAACAATGACTTTATCGGTATAAAGAGGGGAATGGCTAGACGGTGGGCTTTGGGGATTAATTTATTCCAAGTATGGCAAAGCTGGAGGCTTAAGACCCTCCTGGAGACGATGCTAAAGGCCCAGGCACATCATGAAGACAGAATGTACCTACCGATATATCTGGGGTCTGCAGTGCTGCGGGGTGTGAAGCAGAGATCTCTGGAAAGGGAGTCCATGAACCTGCTGACTATTTTCATGGCAAGATCGGTTCAAGCCGTAGAAATCATACAGTTAGCACTGAGTGTCCTTGAGAACATTTACCTTGATTTCTTCCCGTAAAGTTTCTTCCTGGTCTTTGTGTCTCCACCGGGAGTCTTGCAATTGTGTCATCGTGGATTAGGTAATAGGAGACCAAAGATCTGGGGCTATTACTCAAACTGTCTCTGTGACCTTGATTAAGTACTCCTCTTTCTTCTCTAGGCTTCAGGAGACTCTTTGTAAAATAGGAAAGTTAAAATCCATCATCTCTAAGGTCTCTTTCAACATCAGGTTTACAGTTTTGGATGAATGTTGGCAATGAGCACAAATGACTCTCCTTTTGTGCGAGTGAACTCTAATGAAAGAGCCTAAGCATATGTGACTTGGTTTGAGCCTGTGTGCTTCACTGGGCCTGTTTTCTCCATCCTCTGAAAGATGAGAAAAGTAAAAAGGTAGAAGAAAATCAGAGTGCATATAATTTCTTGGAATTATTTTAAAGTGCTGGAAATAAAAGGTGCAGAACCCAATTTATGCCTTTTTCATTTTCAGGTTTGGGTAGATCCCAGTAAACCCTTAAGTAGGCTGCCCTCAACCTTTGTCAGCAGGGCTGAGAGAAATAGGTGCATTTGCTCAGATCCATGGTGCCCTGGCAGCACCAAAATTCCATAATAAGGTCAGGATATTGTCTTGTTCACTGCTGTATCATCAGCTCTGAGAATAGTGGATAACACAAAGTAGATGTTCTACAAAAGGCCCTGGAAGCAAATATAGGAATTGTGGAGAGAAAACGAGTCATCTGAGGGTCCTCCCATACATGGTCTCATTCCAGTCCTCTTCTCTTGGGTCAAAATCCTTTCTCTTATGTGTCTCCAGCAGGCCCTTCACCACCCTTCAATCCACACCTACTAAGCATTTAATCCATGCTTAATCCTAGTACACATCCTTAATGAAACATATGCTAACCTGGTTTTCGCCACCTAGTGTACACACTTGCAAACTGACTTGTACTGAGAAATAGGTTTGACCTCTTCGCTAAGCGTATCCGATGGACCTGGAGGAGCATCCTTCCCTGTTCTTTTCTCTTTATAGAAAATAAAAAAATCTACTAATGGATGATAAATAACAGTACATATTCTTGCCTCAGATTAGTAATCAAAGGAAATAATGAAGTGTTTTCAGTGACTACTTAGCTTTACGCTTAGGGGGATTTTGGAACCAGACAAGCTAGCATGAAGTTCAGTATTCCCCATGCTAGTTGTGAAAACTTGGCAAGTCATTTATGTTTTCTTAGCTTTCACTCTCTCAAGCCTAACATGGATGAAAATAATAGTAACACTTTAGACAGTCTGTAAAACAGAGCCCAGGGTGAGTATTCTTTCATTCATTTATAAAACAAATATTTATTGAGTGCCTTCTATGTCCCAAACATTAATTTTAGGCTCTGGGATATAACATTTGGTGAGCAGACAAAAATCTCTGTCCTTATCTTGTTTACCTCCTAATGCTTAATAAAGCTTAACTGCTCTTTTTATTTATTGTTTTTAATGTTATGCTAAATGTGAGTATACCAGAACTTTTATCTAGATGAAGTCTTTTTTTTTTCCTCCTAATTGCTGTCTGTCAGTCAGCTATATTTACTATTAACTAACCACAGAGCACAGGCCATGTGTAGGTGTCTGTATGGATGCAAAGAAAGATGGAAGGGCAGATTGAAGTTGTTTCGTCTGCCTTCAAGGAGTTTGCATGTGTGTGAAAAGACTAACATGCACAGAGGTCGCCTGGATGTATTTCTTTAGTTTTAGCTGTGCCACATGGCCTGCGGGATCTTACTTCCCCAACCAGGGTTTGAACTTGTGTCTCCTACATTGGAAGTGTGGCGTCTTAACCACTGGACTGTCAGGGAAGTGGAGGTCCCCTAGATTTTAGAAACATGCCTAAATTAAACACACCACCACTTTTTGCTTGTTTCTAATTCCTTGCAGTAATACTATGAAGCTGAGTGGATTTTCAGCACTGTCCATTGTCATCTGTCCAGAAAAGCCACTGAACCATTCTCAGGGGTCCCAGAGGAGAACATTGGTAGCTGTATGTGAACATCTCGGGAAGAGCATACTTTACGAAATAAATGGATGCACGCTTCTTAAATTATTGACAGAAGTCCTTGTCAAATCTCTGACAAGGGAACAAGCAGACTCATGTCAATGATAGGTATCGGATGCGTAACCTTCCCACATAACTACATGACTTCAGACAGTGCGGACCTCTGATGGGAATATCAACTATCTCCTTAATTCAATCTTTATTTGATAGGTAAGAAAACGATGTAGAGAGGGCAGGTGGTTTTAGCCAAGATCACACAGCTGGTGTACAGACGGCCTGCGCTACAGCCTCAGCAGCCCCACTGTCCACTCGGTGCTTCTGCAGCCTCCTGAAGTTCTCCTTTTGTCCGAGGGAAAATGTCCACGGCTCAGTTGGTCTTTTTAGGAAATCGTTTGTTCTGGGCTCAGGCTAGCCGCACGACGTGAGGAAATCTGAGAAGGAGCTTTCCGATACAGAGGGTGCTGACCGTGAGATTAGACACATTTTCAGTTGTAGGAGAAAAAAAGGGGGGCTTTGCTCGCTTTCCTAAGGAGTTCAGAAAACAGCTGCTGGCTTTCCCTCTCAGACCCTCTCAGAAAGGTTCAACCAGGTTTTCTGGACAGATCGCAATGGACAGGGATGAAAATGCACTCCTGTTCTTATGGCGGAAAGGAAACTAGGAACAAGCAAGAAAGGGTGGTGTGCATTTAAGTTATGCATTTTCTTAATTCAAGAGCCCTTTCAGTCCTCACAAAGGGCTTTGTCACCACGGAGGAGGCAGTACTCCAGACTCCCCTGGTGTTGACTAAAGCCAGCTCTCATGACTTGTCCTTCTGAAAGGATCCAGATTCATCTGGGAAAGTGGAGAGATTTTAAAAAGAGGTGCCACCTAGTGGCCTCTGTGAGGATCAGCAGCGGCAGCAAAAGAGGCTGGTCGCTAAGCACCACGGCCACAGCCATTTGTCTCAGCTCCCGACTCAACTAACGGAAGAATCAGTATGTTTATGTTGGGAGCAACCTCCAGAGATTTCCTATCGCGACATCTGCCTCCCGGCAGCACGGATACTACGTCTTACCCGTATAATGTTGTATAAGACACTTTTACAAATATTATCACGTTTAATTCTCACATCAGCCCTGTGAATTTTGATATAATCATTATCTCTATTTTAAAGATGAGATGATCAGTCTTAATTTAAGTTTCTCAAGAGTATTCAAGGAGTGAGAAATTAATGAGGAACTTGATCCCAGGCTTTTTGCACAGAACTTCCCACTTGGAATCACCCATTTAGCAAGTGCCAGGAAAACCTATGGGGACTTGAAGACTTAAAAGAGACGTGTTCATCCCAGTCTTACACTCCAGCCCTTGCACAGTGCTGATTGTGTCAGTATTTGGAACCAATCTTCCATTAAAATGCTGGAGTTAAGAGAGTTTCTACCACCTGCAAATTCATCTCCAAATTTTCCCTCAAGAAATAAACAAATCAAACAGTCTTGGCCAACAGGAACGAGGCAGAATTGACACGGGCCAGGGGTGGCAGAGAAGGGGCCATGGTGTCCCTGTGGCAGTGACCGATGGAGCCGTCCTAGAATGCAGAAGAGGCTGCTGGCTGTGTCAGAAGAGTCTTGTAAGAGGAAATTAAGCCGGATATAACCTCACTATGGAATCGCTGGGTACATCTCAGGTCCAGGGTTTAAATATTCAATAGGGAGAAAATGATTTAATGAATAGGGTCATCTGACAGGAGGATGAAAAAAACAGTGTTTGAAAAGTAAAAGAAAAAAAAAAAGTACTCTATCCCATCTGCTTGCTCAGCCTCTCACAGGGGAATATGTCTAGGCTTACCTACCACCCCCATCTCCTGTCACCCTAGCCCCATGACATTTTTATCCCACCCCGTTATGTCTCCTGATACCTGGGCATTCAAGAACAGGAGCTCTTAGCAGCCTGTGCCGTCACAGCCCATTCTCTGAAAGACAAGCAATCTTGTGCGGCTTGGTTGTTTGAGAAAGGAGGCATTGTTAATGGAGGTCTTGACTTGTGGGCTGCAATAGCCAGCTAGGGATGTGTTTGCTTTTCTTGGCCGTTACTTGTTAGAGAAAAATATACTTAGGAGGGAAAAAATCATCTCCTGTTCCTAAGGGATCGAGGCAGACACGAAGCTTTCTGAGATTCAAGCCAGAGAAGATTGCAAACCTCGAGGCATCAGCAAGGCTGCTCTTCTTTGAAGACCTTGCAGTGGGCACCCATGGGCTTCCCACCTGAAGCTTGGGAAGGGCCCTTCCCTTCCCTCAAGGAAAAGGCCGCTGCTAGTATCAGAGGCATCCCTAAGAGGAAATTAAACTGAATATAACCTCTGAAGGGTCTGCCTGCCCTTCTGTGTCATCCTGTAGCAAAAGCAAAGACATCCAAGCCGGGGGTAGAACTAAGCTAGATATGTAGTGTTTGTTAATGTTGGGGTTATGAGGAAACTGGCTGTAACATGCAGCTTGCCCTCAACCCCAATTTCTACATCTCAGCTGCTTCTGATCCCATCAGGGCAGGCAGAGAGCCTCCTCTGGAGCCTACTCACTAATCCGGAGCCTGCGTGTCAAAACTCATATATATGTTTAGCCTTTTCCTCATGAGAGAATTTCAGTCAATTCCTTGCCTATGTCACAGTCACTTTCCCTGCTTCTCAGAATTCAGGAAGTCTGGTATAGATCTCCATGGTCTAGGCAAATAGAATGAAACAGGAGCTCTTAGGGGTTAATAAAGATGCAAAGATTTCTTCATCTCTTTGTTGTATGGGTCTTGCCTCTTCCTTAGTCTTAGATACCCCAGAGTGACTTCAGAGCCCTTTCCTCTGCTAAATAATCTCTCCGTTGCTCTTCAGGCAGGGGTGTCCAGGATCATCTCACAGACGACAATGTTGGTGGATAGACTAGACTCTCAGATTTGAGACACTCCCTTGCCTCAGCTCATGTGTCCAGCGCTTTGCTAATCACAATAGAACCTAGGGCACCTCGAAGACCATTAACAATTAATGCCACACATTCAATCAACCCAAGATGTCTTAAAAAGTTTAAAGAATTTATTATGTGTCTGGCATCTTTCTGAATACTCAGAATTTATTTATCAGGCAACAAAAGAGTAAACATCCCTGTGGTCATGAAGCTTTCATTATAGTCCACGAAGACTTTTGCCCATTTGCTTACTGAAGCTTTGCAAGAGTCTGACATCTGAATTTCTTGTTTTTACTGATGAAGGGCTTATTTGTTCTGTCCCTCTTATCATCGGCAGTTCTCCTCATGCCCAGGTCAAATTTCTGGCCAGTCTAGTTCATAATGTCTTTCTTGGTTGTCTCTGTCAATATTTATGCCAACACTTTGATCTTATTTACACTGTAGGCAACTTGGTGTTGTTGGAAAAACAAAAGATCCAGAAGAAACCTAAGCTCGAGTCCACTCTCCACCACTCACTAGTTGGGTAGCCTTAGTCAAATCTCTATTCCACTTGACTCATAAGTAAAATTGATTAGGGCAGTGAAAATCTGGAAGAAGGACCTCGGTCTTGTCTTTGAAGAAAGAATTAAGTAAAGATATCAGGATCATGGAAAAGTTACAAACGTTTATTAGAAGCAGAGGACATGTGGAAAAAAACAGAATACGCATGGAAGAGCACACAGGCGAGCTCAGAGTGAATTGCCCACAATAGGGGCAGGTTCAGTTCAGTCACTCAGTCATGTCTGACTCTTTGCAACCCCATGGACTGCAGCACGCCAGGCCTCCCTGTCCATCACCAACTATCGGAGTTTGCTCAAACTTATGTCCATTAAGTCAGTGATGCCATCCAACCATCTCATCTTCTGTCATCCCCTTCTCCTCCTGCCTTCAATCTTTCCCAGCATCAAGGTCTTTTCCAATGAGTCAGTTCTTTGCATCAGGTGGCCACAGTATTGGACTTTCAGCTTCAGCATCAGTCCTTCCAATGAATATTCAGAACCGATTCCATTTAGGATGGACTGGTTGGATCACCTTGCAGTCCAAAGGGACTCTCAAGAGTCTTCTCCAGCACCACAGTTCAAAAGCATCAGTTCTTCAGCGCTCAGCTTTCTTTATAGTCCAACTCTCACATCCATACATGACTACTGGAAAAACCATAGCTTTGACTAGACGGATATTTGTTGGCAAAGTAACATCTCTGCTTTTGAATATGCTGTCTAGGTTGGTCATAACTTTCCTTCCAAGGAGGGCCAGGTTAGGTTGCTCATTTAGGGGCAGTTTTCTGGGTTGTCTCTGGCCAATCATCTTCATATTTGGTCCTGGTGTGGGTACACCTCTCAGCCAAGGTGGATTCCAGCTGACATCTTCTCTTCCCTTTTGCCCTTCTTCTGGACTAAGGGTCTTCTCTGCATGTGTGTCTGGCCAGGAAATCCACAAGAATGTGCCCAGTGTTAATGCTCCCACTGGTATCCCATCGCCAAGTGTCAGCAGGAGACCAGCCGTGGCTACTTAGCCTGGGGCCTGTATATCTCCTACCTCAAAAGGGCACAATAAGAATAAGACATCTATGATACCATACTTAGGGAAGTGCTAGGTTATGGTATTGTGTTTCCTGCAATTGTGGCATAGAGAGCTTAGCAGCAAAAGAGATCTAGGAGAATGAATTTATGGGAGTAATACATTCTAAGCTCTGCTATTGAGATAAATTTGTTGTTGTTGTTGTTGTTCAGTCACTAAGTCACATCTGACCTTTGCGACCCCATGGACTGTAGCCCACCAGGCTCCTTTGTCCATAGGGTTTTTTCAGGTAAGAATACTGGAGTGGGTTACCATTTCCTTCTCTAGGGTATCTTCCTTGGACCAGGGATCAAACCTGCATTCTCCTGCATTGACAGGTGGATTGTTTACCACTGAGCCACCTGGGAAGCCCCACTGAGATAAATATACATGTTAAATATAGTTATATATTTGCTCTGAATGGAAACAAGATAAGAATGGAAGCCACGTCTCTAGTAGGTAATTGAAAGGGCCATCTCAAAAGTAGGGACATGAGCATCAGTTTAGTTTTAGTAGAGAAAGAGAAATTTCAGTGTCAGGTGATATCAGAAATTCCTTAGCCACTTCAAGAAATTCAGGTCTGGAAGAGGACTTGAGTGGCTGTCTGATTCATTCCTCTGCCCCAGGTCAGGATGGCCACCTGGGCATCAGGTGGCTCCTGGGTAGCTGCCAGTGACAACTGGCATCACTGTTGAACTTTCCGAGAAAAAGGCAAAGAAGACACTAGAAACTGGGGTTTGATCTCTTTCTTTCTTCAGTCAATGCCCTAGAACAGATGAAGAGCAGGTACAACAAGTAGCAGGCAACCTGCTGCTGGAGACTTTCCCCATCCAGACCCTAGGATTCCCTCTTTGCAAAAGCAGCCTACGCCTGGGATCCCCTCTTAAGGAAGCCTGTTACAGAAAATCAGCCTCTGCCTTCTTACAAAGCTGCCCCTGTCAGGATGGGAGGCTGGAGTGCAGACATTTCTTCCATAAAGGAGAGAAAAATGATATGAGAGCAGCTTGGATGGGAATAATATTTCAGGCATGGCTAGCTGTTAAAAATGAGCTAATTCAGAAGAGGCACATTTAAATAAATATAATGCAAAGGCATAATGGCACAAGATAATAGTTTTGAGTGGGGAATTCTAATGACTTCAAGTGCATTTCACAGGGCAATTAATACACATGGCAATGCTGCAGTGTTCAGCAAAAGGGGAGGGGAAAACAGGGTCGGGAGCAAAAGAAGGGGAGATGGCGGCAACTGATAAAATAGCATCTGATTTTCTTTGCAGAAGGAGTGATGCTTACAAATATAATAAAAGGAAAACATAAGTGTGTCAGGTTTTATAATTCAGCTTGTAAAATTTAGAATGATTAGTTTTTGAAGAGGGCAATTAGCCCTCTTTTGCATATTCATGGGGATTTAATGAAATGGGGTTGGGCTTTCTCCATTCTCCTCTGGTTACCCTTTTCTGTACCCTCCCCCCACCACAAACTAAAAATATGTCTGATTCCCATCCAACTGAAGCCACGTCCCCTTCAATTCGTGGAGGGGTTCTCTCTGCCGACTGGTGCATACAAATGTCCAGGACTCTCTATAAGAAACTGCACATCTTTATTGCCTCTGCCACAAGCTGGCAGAGGAGGCGGGGATTCTCCAGAGGCTGAGGACAACTTTTGATGGCAGCAAAGAGTGAGATAACCAAGGCAAGAGCCTGCCCCCTGAGATAGAGAGAGGACATCTTATCTGCCTGTTTCTTCTTTTTCGTTTTTGCTAGGGTGTGTGTGTGTGTGTGTGTGTGTGTATGTGTGTGTTTAGGGACAGAGAGAATGAGAGAAAGCCAGAAGAAAGGGAGGGACTGATGGGGAGAGAGAAAGGAGAGTCTAAGGAAAGGCGCAGCCCTTCCTGTCAGTTTGGTGGAGGCCTACAGGATAATCTGAAGGCAGTCAGCAAGCAGAGGGACTTTTCCCCCACCTTTTTCGTTTATATCCTTTTCAAGTGTTGCCTAGAGCAAACAAAACTAGAAACCAATGAACCAACAAACTCTCAAACCCACACACAGTCAAAAACCACCTCAGCACAAAAGGAAGAGGTCCCGATGGCCCATCTGGTTTGCTGCCATCTCTCAGCGCGCTGATTTCTGGTGTGTTGTGTTTTTGTATATGTGCATGCTTTTTTTCCTTCTCTTGTTTCAAAACTCAGTCATTTTCCTAAGGTTTTTGTGCTGAGAACCTCCGGTCAGCTTCCAAATCTCTTGCTGCAGCATTTGCCTCATGCCCTGATCCTGTTATGAGTTTTGGTTCCTCCTGACGTGGCCTCTACTCTTTAAGATGGTCTTTCCTCCCTTCAGATGCTTTGCTTTTACCCCCTCCCCACCCCCATCACTACCACACGCACACAAACTCATCTTGAATGGGGATAGAAGTAGCCGTCCTCGTTCCTGCCATACACGGAAATATTCAAAGATTTTGTCTGCATAAGATTTTTCTCAAGGCTGCCAAGGCTGAAAGAAGTCAATTATTCAAGGTCACAGTGCTAGTAAGAAGCAGAAGTCTGCATTCAGGTCTGTCTGCCTCCAAAGTCCAGTCTCCTCCCAATGAACCCATGGCTTCCCAGATTCTAGATCTCGAGTATGTTTAAAGGAGAAGTTCCTGATCTTTCTGCAAAAAGAAACTGCTTTTGATTTTCCTGAAAGGGAAGCTAGAGAAAAGAAGTTGCCTACAAGGAGACGATACCTGCTTTCCCTTCCAACGTTCCTCTCCACTTGGAGTGATATCCATTAGCATATCGCTCCTTGGCTTCCTTCTCCATCTAGCTCTTTGGGATCTACCTGCCTGTAAATTGTTCATTACAGAGCCCTCCCCTGTAGGGAAGACCAATTTCTCTTAAGAATAGTCTATGTCTAAGAAAATAAGTGATTTAATTCTGAGGTTCTATATTAGAGAGGCTAAGTCACATTTTCTAACAATTCTATAATAAATAATAAAGCTGACATTTTGGTCTCCATTTACCTGTCTTTAATCTGCCCTTTACTTGGTTGAAAAATCAGGTGAAGAAAAAAGCGTTATCCCTATGTAGCCCCTCAGCCGTCAATGAGCTGAGAACCTCCTCTGACCCAGTCACGGTGCTAGACTCACATCTGCTGGCTCCATCCTGGGATACGGCACATAGCGGTTAGGGAAAAAGGTGCTGATCTTATCATTCAGTTGACTGTGGATATGAAAAACACTCACCAGGATGACTCAGGAGTCTGAACCTGGAATTTTCAAAAGCCAGAATTGGGATACAGGCAAAGGCATATGAGTAATTAAATTTTGTGTGAATATGCATATATTTTTTTTCTAGGAAAGATGTATAGCTCTAGTCGGATACTCAGAGGGTGTCTGATCATCTAACGTTAGCTCCTGGATTGGAAAGTCAGTGACTGATACCAACTCGGAAATAAAAACTTCAAGATCTGATGATAGATTCCTACCCTAAGTCACTATTACTGCCTCCCCATAATTTCAGTGTCTTCAAATTCTGTTCTGATAATCACAAGAACCTGGAAAGTCTACTTAAATTCAAGAAGAACACATTCCTGTGGTCTGTAAATTATCATCAAGAGTTCTGTTTAGTTTATTAAATTGCAGAGTATAGGGAGCATCAGTGCCCAGACCTTGAACCTGTTCCATCCTCTCCTGGCTGGATTTCCCTCTCCATTGCCTATGATCGCTTTTTTCTCCACTTGACACAAATTCACAGCTACTCCGAAGTGGAGCGTCGTTTCCCACTTTGACTTCTCTCTTGTCCTTTTGGAGATCCATTAAGCGCCGCCCCCTGCAGGGAATTTGCATTCACCAAAGATGGCCACCAAACTGTCCTTGAGAGAAAGCTAGACTCCATAGTGCATGACAGTTTAATTCATAAATAAATATTACATGTGCCACCAGATGGTTCATTAGCCAGTTGTTATGGCAATCAGCATTTTAGCCAATTAAAAACCCTTTCCAAGATTTTAAAATTTGTTGATTGTGAAAACATGAAGTGCCTGAAGACCTTACAGATAGACTTGAATGCGTGAGGCATCTCTGCTTTGGGACAGGAGGGAGTTGGCAGGAACAGAGAATGAGGAAAAGAAAAGGGCACATCGGTGTGGGGCAGACACCAGGATGAAGATAAAGGATGTTGGGAGAGGAAGACATTTGATTAATCTCTACCCTGTATGTAAAGCTCTCCTCCAGTGTAGTCAGAAACTCAAGGAGCTATTCATCATATTTTTTTTTGGTAGATTCCTTCCAAAGGCTGTGGCTGTATCTTGATGGCTTTTATATTTGTACTGCTTAGAACACTGCTTGGCACACAGTAGGTGGCAATGTATAGTAATGAAAAATAGTTTAACTATCATCATCATCATAATGTTTGTTGTTCAGTTGCCAATTCGTGTCTGATTCTTTGCAACCCCACGGACTGCAGCAATAGGAAAAAATATGAAATAGTCTTGTTCTATTACAGAAGTCAGAGACAAACCATGTTGCAGGGCTTAGATGAAAGCCAGTGAAGGAGACTGCTGCTATGGTCCTGGGGATTCTGGCTGGGGCAGGATCACCGCATTGTCTCTGCCTTCTGGGGCTAGGTTTGGGTGGTGAGGAGTGAACCCAGGACAGCAGTGAGATCCACGCTGGACTTCTGTCTCGTGCTGTCCTGCCAGCCTCACTGATCCATGCACATGTGGATGCTCTATTTCCCCACCCAAATCTAATCCTTTCTAGGACTGGTATTCAAGGGTCCCACTTAAGTAGGCTGGGGGTGAGGCTGGCCTGACTGGGCACTAGCCACCAGGCAGACATCAGAGACTGGATTCAGAAGAGCAAAATCTAAGCTAACAAATTTCTGTCCAAGACCCTAGGGGATGAGGAGGACCAGAAACACGCATGAAGACAGATTCTACGGGCAAACGTTTAAGTCCAACCAAGATGGTGTAAAGCACCTCAGATGGCGATAGCGGCCTGCCTGCAGAGACAAGCTTCCTGAGTTTTCTCTTATCCTGAAAACAGATGAGAGAGAAAACAGACACAGAAAAGGAGCTGGAACCCATAATCCACTCATTTTTGTGTCCCCATCACATTATGCACTGTCTGTCACATAGTAGGTTCTTAGCAAAAGTCAATTAAATGAACAGCTGTCTTTTTCATCATTATTTCTGTGGGCTAAACCATCTCGTATATGAGTGACTAACAGAATCAAAATCCTGAAGTCTATCTTGGGCTTCTTCATTCCCTTCCTGGAGAATCCTTTCCCAATGATACTATCCAGAATGAAGATTTCCCTTCATTCCCACTCTCTGACCACAGGAATTTTCCAGACTCCCTCAACACCAGAATCGGGATGCTCTTCAGAGACCCAATCCAGGGGATGGTGGAGGGTCCGGGATTCCCACCTCCCTGGCTGCCAAGAGACGTGGCTCTGCTCCCAGTGATTCCTGAAGCCCCCTCCCACCCCTACCTCCAACCCTGCATCTCTCCACAGAGCTCTCTGGACCCCTCCACGCAGAAATCTGCTGTGTCTGAAATTGTACCGATACAGCAAAGTGAAAGGAAGTGCAAAAAATAACTTCCCCAGACAATCAGAGCAGATTATTTTAATGAGGGCTTGGAAATGGGAAACAAACGACACCAAATTAGCCTCGCTCCCATTTGTCAACTGCGCTGGTGAAGGCACCAAGCCCCCGTCTGAGTCAGCAGTGGGGGGAGCCGAAGGCTGCTTCTGGTTTCAGGAAATGTCTCTCAGAGGCGCCCCACCTGCCTTTCCCAGAAATGCTCTTCCCACTTAGGAGTCTGTTCACATTGTTGCAAGGCAGTCAGGGCCCATCACTGCTAGTCCACAAGTGCTTAAATTTCCTCTGGGTTGATTGAAGGAAAAGAGGATCCCAGAGCGCACGTGCGACTCAGGTAAAGGTAACAGCCAGAACCAAGTACTCACATTTCCCAGACCCTGCCCCTAGTCCAGGGAACTTCCGGGCAGGCTGCATTTGAACATGGTGCAGCTCTTCTATTTCCCCGTCAGTCATGCATCTCTTTCTTCCGCACTGTCTAGCTTTGTCTCCTGGCAGTCCCTTGGTATTAAAACTATGTCCCTGGGAGATCATCAGGTAGGCTGGGGTAGACCGTCACTCCACAATTCACAAAGCAGAATAACACCAACAATAATGCTCCCCGTGCAGCTGGGCGGGAGAGGCTGAGCTCCTCTGAAACTGGGCCTCGGGTCAGAGTGGTGAACAGAAAGGACTATAATAGATTATTACATTAAGCAAAATGAAATTGTTTCCCCGCTAGAAGGAAGGAAAGTCATTAACTCGGAGGGTCCAGTATCGGGGAAAATGATATCACATCTGCAGTGTGTTTTGGATTGCAATTTAAGAGGGAAAATTGGGAAGAATCTGGTGTGGGGTGAGAGGTAGAAGACTGACAGCTCAGGGAACTGGACTGTGCTGCTGCTTTGCCCGCCTCTACGTCTCTGCATGTGTCTTGACCTGTGGGTCTCACTCACCTGCTCTGACATCCTTTCCTCCCTCTCCAAAGAAGACTAAGGAGGAAAGAGACTGAGGTGAATGCCATCCCTTTCTATGTCTGAAAGCTTGGAGGTTCTCAGTTTTCAGATGCATACCCGCAGTCTATTGGGTTGGCCAAAAAGTTTGTTTGGGCTTTCGTATGGAAAAATCTGAACGAACATTTCGGACAAACCAATAGTTTGGCTCTTAGCTTGCAGGGAAATTCCAGAGCTGCCTGTCTGCCTTTGGTATTTGGGAGGTTACCATGTAAGGACAGCTTGGCTAGAACACAGGTGGGGTTAACCCAGGGAACAAGGGCAGACAAGGCACAACAGAAGTAAATAACTCGAGGCTAATCATTTGATCAATGTTTGGCTGAAAGCTTATCATGTGCAGAACACTGGATTTCCATGCATGAAAGACATAAAGATAGACATGACCTAATTAATATT
Organism: Bison bison bison; assembly: GCF_000754665.1. Classification (NCBI taxonomy): domain Eukaryota; kingdom Metazoa; phylum Chordata; class Mammalia; order Artiodactyla; family Bovidae; genus Bison; species Bison bison. Next base: position 1,031,624 of record NW_011494639.1, on the reverse strand, counting down.
CCCTCAAGAAAGTCATCATTTAGATGAACAGGTAACACACACACTACAAGGTAATCTACAAATATCAGGCAGTTCATGGCCACAGTCACTGCAGAAACTATCTCTTTGCTATCTTTCCACATCGTCAGCCCAGTCCTTCCATATCCAGGACTCCCAACACTTTCACATCCATCTAAGGATCGAACCATCCATTAGGTGAATCAATTTTAGTTAGATATTTAGAGTACAGGAAACTACTCTCCAGAGGTCTGCTTTACATCTGCTATTCACATTCCTAAAGCAAAACTACATTGTCTAGTTTGATAGATATACGTATAACTGCGTAAAGACTTCACAGACTTAGTACCACCAATGCAATCCTTCCCAGCCCAGGATTTTTCATTACTTGGTTCCTGAAAAGTATGCTTCTTTTTTTCTGGTTCTACCATGCTACTTTAATTATATAATAGGATAATCTACTCTAAATTTTAAAATACACGGGATCAAGTAAAGAACAGGTCCAGGGTGAACAAGAAACTCTGCTCCATGAAGTCATGCAGAGACCCAGGCTGGCTACTCAGTACTTCCATCCTCAATGTGGGGCTTCTGTGTTCAGGTCCATGAATGCAGGAAACACTGTTACATTATAAAATCCTTGATCAGTTGCTATGCACATCATTTCCACTTGCATTATATCGGTCAGAACTTAGTAACATGGACCTATCTAGCTGCAAGGGAAGCAGGAAAATGTAGGTTTAACAGGAAATCCATATGCCCAAGTAAAACTGGGATTCTGTCATTAAAAGCAAAAAAAGGAAAAGGGATGTAGGGAAACAATTAGCTCTCTCTTCCACACCATTGTCTCCCACACTCCTGCCAACCAAAACCTTCTCTCTATTATCCTGCACACTGAGGTATCAGCTATATTCTTTTTCCCCTCTGATTTTTCAGTCTTCTTAGTCTTTAACCAAGTAGGATGTCCTCTGACTTAATTTGAGTCTTTGAATCTTAAAACTGTACAGGAACCCTCAAAGCCCTCTATAACCTTCTGCTCTTTCATCAACCACCTTTTCATTTGATGAATTGATATTGGGACTTGTAAAGTATCCCATCTTGGACTGATACAAAAATAGAGAAATCTAGTTTCTGACTTGAAGGGTCTTCCATTCATTCCTCAGTTACACTTGCTGTTTGCTAATTCCTTTGTTCTCACCTGGGTCTTATCTCACCCTTTTGCTTGTTTCTTCCTGCTGGTCCATTCTTTTAAAAAAAAAAGGCAAAAAAACAAAAACACCCAGGGTTGTTCTGGTGTTGTCTTTGTACACTACTCTGTTCCAACCCAAAAAACCTCTTGATCACCACAGACGATCCTTCAATGTACACATTCACCCATTTATTCATCTGCCACAAATCTAATGTCTGTGCCTGTTTTGTGTAGACCTGTTCTAGGCACCAGGACCACAGTGACCACACAGGCTCTGCTATCCCAGAGTTCACGCTTGCCCACGAGACAGACAGGAAACAAGGAAATTCAAGTGTACTGATTAAAAAGTGCACAAAGGATATTGGGGGAAAAGAAGACTGCCATGAGAGAGAATAACAGGGGTACATACTTAAGGCTGGAGTTAGTCTGGGGACACGACATCAACTCTAGAACCTAAAGGAGGAGCAGGGCTGTCCAGACAGGGTGAGAACAGCGTTTCACGCAGAACACCACAGAGCAAAAACCCTGAGGTAGGAAAGAAGCGGGTGTTTGAGGGACCAAAAGAAAGGCAACGTGATGGACGTGGACTGTGACCACGAGATGAGGACAGGGAACGGCAGGCGGGTCTGAGGCAATAGCAGAATATCCGAGTTTTGTGGTGTGGAAACCTACCGAAGGATTTTAACAGGCAAGAGACGAGTCCTGCCTTTTGGTTTAAAGTTTCACTCTGTTGTGGAGAGAATGGATTCTAGGGTGGCAAGAAAGGAAGAGAAAGGAGACTAATTAGAAAATTACTCTCAGGTTCCCAAGGGATAAAGGTGCCCTGGACCAGGGTGGACGTGCTGATGGGCAGGATCACAGCGTCTCATTGGACTAAGGCTGGGGTAAAATTCCCCCCACACACACACACATGTCTTCAAAAAGAAAGGATTATTGGAACACAAAGACCCTCACTCATTTTATTATCACCCAAGGCTATTTTGGGGTGAGATGAGGAGTTATGACAAAGACTGTGTGGTCTACAAAATCTAAGCTATTCAGTTTCTGGATCTTTGTAAGGCTCTGCTGAGTCTTGCTCTAGACAACAGCCTCAAAAAGTAGACAATGTACAGTGGAAATTAGTCAGACTTCCTACTCAGTAATTTTTCTAGCTTTTCAAAAATCTTTTCTTTGGTTTACATAGAAATCTCTCCCTGTTGCCAGCTTTGGGACAGATGAGAAAGAGTCACAAAGAACATCTTATGAACTGAGGAAAAGTGAATGAGTAGGAAGGAAACACAGATAGTCACAGCCTTGCTAAATTTCTCGTGGTGTTAAAAGGAGCTGCTGACTATGGAAAGAAGCTATGCCCATTGATATTTTCCCATTAGAAAAACCTGGAGTAAGCCCCATACCTTCAGACCTCCTGATAGCTGCAATAGCTCAGACCCTGCACTGTGAAATAGCCATCTACCAAATTGTATCCTTACTTGACAAATATCACTCCAGTCCTATTATGGCTGGAAGGCGTTTTAATACAAGTATCTGTAAAGATCACAAAATAAACCTTTGGAGCAATCTCTTCACTACTTCCTTCTGTTTTTCCACAAAGTCCTCGCCCTTTCCTACAGAGAAGGTTTGTTTTTCCAAGCAGGTGCCTCTTTAGAGCTCTACTAGAGAACAGCTGAATGCAGTCTGTAGCAGAACTTCAAGAAGCCACATTTCACCAATGATGGGACATTGAAGTACTTAAGGTTTTAGCTTCTTCCTCAGAATATACCCCTCTAAGTCAAGGCAGCAGGTATTTTTCACTCAAGCTGGAAGTCAGGACTCATCATAAGCCTTCCACTTTAGTCTGCAGACTGTATCCTCTGTATTAACAGTTCAGTTCAGTCATATTCGACTCTTTGCAACCCCATGAATTGGAGCATGCCAGGCCTCCCTGACCATCACCAACTCCCAGAGTTCACTCAGACTCACATCCATTGAGTCAGTGATGCCATCCAGCCATCTCATCCTCTGTCGTCCCCTTCTCGTCCTGCCCCCAATCCCTCCCAGCATCAGAGTCTTTTCCAATGAGTCAACTCTTCGAATGAGGTGGCCAAAGTACTGGAGTTTCAGCTTTAGCATCATTCCTTCCAAAGAACACCCAGGACCGATCTCCTTCAGAATGGACTGGTTATTAACAGTACAGGTAATTTATCCATCTTTCAGGCAAATTGCCATTGTGTTCCGACCCAAGGTGAGAATCCATGCTGTCTAGAAATAATCACTTTAAACTGATTCAGAAGGAGATTGATGTAAGAAGAGAGACAGAATTTCTTAGCTATGAAATAAATTAACAAATCAAAAAAAAGGACACAAACAGCATGGCTCTGGCCAAATGGAATGCTGGGGGCTTGTGTCAGGAAGGGTGGTGAGCTGACGGACCAGTCTAGAAGCCAGACTGCTGAGTTCCTGGGAGTGTGGCCTCAACGTCTAAGGCCTAAGGATTTCCCAAGGGATACTGTTAAAATGCAGATTCTATATTACTAGGTGAGGGTACGGCCTGAGATTCTGAAATCCTAACACAGGATCAAGTGATGCCAGTACCACTGGTCCATGGGCCACTCATTGAGCCCCCAGGGCATGAGGATCTAACTTTAGGGTCCATGCATGTGTGAGTTCAAGATCTTTAGATAACATGGGTTATCTTCCCTGGTGGCTCAGACGGTAAAGCGTCTGCCTACAACGCGGGAGACCCTTTGGGTCAGGAAGATCTCCTGGAGAAGGAAATGGCAAGGCACTCCAATATTCTTCCCTGGAAAATCCCATGGATGGAGGAACCTTGTAGGCTACAGTCCATGGGGTTGCAAAGAGTCAGACACAACTGAACGACTTCACACATGGTTATCTACATCCATTTTGGAGTCCAAATCATCCATCAGTACTCATGATGGGTGATGTTGTGGGGGATTTTAGGAAGAATGCAGACTCAGGAAAGGAGCTACAAAGAACTGGCAAAAACAGAGTAGGCTCCCTAGTGCAGGGGTGCCCAGCCGGTACCAGTCGATGGCCTAATAGGAACTGGGCAGTGGGGGAGCAAAGCTTCATCTGTATTGCAGCTGCTCCCTATTGCTCGCATTATTGCACCCGCTGTGAGATCAGTGGCAGCGTCAGATTCCATAGGAGCTGGAACGCTACCGTGAACTCCACATGTGCGGGACCTGGGTTGTGCACTTCTTATGAGAATCTAATGCCTGATGATCTGATTCTGCATTATGGTGACCTGCTTGATTATTTCATTATATATCACAACATAACAACAGAAATAAAGTGCATAACAAATGCAATGTGTTTGAACCATCCCCCTAGCCCAGCTCCATGGAAAAATTGTCCATGAAACCTGCCCCTGGTGCCAGAGTGGAGACTGCAGCCCCAGTAGACATGCTGGGATTATCTGCCAAAAAGCTGGACAAGGGATCTTGGCCCCAGATTCCCAGGCAGAAGGGTGTCTTGGCAAGACTGGCCACACACACGGCCTAAGCCGGGGAAGCGAGAGAACTGGAGGGCTAACCCCAGTAGGGTGTAGGGGCTACGAGCGCTGGACCAGCGAAACTGGACTGGAAATGGCTCTATCACTCTGGAGTTTTTTCTTGTCTGTGAAAAATTATCTCATGGGCTTGTTGGAAGCATTAAATAAGACAGCACATGTGTTTTAGATCTAGACCTTAGAAACAGACCCTGAGATGATAATTTGTGTGAAAGCACTTTATTACACCGTGCCCCAGGCAAAACCAGTAGGGGAATGGGGAAACGGGACCTAGGAAAGGCAGGTAGTCAAGTGTGGCTGTGATATTAAGCAGAGTTCCTCTAGAGTAACTGTAGCTCAGTCCCACAGGGGAGCACTGCAGGGAGAGTAAGTTACAAACATAGATTTTGCCCCAAATGGGACCAGGGTCGCTGGGTTATTTATAGCCTCGAGCCCATTTGTCATTAAGGGCTGTCCCCCCAGAGATGTAAATTCTCAAGCACTTCTGATTCTCTGTACACAGAATTAAAGGAGATTCAGGAGCTCTAGGGCAGCCCTTTGATGGTAATTCAGGGACTGATTTTGCCGATGGAAACGTACTCAAAATTGTTTGCACAAAATTGATAAATGGCAAAGGAATCCAAGGGGATACAGGAAGCACTTTACGTTACCTGCTAAATCATGAAAATAGCTTAGCATGGTTTCTCTCAATCCTGATATCAGTAAAATCTCTCTTTATTATCTACAATGTATAAGTAAATATTATCTGGAAAGACAAAGAAAGCAAAGGGGGAAATGAGGCATCCATCCATGGCACACCAGACAGTGGAACCAGGGCAGACTCTGCAAATGCAACATGGCATTAGGGACCCTGGAGTCCAGTTAGTGAGGGACGCACACGGCCAGAAAATTTTAAAACCCACCTATTGATGTCGATCAATAAGCAACCTTACGAATGGAATTCATGACTCAGATTCATGACTTAGATAAGCTTTTGTGCCTACCTGTGCTACCAGATGAGGCAAGACAGTCTGGGAGTGAATTCTCTGAAGCCCGGTCCCTTCCTCACTCAGAAAGAACTGCCTGCCGCGCGCTCCCTCCTCCCTCTGTGTTATTTACGTGCCCCCCATCACCCCACGTTATTTATGCGCTCCCACAAAATGGCTGTCTGGGGAGGCCTTACAAATAGCTGTGAAAAGAAGAGAAGCAAAAAGCAAAGGAGAAAAGGAAAGATATAAGCATCTGAATGCAGAGTTCCAAAGAACAGCAAGAAGAGATAAGAAAGCCTTCCTCAGTGATCTATGCAAAGAAACAGAGGAAAACAACAGAATGGAAAGATTAGAGATCTCTTCAAGAAAAATTAGAGATACCAAGGGAACATTTCATGCAAAGATGGGCTCTATAAAGGACAGAAATGGTATGGACCTAACAGAAGCAGAAGATATTAAGATGAGGTGGCAAGAATACACAGAAGAACTGTACAAAAAAGATCTTCACGACCAAGATAATCACAATGGCTCACCTAGAGCCAGACATCCTGGAATGTGAAGTCAAGTGGGCCTTGGAAAGCATCACTACGAACAAAGCTAGTGGAGGTGATGGAATTCCAGTTGAGCTATTTCAAATCCTGAAAGATGATGCCGTGAAAGTGCTGCACTCAATATGCCAGCAAATTTGGAAAACTCAGCAGTGGCCACAGGACTGGAAAAGGTCAGTTTTCATTCCAATCCAAAAGAAGGCAATGCCAAAGAATGCTCAAACTACTGCACAATTGCACTCATCTCACACGCTAGTAATGTCCCAAATTCTCCAATCCAGGCTTCAGCAATACCTGAACCGTGAACTTCCAGATGTTCAAGATGGTTTTATAAAAGGCAGAGGAACCAGAGATCAAATTGCCAACATCTGCTGGATCATCGAAAAAGAAAGAGAGTTCCAGAAAAACATTTCTGCTTTATTGACTATGCCAAAGCTTTTGACTGTGTGGATCACAATAAACTGTGGAAAATTCTGAAAGAGATGGGAATACCAGACCACCTGACCTGCCTCTTGAGAAACCTATATGCAGGTCAGGAAGCAACAGTTAGAACTGGACATGGAACAACAGACTGGTTCCAAACAGGAAAAGGAGTTCGTCAAGGCTGCATATTGTCACCCTGATTATTTAACTTCTATGCAGAGTACATCCTGTGAAACACTGGCCTGGAAG
>NW_011494639.1:1010799-1024642 GCF_000754665.1 Bison bison bison | reverse complement strand
ACTGTGGTGTTGGAGAAGACTCTTGAGAGTCCCTTGACTGCAAGGAGATCCAACCAGTCCATTCTAAAGAAGATCAGTCCTGGGTGTTCTTTGGAAAAATGATGCTAAAGCTGAAACTCCAGTACTTTGGCCACCTCATGCACAGAGTTGACTCATTGGAAAAGACTCTGATGTTGGGAGGGATTGGGGGCAGGAGGAGAAGGGGATGACAGAGGATGAGATGGCTGGATGGCATCATCAACTCGATGGACGTGAGTTGGGTGAACTCCAGCAGTTGGTGATGGATGGGGAGGCCTGGGGTGCTGCAATTCATGGGGTCTCAAAGAGTCAGGCATGACTGAACTGAACTGAACTGAATGTAAGATGAACACTCCATCAATTCTAAGCCACATTCTCCATAGTCATACATCCCCAGTGTTAAGTATTTTCCTGCCTCACTAAAATGGTGTTACTGATAGTGTATCTTTGTTTCCTGTGTCTATATTTTGCAGATATATATGGTGCTCACTAGACTAGCTTCTTGTAGCTGCCTGTGTTGCATTTTTCTCCTAACTATGATTGATTAGCTTGTGTGTGTGTGTATTTGTATGTGTGTCCCTCTCTCTTTCCATCTTCCTCCCTCTCTCTCCTCTCCCTCTTATTTTCTAAAGTGCATTGAAAATGAACTGAAGTCCCTTCCTACTCTGATTTTGAAGATTACAGCTTTTTGGATGTCAGGGTTAAGGGGTTAGATGAGAGTCAAAAAATGTACTCAGGCAGGATGTCTGATGCTACTAATTACTCACCAAGATATGGATAAGACAATTTTTGTAAACCATGAATTGGCTCATTTGAAATTCCTCTGTTTTTGTCTTAGAAGAGAGAAAAGGGAAGAAAGAAGAAAGTCAAAGGATGAAAGAACAAAAGAAGCTCCCCATAGAAAGACAGAATCTTCTGCCAGCACATTTAAGAAACTAAATGGTGCCAAGTGCCAAGCAGATCCTGGGGCCCTGCTTACTGCCTAGTGAATAATGCAGGGAGGGAGGGAGCATGTAAATAACACAGCGGGAGGGGCACATAAATAACACAGAGCAGAGAGTTCAATTCAGTTCAGTTCAGTCACTCAGTCCTGTCTGACTCTTTGGGACACCATGAATTGCAGCATGCCAGGCCTCCCCATCCATCACCAGCTCCCGGAGTTCACTCAAACTTACATCCATCGAGTCGGTGATGCCATCCAGCCATCTCATCCTCTGTCGTCCCCTTCTCCTCCTGCCCCCAATCCTTCCCAGCATCAGAGTCTTTTCCAATGAGTCAACTCTTCACATGAAGTGGCCAAAGTACTGGAGTTTCAGCTTTAGCATCATTCCTTCCAATGAACACCCAGGACACCCAGGACTGATCTCCTTTAGAATGGACTGGTTGGATCTCCTTGCAGTCCAAGGGACTCTCAAGAGTCTTCTCCAGTACCATAGTTCAAAAGCATCAATTCTTCAGGACATCAATTTCCCTGATGTTGGGAAAGATTTAGGGCAGGAGAAGGGGACGATAGAGGATGAGATGGCTGGATGGCATCACCGACTCAATGGACATGAGTTTGAGTGAACTCCAGGAGGTGGTGATGGACAGGGAGGCCTGGTGTGCTGCAGTCCATGGGGTCGCAAAGAGTCGGACACGACTGAGCGACTGAACTGAACTGCACTGAACTGAACTGCCTCTGTCATCACATGGTGCTCTCCCTGTGTATCTCTGTGTCTCTGTTTTCTCTTCTTATACAGACACAAGTCATCGGATGAGGGTCCACCCCAATCCAGTACAACTTCATTTAATTTAACTTACTACATCTGCAAAGACCCTACTGTCTTAAGTCAAATCTGAGGTTCTGGGTAGACATGAATTTGGGAATGGGGAGGAGGGGTGTGAAGAGAGACATTATTCAACCCAGTAGAGCTGAACCCCAAAACTACTCATGCTCTGCAGAACATGGTACTAGACCAAGGGCACAAGTTTGTGCTCTGGTTTTGGGAACCAAGCTGAAGTCAAGTTATAACCATAAGATACAGCATAACTGTGTTTCCAGAACTGATGATGGAAGCCATGAAATGGTGACTCCAGTTCCATATTTAAGAAATAACCCCAATATTCAGTTCATATGTTTAGTTTGAGCCAGGGTTGAGCTCCCACTGAAGAATGCTATTTAAATTAGTATACCTCTCCTACCTCTTCAAGATTCAGGTACAACCCAGGTAGAGTATCAGCTCTTCCCCTTGCCATCCATCCTTTCTTCATAAGGATCATCAGATATTTGAGTAGGACTGGAAACCCTGATGCCTTACTTCCACATTAGCCTTGGATGGATTTTTTTTTGGATTATTTTGTAAATAACAGGACAACTCTGAAGCTGTGAGAAAGTTCACACCTGGGGAGAGAAATAAATAAAGACTTTCAGAGTCTGTCAAGGAAAGAAATTTGAGACTTTCCTGCTGAACAGCCCTGACAAGGTTAATGGTGTCAATACCACCAAATAAAGTCAAGAACAATCAGGAGGAAGGATGGATATATTAGCCCAGGGTAGACATGTTGAGATGAGCAGTAGGCTTGAGGTTATGGGGAGAAGCAAATACAACCTCTATGAGTAAGGACTCGGAGAGACTGAACTCAGATTGTTAGGACAAATCCAACGACTCAACTGGGAAAGTCCCTTTGCCAAGCTACAGCCAGTAAAGCCAGGGGTCATAGGAGACACTCAAGAGTCCCTGAGGGGCAGGCCACCTCTCAGGCAAGGATAAACAGGGCATCGGTAGGGAGGAGAATGCCTGGGGAATCATCCAATAGAGTTTCCTTTGCCCACTAGATTTTCTGGTTAACCCACGCACATCTGAACGCCCACTGCTGTTCAACATCACTGTTCAGTGATTCTTCTCTTGTGATTTAATTACTCTAGCAAGCTGAGTAGGGTAATATTAGAAGAAAAGAATGTAAACAGAAAGGGTGATGAGACAAGAAAGAAAAATGATTTACTTTTAAGATATTATCACTAACTTGTGGCTGGATCATATTACAAGTAAGAAAAAAAAAAAGACTTCATTTTGTTATTGTCAATTCACTCCCTTACATTTGGATCTCTCTTTCTCAACAGTTTTAATCTGACGTCTTCTGAAAGTTTACAGCCCGGTTAGGAATAGTTACAGTGGAATGATGGGACCTAGTACAGTTCATATAACACATAGATTTATGTCATTTGTTCCCTTCAAGAGTCAGTAAGAGTAAGAATTACTGTTAATTCATCTCATGGAGGGAAAAACTTGCAACAACTGGAAATAAGTTGAGCCAGGACTAGTATCTGGGACTCCTGACTCGAATTTCAGGGCTATTTCTACACACCACCCTTCACCACAGGGTAAGGGAAGAAGCTTGAATGAGAATTTCTACTTTTGAGGTGGGTGAACCGGCAGTGATTCTTCTTCACTGTCTCAAGGCAGAGTCCGGATACTCCCTGGAAGGGCCGACCGGCAGCTCTGCAGCGGGGACTGATGGCAAAGTTGTCGGGATGAGGAGAGCTTGAACTCCAACCCTGCTTGCCAAGATGCCAGGGCCACAAAGTCAGGAATGGCTCTGCTGCCTTCATCACTTAATTAGCTGAGCGCCACACTCCTTTTGCAGTCGTCTCCAAGACGCTTGCAATTGTGTAGCTTTCTTGGATTTTCATTCCATGAAAGGCTCTTTCATACCAGCTCCTTCAGTCCCTGGGGAACTGAATACGAAGGGAAGAAAGAAGTGTAATGGAGATTTTACGAACAGGCCTCCGCACCGTCTTCCCCTGTGGTCTCCAGTTTCTATTGCTTTCTCCCCTGGTGAGGTGCCTGGGTAGCTACCTGGATGGAACATATGGTTTTTTTTTTTAATCTCATCATTACTCACTGAGGTATAGAAACCACACTCTGGCACCTTCCTGCCTCACTCATTTAAAATGCCTTTTGCTACCTATACTTTTTTTTAAGTGAAAGAAAAAAAGAAGAGGGAACAAACTTAGTACATGAAGAAACAAAAGAGCGTCCCTTGGGTTGGAGAACGACGTTGCCAGAGCGTCGACGACTCCCAGGCGCTGACAAAGTGCAGACAGAAAGCAGCGCCTCGCATCCCGTCGCGGAGGAAGGAACAGGAGCCGCGGCAGCTGTAAAGAAAAAAAGCTTCCCGTTTCAGAGAAGCGCAGTTCTCCTTTCAAAGGTGTTGAGAACTGGCTTCGGCTGCCTCCCAAGCTCTAGGAAGAAAAGCATGAAATGGCTGTCAGAGATAAAGCGCCCATAAAATTTTGCTAAACTGGAATGGCAGGAACTGCATCTTTTTCGCTTTTCCTTCAAAGCCTTGGACGCAAAAAACTCCATCAGGGCTGGGATTCTGAGCAGGATAACAAGAGACTATATTTGATCCAGGCTACCACCGATTGTGCCGACTTCCTCAACTTTTTCAGCAAGGCCAGGGCTGTTCCGACAACACTGCACGGAACCGTGGATGACACCACCCCCAGCTCTCAGGTGGAAGTCCCCCCACACCCCACCAAGCTGGCTCCCCACTTTTCTAACACTCCGGTCTGCAACTCCTCTCTCATTCTGGCTGCCTGGAAACACAAAAGCACTCAGTGGTACTCTAAGCCCTCACTTCAAATACCAATCATGATTCTTCTCAAAGATTCTAGACACTCGGGAGATCTTCTGACACGGATGGGACGCAGTAGAAAGGCAATTGAGAGGAAGGAAGAGAATTGAAACTTAGTGTGGAAACCAATCTCCGCCCTCCTCACCAGGCAACCCACCCAGTTTTGTTGTTGTTTCGGGAGAAAATAGACTCACTCCTTCAATTGTATCCTTCTCAACTTGCCAGTATGTCGTTTCTCCCTCTCTCCACACCTTCCTCCTTCAGCCCTCATACTCCAGGAGTGAGACGTGGCCTTAATATCTGCTGACAGTAGAATCTATTCTGGGATCAAAAAAAAGGGTGGCAGGGTTTCCAAGTGGACACGGCAACAGCTTAGCAAGGGTTCAAAATTAAGGACATTTAAGAAATTGATGACTTTCTTTTTAAGGATCTGAGAGACTGTCTGTGCCTCTCATTTTGGCCTTTATCCTGGGAGAGAGACGGAAGAACCTAAAGGGAGTCATCTCCATACAATGGGCCAATGGGAATAACCAATCTGTCTCAAAGTTCATGAATAAGACATTGTGTATAATCTTTGTGGTATGAATTGTACAGAGACTGTGGACAGAAGAGATCGGCAACTTTCCACTTGATTCCCCTCTGCCAATTTCGCCTTAATCTCCAAGGTCCCTGGGGGGCAGCCTCCATCGCATCTACTTGAATCTATTAAAAAAGAGTTGGTCCAGGAAAAGAGGACTGCAAAGATCAAACATCCTTGACTTTGGTGAACTCATAAAATTCTTAAAAATTTCTTTTCCTTGATACTAATTTTAAGTCACCTAAACTAATTTCCGGAGAAGGAAATGGCAACCCACTCCAGAGTTCTTGCCTGGAGAATCCCAGGGACGGGAAGCCTGGTGGGCTGCCATCTATGGGGTCGCACAGAGTCGGACACAACTGAAGCGACTTAGCGGTAGCAGCAGCAAACTAATTTCCCCTTCAAAACTTTTGATCAGGACTTCAGGTTGCAAAATCCAGTTGTTAACCAAGGGGGTAAAGTAGGGAAACAAGGGGAAAGTGGCCATTTAAGAAAACGTGGGCAGAGAAAGAGAGAGAAATGGAAATGTCATACCCGATGACCAATAAATATCTTTGATAAACAGCTGGATTCGAAGTAAAATTCAGGTGCTGCCTCAAAGATAGTGTTACTAAACTCCTTGAATAAACATGAGCGGCTCTATCTCAGACATACACCACTTCTCTGTGAGCTGTGTCTTCCACAGGATGCTGTAATCTGGCCCGCTCTCTCATTTCACATCTGACATGAAGCTGAGTATCTCCACAGCAACTGGAAGTTACATACAGTCCTGAATCTGCTCCATCTTGCACAAGCCTGGTGAGTCCAAGACTAAGTAGCCAGTTCAGGCTAGTCACGGCACCAGCACTCTGAACATGTGTTATTCATGTTCTCAGGATCCAGGACTTCAGGTTATCATCTATGGGACTGAGTTTGTTACACTGTTTCCAGAAGATAGAACGTTTCCCTCTGTTGCTTTTCTATGTAACCAGTGTCAGAGTGGGGACAGAAACAGTGCCTGTTACTTTATCATTGTTTTTGTGTGGTTGCCAAGTCATGTCTGACTCCTTTGTGACGCCATGGGCTATAGCCCACCAGGCTCCTCTGTCCATGGGATTTCCCAGGCAAAGACACTGGAGTGGGTTGTCATTTCCTTCTCCAGGGGATCTTCTGGATCCAGGGATCAAACTCACGTCTCCTGCATTGGCAGGTGGATTCTTCATCACTGAGCCACATGCATACGTGCTCAGTCGCTTGAATCGTGTCCGACTCTGTGCAGCTCTATGGACAGCAGCCCTCCAGGCTCCTCTGTCCACAGGATTCTCCAGACAAGAATACTGGAGTGGGTTGCCATTTCTTTCTCCCAAGGGGAGCCCAAATCAACTATACTTCAATTTTAAAAATTCACTGTGAAAGATATGCAAAATCAACAAAATTTTGATTTTGCATATGTATGCAAGTACATATGTTTGCAAGTATGAAAGTATGACCTTTCCCCAATGTGATGGTATTTGGGGGTGGTGCCTGAAGGAAGTGGTTAGGCCATGAAGGTGGAGCCCTCATGAATGGGACTGCTGCCTCAGATACAGAGACCCCAGAGAGTTCATTCACCCCTCTGCTGTGTGAGGACCCAGCAAGAAGACAGCCACCTGTGGACTAAGAAGCAGGCTCTCATCAGTCACTGAATGTGCTGGCCTTGATCTTGAACTTCCCAGCCTCCTGAGTTACAAGGAATACATTTCTGTCACTTATAAACATCCAGTATATAGTAGCTTTCTTATAGCCCTGAGAGATTAAGACAGAGCAGATTAATATTTCTGAGCACCCGATGTGCACCAAATACTATATAAAATATTCAACTGACCAGTGAAACAGGAATGACTGTAGAAATGGAAACTGAATTTCTGGAATCAAATGATTTCCCCTGATTCCAAAGCTTAAAAAGTTAGTGTTTGGAATCTGACTATTCTTGTGTCAATATCCACATGCTTTCCAAAATGCTGCGACCTCTTCCCCAAGAGAGTTCTCAACTGTGGTTGAAAGCCTGTGTGAAGTGTATCTTACCATCTAAAACCAAAAAGTGCTTCCTTGTGTCTTGTCTAAATCCTTCCTGTTACACTGTGAATACCTCCCATTTCTTATTCTCCTCTGATTTATCTCTAATGCATCTTTGCAAATTAAGTGACATCTCAACCTTTTGGGGAAATATCATCTAATTCCTTTGGGACCATTGCTTCTATCTTTGCAAAGTTATAGGAATTGATTAAGGTTGCATTGGGGTTAGAACACTTATGTGTATGGGTAAGATTTAAAAGGGGAGTGATTCTGCTTCATTGCTAAGAGTAAGATGCTCCCTAGCTGAAAATATCTTTTCGTAAATTCAAGTACAATGATCTTATATTATCCATACCCCACACTGTAATCCACTCCTGTCTCCCAGGGGCTCCCCATTACATATTGAATCTTTGGGGGGTTTTCTTTAAAGCCTTTGATTACCAAACAGGGGAGCAAATGTGTAAAAAGGAAATTGGCAGGCATCCCAGAGTGATCTGAGGGGCTGGGAATCAGAATGCTAAACTACCATTCAAAATGTAAGTAATTAAAATTAATTAAAAATCATTAGGCAAACCTTCACTTTTGCAATTTCAAGGTGCAACCCAACTCACCGAGCTCATCAAGGATGTGCATGCTGTCAAAACTATGTGAAGGATTTCCATGACCTGAGCATGGACTGAGGGACTGAGCTAGAGGAAGCTGGATCAAGGTATCACAGTGAGTAAAAAACTTAATTTAAAAATGAGTAGAAAAAAAAGAACACGTCGATGAGATGGATGCAGGATTCACTCTTTGATCATCAATCAACTTCTTTTCTGTTACTCTTCAGGGCTCAGGATTCCCAAAGAGCTCTGCTATTTCAGCCTCATGGAAAGCCTCAGATCTCACTCCAGGTTGCTTATGGTCCGATTTGGAAGGGTGAGATAGAGAAGAAGCCAAGAATAGCACAAATGAAACAAAGTAGGAAAACGTATCCTTCACTGATCCAACCACATTTTAGACTACCTACCATAGAGGTTAGCATTGTGCTCAGTCCAGTTCAGCTCGGTCATACCCGACTCTTTGCGACCCCACGGACTGCAGCACGCCAGGCCACCCTGTCCATCACCAACTCCCAGAGCTTGTTCAAACTCATGTGCATTGAGTCGGTGATGCCATCCAACCATCTCATCCTCTGTCATCTCCTTCTCCTCCTACCTTCAATCTTTCCCAGCATCAGGGTCTATTCCAATGGGTCAGTTCTGCTCATCAGGTGGCCAAAGTATTGGAGCTTTAGCTTCAGCATTAGTCCTTCCAATGAATATTCAGGACTGATTTCCTTTAGGATGGACTGGTTGGATCTCCTTGCTGTCCAAGGGACTCTCAAGAGTCTTCTCCAACAACACAGTTCAAAAGCATCCATTGTTCAGTGCTCAGCTTTCTTTATGGTCCAACTCTCACATCCATATGTAATTACTGGAAAAACCATAGCTTTGACTATATGGACCTTTGTTAGTAAAGTAATGTCTCTGCTTTTTAATATGTATCTAGGTTTGTCCTAGCTTTTCTTCCAAGGAGCAAGCATCTTTTAATTTCATGACTGTAGTCAGCATCTGTAGTGATTTTGGAGCCCAAGAAAATAAAGTCACTCCCTGTTTCTATTGTTTCCCAATCGATTTGCCACGAAGTGATAGGAATGGATGACATGATCTTAGGTTTTCAAATGTTGCATTTTAAGCCAGTTTTTTCACTCTCGTCTTTCACTTTCATCAAGAGGCTCTTTAATTTCTCTTTGCTTTCTGCCATAAGGGTGGTGTCATCTGCATATCTGAGGTTATTGACATTTCTCCCTGAAATCTTGATTCCAGTTTATGATTCATCCCGTTTGGCATTTCGCATAATATACTCCGCATATAAGTTAAATAAGCAGGATGACAATATACAGCCTTGAGGTACTCCTTTCCCCATTTGGAACCAGTCCACTGTTCAACGTCTGGCTCTAACTGCTGCTTCTTGATCTGCATGCAGGTTTCTCAGGAGGCAGGCAGGTGGTCTGGCATTCCCATTTCTTTCAGAATTTTCCACAGTTTGTTGTGTTCCACACAGTCAAAGGTTTAACGTAGTCAATGAAGCAGAAATAAATGTTTTTCCGGAACTCTCTTGCTTTTTCTATGATCCAACAGATGTTGGCAATTTGATCTCTGCTTCCTCTGCCTTTTCTAAATCCAGCTTGAACATCTGGAAGTTCTGGGTTCGTGTACTGTTGAAGCCTCACTTGGACAAATTTGAGCATTACTTTGCTAGTGTGTGAGGGAGGCCTGGCGTGCTGCAACTCATGGGGTCGCAAAGAGTCGGACACGACTGAGCGACTAAACTGAACTGAACTGAGATGAGTCCAACTGTGCGGTAGTTTGAACAGTCTTTGGCATTGCCTTTCTTTGGGATTAGAATGAAAAGTGACTTTTTCCAGTCCTGTGGTCATTGGTGAGCTTTCCAAATTTGCTGGCATACTGAGTGTACCACTTTAACAGCATCATCTTTTAGGATTCAAAATAGCTCAACCGGAATTCTATCACCTCAACTAGCTTTGTGCATAGTGATGCTTCCTAAGGCCCACTTGACTTCGTACTACAAGGTGTCTGGCTGTAGGTGAATGATCATGCCATCGTGTTATCTGGGTCATGGAGATCTTTTTTGTACAGTTCTTCTGTGTATTCTTGCCACCTCTTCTTAATATCTTCTGCTTCTGTTAGGTCCATAGCATTTCTGTCCTTTATTGGGTCCATTCTTTGCATGAAATGTTCCCTTGGTATCTCTAATTTTCTGGAAGAGTCTTTCCCATTCTATTGTTTTCCTCTATTTCTTTGCATTAATCACTGAGGAAGGCTTTCTTATCTCTCCTTGATATTCTTTGGAACTCTGTATTCAGATGGATATATCTTTCCTTTTCTCCTTTGCCTTTCTCTTCTCTTCTTTCCTCAGCTATTTGTAAGGAGCCCTCAGACAACCATTTTGCCTTTTTGCATTTCTTCTTCTTGGAGATGGTTTTGACCACTGCCTCCTGTACAATGTCACGAACCTCTGTTCATAGTTCTTCAGGCACTCTATCTATCAGATCTAATCCCTTGAATCTCACTTCCACTGTATAATAATAGTAAGGGATTTGATTTAGTGATTTGTGATCTAGTGGAATGGTCTAGTGGTTTTCCCTACTTTCTTCAATTTAATTCTGAGTTTTGCAATAAGGAGTTCACAGTCAGCTTCTGGTCTTGTTTTTGCTGACTGTATAGAGCTTCTCCATCTCAGGCTGCAAAGAATATAATCAATCTGATTTCAGTATTGACCATCTGGTGATGTCCATGTGTAGAGTCTTCTCTTGTGTTGTTGGAAGAGGGAGTTTGCTATGACCAGTGCATTCTCTTGGCAAAACTCTGTTAGCCTTTTCCCTGCTTCATTTTGTAGTTCAAGGCCAACTTGCTTGTTACTCCAGGTGTCTCTTGATTTCCTACTTTTGCGTTCCAGTCCCCTGTGATGAAAAAGGGGTTGTTTTTTGGTATTAGTTCTAGAAAGTCTTGTAGATCTTCATAGAACTGTTCAATTTCAGCTTCTTAGGCATTAGTGGTTGGGACATAGACTTGGATTACTGTGATATTGAATGGTTTACCTTGGAAATGAACAGAGATCATCCTGTTGCTTTTGAGATTTCACCCAAGTACTGCATTTCAAACTCTTTTGTTGACTATGAGGGCTAGTCCATTTCTTCTAAGAGATTCTTACAGGAGTAGATATAATGGTCTTCTGAATTAAATTCACCCATTTCAGTCCATGTTAGTTCACTGATTCCTAAAATGTCGATGTTCACTCTTGCCATCTCCTGTTTGACCACTTCCACTTTGCCTTGATTCGTGGACCTAACATTCCAGGTTCCTATGCAATATTGCTCTTTATAGCATCGGACTTTACTTCCATCACCAGTGACATCCACAGCTGGATGCTGTTTTTGCTTTGGCTCTGTCTCTTCACTCTTTCTGGAGTTATTTCTCCACTCTTCTCTAGTAGCATATTGGGCACCTACTGACCTGGGGAGTTCATCTTTCAGTGTCCTATCTTTTTGCCTTTTCATACCATTCATGGAGTTTTCAAGGAAAGAAATACTGAGTGGTTTGCCATTCCCTTCTCCAGTGGACCACATTTTGTAGAACTCTCCACCATGACCCATCCGTTTTTGGTGGTCCTACACTGCATGACTCATAGTTTCACTGAGTTAGACAAGGCTGTGGTCCATGTGATCAGTTTGGTTAGTTTTCTGTAATTGTGATCTGATCTGTGGTTTCCATTCTGTCTGCCCTCTAATGGAGAAGGATAAGAGGCTTGTGGAAGCTTCCTGATGGGAGGGACTTGTGCGGGAATCTGGGTCTTGCTCTGATGGGCAGGGCCATGCTCAGTAAATCTTTAATCCAATTTTCTGTTGATGGGTGGGGCTGTGTTCCCTCCCTGTGTTTTGGCTTGAGGCCAAACAATGGTAACAATGGCAGTAATGGGGACCTCCCACCAAAGGACTTATGCCAGAACTCATGTGTTCAGTGCCTCTGACCCCAAGGCAGTCCTCTGTTGACCCACACCTCTGCAGAGGCCTCCCAGACAGTCACAGGCAAGTCTAGATTAGTCTGTTGTAGGGTCACTGCTTCTTTTTCCTGGGTCCTTGTGTGCAAAAGGTTTTGTTTGTGCCCTCCATGAAATTGTTTCCAAAGTCCCAGGGAAGTTCTGTAATCAAATCCCACTGGCCTTCAAAGTCAAATTCCCTGGGGGTTCTCAGTCCCTTTTCCAGATCCCCAGGTTGGGAAATCTGTTGTGGGGTCTAGAACTTTTGCAGCAGTGCAAGAACCTCTTTGATTTAATTGTTCTCCAGTTTGTGGGTTGTCTGCCCAGTGGCTCTATGGGGGCGACTCACAAGACCTGCCTCCCAGGTCTGTTGCAGCCAGAGCCCCAGTCCCTGGGCTCTTGTGCTAGGGCATGTGGTGATAGAGTCCTTTCCTGCAGTGCCCGTTACAGTAGGACTAGTTGAGGAATGAGGTGTGTTATACTCATGGAGGGTTTCCCAGGTGGTGCTAGTGGTAAAGAGCCTGCCTGCCAATGCAGGTGACCTGAGAGACACGAGTTCAATCCCTGGATCAGGAAGATCCTCTGGAGGAGGGCATGGCAACCCACTCCAGTATTCCTGCCTGAGAAATCCCATGGACAGAGGAGATTTGTGAGTCCCAATTCACTTCATTGTACAGCAGAAATGAACACAACATTGTAAAGTAATTATACCCCCCTCCCGAATAAAATGCCATTAAAAAAAAAAAAGAATGAGCACAATGCATTTCTGGGGCAGGTTGACAGGAGGAAAGAAGCACATTAGAGATCAATGAAAAAGATTGCTCCTGGCAACCCTATGATAGATGAAATGAGATAAGGATCAAATTAAGGAAAACCTTCATAACCAGGAAATACTTTCCTGTAATTGCTTCTTAGATGATTGGGATTCAACATCATAGAACTTTTTTTAAGCAAAAAATGGCCTGAAGATGTCACAACCTCCATTTCAGAAACACAAGCAAATGAGAACATCAGTTATGTACTTGATGCTACCTTCATGTTCAAGGGTCATCATATTTATTATGCTGAGAACAGACGTCCAGATGAGGATGTTTATGCAGACTGGAAAAATATGAAGGACTGGAAATCAGGATATAGTCCAAATTGAAGGAGTCGAGGGAATTTATTCTGGAGAATAAAGGGTTGAGAAATGGAAACAATGGCTACTTTTGAAAACTTGAAGAACCATGTTTTAAGTAAACGAAATAGTTCTTATATGTTATTTTTTTCTTTCTTCAGGAAATTCCAACAAAAATCTAACAGAAATTGAGCAGGAAAAAAGAGAGAGTGATGCTCAGACTGAAGCAGGAATGTTTGACCTCTCTGACCTGTCACAGACATCTGTGAGGGGCTCCCCAGACACTCTAGAACTGAAGAGAACAGTTTGGAAAACATCCCCTGGAGGCAAGAGCTAAGGTTAACTAGAGTGAAGCTGAAATCAGAGGTTAGAATTTGACTCAGCATCGAAAAGCATTCTCCTGTAATTAAAGCTGACCTACCAGGACTTGGGATACTCTGTGATGTAGCACTCACTCTATCTTTGAAGAGATCAAATAGTAGTTAGAAGACCACTGTCAGGAATGCAGCAAAAGTATTTCTTGTCCTGAGGAAGAAAAAAGATGACATTACCTCAAGTTCCTTTTCAGCTTTCAGGTTCTATGAGTTGTTGGCATGCTGAACATGTCAAGTTATATTCTGAAGTAGTTGGAGGCCCAAGAATTGAACTCAAGCCTTGGTCTCCAGCCCTTGGAAATTTTGAGCACAGGAGTGAGTTAGGCATCAGGAGAAACTTGAATCTAGGGTTTTGCCCCAAAGCAAAAGAATAGATAGATGGGGAAACAGTGGAAACAGTGGCAGACTTTATTTTGGAGGGGCTCCAAAATCACTGCAGATGGTGACTGCAGCCATGAAATTAAGACGCTTGCTCCTTGGAAGAGAAGCTATGACCAACCTAGATAGCATATTCAAAAGCAGAGA
>NW_011494639.1:986411-1010699 GCF_000754665.1 Bison bison bison | reverse complement strand
CTCCTTGGAAGAGAAGCTATGACCAACCTAGATAGCATATTCAAAAGCAGAGACATTACTTTGTCAACAAAGGTCCATCTAGTCAAAGCTATGGCTTTTCCAGTAGTCATGTATGGATGTGAGAATTGGGCCATAAAGAAAGCTGAGTGCAGAAAAATTGATGCGTTTGAACTGTGGTGGTGGAGAAGACTCTTGAGAGTCCCTTGAACAGCAAGGAGATCCAACCAGTACATCCGAAAGGAAATCAGTCCTGAGTATTCATTGAAAAGACTGATGCTGAAGTCGAAACTACAATACTTTGGCCACCTGATGAGAAGAACAGACTCATTTGAAAAGATCCTGATGCTGGGAAGGATTGAAGGCAGGGGGAGTAGGAGATGACAGAGGATCATATAGTTGGATGGCATCACCGACTCAATGGACATGAGTTTGAGTAAGCTCCAGAAATTGGTGATGGACAGGGAGGCCTGTCGTGCTGCAGTCCATGGGGTCACAAAGAGTCAGACACGACTGAGCAACTCAACTGAACTGAAACGAACAAATGAAATGCTGCACATCCCACTCTGTGCTATGCGATGGGGAGACCTCACTGTCGGCAGAGTCTTCCTACCAGGACCCCAGGAGGAAGATGATGCCAGTGGTCCTCTGCTCTGTGTGAGGAGAAGGCCCAGAAGATTTGATGCAAATATCATAGACTGATTTAGAGTTTATCTTTCCATGTTCTGTTTTCACCATGCCTTTTGTCATCTCTCCTCCTCCTGCTAGGGAATTCAACTTATTTTAACATGAAATCATTCAACTGATTTTCACATGGTGAATTTTATCCATCTTTTGCTCCTCCCCCTCTTCCCCCCAAAAGAGAAATGTATTTAAGTCCTACATCCTCATAACTCAAAATGCTGCTTTATTTGGAAACAGAGAAATTGCAGATGTAATTATTTAAGATGAAGCCATATTGGAGTAGGATAGGTCCTAACCCATTTCAACTGGTGTTTTTGCAGACAGAGACGTGGAAAGAATACCATGTGAATTAGACTGATGTATCTGTAAGTCAGTAATCATCAAACATTACAGGTAATACCAGAAGCTAGGAAGGGGCACGGAAGGATTTTCCTCCAAGTTTCTGAGGGAATATGATCCTTCTGACACCTTGATTTCAGACTTTAAGCCGCTAGAATTGAGAGACAGTACCTTTCAGTTGTTTCTAAGCTCCTTAGTTTGTGGCGCTTTATTATCGTTGGCCCTAGGCAATGTAACACGGTGAGTGTCCCCTTATTGGCCTTGGTTACTTAGAAACAGATCTGTCTCTTTTCCTTTGAGGCCATATCAGAAGGCCCACGATGGGCAGAAAGTTGGCAGGTGGCTTTCTCTGCTTGGCCTCTCACCTCCCGTGTTATAGAAAGATCACTCTCTCACATCTTGAGAATGCTGGCAGGCAGGAGAGCAGAACGAGCGTCAGGGAGCGTGAACACTGTCTTGAAGTGGGTCTTGACTTGATTGGCCTAGCTGCCTCATCACTTTGGAATTTAATCCAGCGCTGTGCAAAATGGAGATGATGCTCTTGTCATATTTTCTTGCCTCCTTGTAGTCACTTCTTCTGGGTAATTTCAGGGCATGAAAGATAACAAAACCTTTGAGCTGCTCTGATGGGAGTGTAAGGAATCCAACACAGGTAGCACTGGGCTGTCACAGGAGAGCAGAGCCACTCAGGGGGGGCCAGAGACCAGAGCCGAGCAGCAGGGCGGGCCTGGGCACAGATGAGGGCCGAACTGGGAGTGTCACATGTGTGCTCAGTCGTGTCTGACCCTTTGTGACTCTATGGGCTGTAGCCCGCCGGCTCCTCTGTCCATGGGATTCTCCAGACAAGAATATTGGAACGGGTTGCCGTTTCCTCTTCCAGGGGATCTTCCCGACCCAGGGATCAAACCCAGGTCTCCTGCGTCTGCTGCATTGCAGGAGCATTCTTTACCACTGAGCCACTGGGGAAGCCCCAGAATCAGGAGAGCAATCAGTAAAACAGAAAGGGCACACAGCTGCCCTGAAACCAGAGGAGGAAACCGAATTCAGACTTTAGTAATGCGAAGTCAGCCAAGAGGAAGCAGATAAGGTGTGGAATCCAGAGCAGTAGTCCAGGTGGGCAGACAGCTGGCAGGGATGTGGGCAAAAGCAGAGACAGACCACACCAACAGAAACAACGAGGTTTAAGTGGAGAAACTGGAGCCAAGCAGAGGGCAGGTCGGCACCTGGGGTTCTGTAAGAGCGAACTGGGTTTAATAACTGATCCTAGACAGAACCGTTTGCCTTCTGTTGATGTTTTAAGAAGCCTTTTGGGTCTGCACCTATGAAAACCAGAGTATTGTGCAAATTTTACTTAGATGGTAATTAAAACCTTGCATTCAGCAGGAACACAGTAAAGATAATTTCTGCAGTTATATCGAATCTTCAAGGTAAGACCACTTCTGTGGGCGCTGTGGGTGGCACGTGCTTTCCGCACCAGGGCTGGCCTCTCCAGCTTCCCCTCTGTTGAACCCTGTCACGTATCTTAGAACGACAAACACAAACCGCTTTCATAACTTGGAAAAAATACAAAGTTCTCTGCAGTTTGAAAATAGACTGAAATTCACTGTCTTCCTATTATTTCCCTATTAGAGCTTTGACCGACTCATTCCTGTTCTGCGGGTTTCAGGGTTTTCAATCTATAAAATAGAGGCATTGTAGTAAGCACCGGTCAGACAGGGCCTGAGGTCAGCACATCTCAGAAGAAGTCCATGCCTGCCATAAGCCACTCCTGTGTGTGGCTGGTACTGATGAGAAAAGGGCTGAATAAGCCAAGAATTCGGTAAGAAGCAACAGGCAGGCCAGTGAGGAGGGTAGCATTGTACTGTCTTTTACTTGGGATGTTTTTCATTTCATCAAAAGAGGCAACGAACGACTTTCAGGAATGGAGACAGAGCAGTTGAATGTGTCCCACCCCAGGACTCCTCCTTGGGGGAGGGCACTTCTTTCCTCTGTAGCTCACTCGTCAACATTTTGGAAGGAGCAATATAGTTTTCTCTTTGTTACTAAAAATTGAAGAAATTCGAACCCATATAGTTGTTTTCGCAGCCACTCCTGCAATCCAGCTGTGTGTATGAGCACCTATGTTTATGAGAAACTACTTGCTGAGCGCCACTGTATGCTGAACGTCCTTCTGTGTTAGCTCAGACAAGCATCCTAAGCATCCTTTGCTACGGACGTTAACGTCTCCTCTTCATTAGAAGAGGAGTCTAAGCCTCTGTTTGGTTAAGTCACACATACCCAAGGCCATATGCTTAAAAACAGCACACCTGAGGCTGGAAACCAGGGCAGTCATGATTTAAAACAAGAATTTCTAATGGAATTTGAGCCTAGTTATGAATGAACCGCGAAGTGCTTTTGGACAGAAAGAATTTCCTGTTGAGAAACAAGTCCGTGAGGTAAAAAGAAGGAAGAAAGAAAAGAGAGCCAATGTGCATTGTGCATCCCCTCTGTGGGGGACTCCAGGCGTACCTTTCATTCCCATGACAAACCAGGCTTGTCTGGCCCTCAGCGTGGGCACTTCCTTTGCTGCTGTTCACTGACTCTCAGCAAGAACGAAGCGCCCACTTGTCTTATTTTGACTTCCACCTTTTTATCCCCCTCTCCCTCTGACATGCCCAACTGACTTCCCAGAAAGTTGGCTGTAACAGTTACAGCAGCGAATAATTTGATGTAACATTTACGGTTCGCTTTCTAAGTACCAGTCTCTGTGTTGAACTCTTTATGTGCATTTTCTCTTACAACGTTCAAAAAAAGATGAAGAAGATGGTATTATTATCCCCACCTCATGGATGAGAATATTGCCACCATATATTCTTCCTCTATTTTATTCCCATTCTGTCTGTAAATATTTCCCCCATGGAGTCAGGAATCATGACCTGGGAAGGAACACAGGTCCTCCTAGAAGTAAAACTGAACCCAGACACAATCCCCCTTTCCCTCAACTTATCTTCCAGTGCAAAGATGCTTCCTTTTGTCTACAATTGTCTTGCTTATTGTTGGTTTATAGAAGCCTCAGAGTCAGCGCATAGATGAGGACACCGAGATTATTTAGGATCTCCTAGCGCAGCAGATGCTAAGCGATATAAGGCTGCCTGGGTGCAGTGGGTGTCACATCCGGGCCTTTATTAAGGTGCTGAGAGAGCAGCTCCTTCCCCCAGCTCTGCCAGGCCACCCAGCGGGGTCTGCGTTTGAAAGGGGATCCTGACAGGTCTACCAAAGAAGATGAAAGAGGCAGCAGGGGAAGGGACAATGGATGGGTTAATGTGCAGAAATAAACTTTACAGCCCGGGGCAAGGCCGCCGTAAACCTCCTCCACACTGCACCGCACAGGTTGTGGTGGCAGCGACATGCCTTGGATGGTGCATTTACTTGGGATTCTCAAGGGAACTGCGGTTTGCAGCTCTGCTTGTTCTCCCTGCCAGGTAAGGGGCCTCCCTTCCTGAGCTCTGCAGAAACTATAAACTTTGGGACCAGGAGGCCATGCCTGCAGTTCTCAGGGGGAGCCTCAGAGGACTGTAGTGGCCTGAGCAAGTCTGTGGGGTTGGAACTTGAGCTCCTAGAGGATGTTGCCTACAGATAAGGCTAAGTGACACATTTGAACACATTTCAAAAACTTTAAAAGGTCATCTCATCCATGCCACTGTCTCTTCTTTAGACCAATTCAAAACCAGTGCAGACTGAAAACTCCTGTTTTCAAAAACTACAAAGTGTAAAATTACATGTGTGGACTTATTTGAACAACTTAGATGACCAAAACTAAGCTGTCCTAGGTCTAACCTTAATCACTCACACTTTAGGAACATGGGCTATTTCCTCTTGTTCTACCTTCTGGAAGAGATGAAGGATATTTCAGTGACATCTTTAATCATTTAGAGGGACTGAGGATTCAATTTCATATAATAAATATTTGCTGAGTTCCCGTGTACCTAATTCTGAAATGGGGTGGGAGGGTCACAGAGGTGACAAGGCTGGTTTCTTCCAACAGAAGTTCTCAGTCTGGAGAAGGAGGAAGACTCTGCCATCACTAATTGCATGTTATATGACATAGTAAGGCCACAAGAAGCCACCGATTTTACCTGGAACCAGGTCATTCTATGGTGGAGGTAAGAATAGCTTGGAGACCACTGAGCTCCCATCAGAACCAAACGGGGTGGAAACAGAAGTCCAGACGCACTGGGCACAGGAGTTGGCCAAGAGAAGGGAGCCATCAGGAGAGGTCCCGGCTGGCTGCGGCCGTAGACCAGGATTCCTGCCTCAGTCTTGGCGCTGAGTTCTCTCTGGACATCAGAGCCTTCCTTTAGAGCACCCATTCTTCCCTTCCTCCATTCACCTGTCTGATTGATAATTATGCACAGTTGCATGCCAACTGTGTTCTTGGCCCTGAGTTTTGTCTGGGAAATCCATCAGTGAACAAGACAGACAAATGGAAGGACCCTCAGCCTTGTGGAATGGATCATGAGAATAAGAATACTTAACAAATAGGCGTTAAGCACAAGCCATGGTGCAAAATCCTCCAGAGGGGAAGTGCTTAAAGGGCCCTCAGGACCTTGCAATGTCGTGGCGGTAGTACGTGTGACAGCCTGAGGTCCCCTTAAAATGTAGCTCCGCTGTGGTCCCGCCCCCTCACTGTTAGCTCTGCTGTGGTCCCGCCCCCTCACTGTTAGCTCCGCCCCCTCACTGTTAGCTCCGCTGTGGTCCCGCCCCCTCACTGTTAGCTCCGTTGTGGTCCCGCCCCCTCACAGTTAGCTCCGCTGTGGCCCCGCCCCCTCACTATGGCACCGTATGCTGTCTCACCTTCCTTCCTACTGCCTGTGCACACCTAACAGTGCAGGACATTGTTTGTTGCCTGTCTCACTGACTGGAAACTCCACAAGGGTAGCGCGTTTCTTATTCGACTGCTCTGTTCTTAGTATGGAAAGTTATGCCTGGAACATGATAAGCACTTAGATCTGTTTTGTTTTCTCTCTACCTATCTGTCATCTATCTTATTTATTTATTTATTGAAAACCTAATGAATTCTTACATGCAAATAGTCATCTCAAGATTTCAGAGAAAGAGGAGGTAAGCACACAAAGGGCTATCTGAATTAAAATATTAGTCATTACAAAGCTGCAAGTTAGAATCACAACGAGAAACCATAACTCACGTGTTCGAATGGTTAAAATTTGGAGGATTCACCAATACCCAGTGCTGGAACCAC
The DNA here is from genome assembly GCF_000754665.1 of Bison bison bison. NCBI lineage: Eukaryota > Metazoa > Chordata > Mammalia > Artiodactyla > Bovidae > Bison > Bison bison. Next base: position 1,004,440 of record NW_011494639.1, on the reverse strand, counting down.
TGGAGCTTCTTTCAAACACTGGCGCAAGATGATGTAAACACTTTGGGAAACAGTTTTGCAGTTACTTGTAAAAGTTAATCACATACGGACCATAAAATCCAGCCATCCCACTTTGGCGTGTTCATCCAAGAGGAGTGAAGCCATACAGCTAAACAAAGACACGAACAAAAATGCTCACGACAGCTTTATTTGTAAACAGACAAATCTAGAAACAACCGGAATTTTCAGCGGCAGCTATGGATACAAAGGATACACCTTAGCGATGAAAAGGAGCGAACTATTGATACATACAACATAATGCTTGAATTTCAAGATAATTGTGTTGAGTGAAAGGAACCAGAGCAACAAAAATATAGAATGTATGAGTCCACTTACTATATCAAATTCTAGAAAATGCAAACCAATCTATAGTAACAGAAGGAGATCAGTGGTTTCCCAGAGACTGGGGTAGGGTGCAGGAAGGGGCAGGGAGGTGGCATAAGGGAAAAAGAGGGAGGTTTTGGAGACAGTAGATTTACTCATGGTCTTGATTGTGATGATGGTTTCATAACCGTATGCTTACATCAAAACTATTGTCAAAAAATTAAACATTACAATGTATTATATGTCAGTTATACCTCAATTTAAGTGAGAAGAAAATTAGAAGCTACATTTTTGAGACGTTCAAGATTGCTCTGTGAATATCAGTCAGGCAAGACATTGATGTGTCTTGCAGTTTGGACCAGAAGAATAAGGTATCTACCCCACTTAGAAGTATTAAGAATATTAGTTAATATGCCTTGAAAACTTGTCATGAGTCTGCAACTGGGTTATGTGCATACATTATCTCAGGCCCACAACAATTGTGAGGCTGGTAATTTTATTATCTAAGGTTCAATTAATAAAATTGAAGATCTGGAAGTTTAATGATTTGCCAAACATCTCAGGACATAAGCAGAATTTGAAAACAGGCCCATTTGATTTTTGAGTTTAAACTCTTAATCACTATGCTATTGTTAAAACATACCTACCTGTTAGAACAGTTGGGATGGGTCTGGGGAATGTTCATGAGATGGTTGAGTCTAATGCTAAATATTCACTATTAGTAAAATACTTAGTTTGAGTGCTGATTTCCTAATCAAGTGTATTAAAGCAATAACAATTGTTGCAATTCTATATTTAGAAATCCTTAAAACAATCCTCTTACCCTCTCAAATGTGACTTCTTCCACCGCCACATCTTCCACCTTCATCTCTGCCTGGACAGTTTCTCAGCCTCCTGGCTGGTCTCCCTGGCTTGTATGTTCCATATAATAACCTGAGTGATCGCCTGAAATAGTATCTTACTATTTTCTTCAAATCATCTAATGGGGTCCCAGGACACTTAAAATCTAAACCTATCCTGATTTGACCTCGTCTTATATCAGTCTACCCAGGATCTCTGCTTTTCAGTTTTGCCAACTTCCTTCCTGTTTCTTAATTATGTAATATGAATCCCCCTCGATGGGCCTTCGGACTTGAAACATTGTTCTTAGAGGTGCCTGTACGGTCCATCTTTCCTCATTCTGGTCTCAGTTCAAGTGTCAGGCTTTTTCTAACTGCCCGAGATAAGAAGCTTTACACTTAACCCAACAGGTTTTTCCAGTACATTACCAAGTTCTGTTATTTTCAGAGAACTTACTACTGTCTGAAATAAACATACTCGTTCATTTCATTATCTTTCTTCTAAAAATTTCCTCTCCAAAATGTTGTTTATCATTATATCCCCAGTGCCTAGAATAACACTGGTACATAATAGTTGTTTAATAAATCTTGAAGGAACATATTAACTACATGATAGAATGATGTTTTGTGATGAGATGTGGTCCCAGACTTCACCGGCAGTTTATAGTTCAACACCTGAGAGCTGCAACCACCACCAGGCCAGCTCGGATGGTGCTACTAACAGTATATCAGATTCTATGTCAATAAGTTATTTCCTAATTTTTTAAGTTTAAAATGCCATTTAGTGAGTGACAGCAAATGTACAGTGTCTGGTCAATCTGATGTGACTTCCAAATTGCAAATTTCCTCTGCTTTAATTGACCTATTGCTGTTCATTCACTCAGTATTGCTTGATACTTTGTGACCCCATGGACTACAGCACACCAGGATTCCCTGTCCTCCACCATCTCCCTGAGTTTGTTCAAACTCCTGTCCATTGAGTCAGTGATGCCATCCAACCATCTCATCCTCTTCTGCCCCATTCTCCTCTTGCCCTCAATCTTTCCCAGCTTCAGGGGTTTTTTCCAACAGTCGGCTCTTAGCATCAGGTGGCCCAAGGTTTGGAGCTTCAGCTTCAGCATCAGTCCCTCCAGTGAATATTCAGGGTTGGTTTTCTTTTGGATTGACTGTTTGGATCTCCTTGCTGTCCAAGGGACTCTCAACAGTCTTCTCCAGCACCACAATTCAAAAGCTTCAATTCTTTGGCACTTAACTTTCTTTATGGTCCAGCTCTCACATCTGTACATGACTGCTGGAAAAAGTGTAGCTTGAACTATACGAATTTTTGTCAGCAAAGTGATGTCTGTGCTTTTTAATATGCTGTCTTGCTTTGTCATAGCTTTTCTTCCAAGGAGTAAGCGTCTTTTTAATGTTGTGGCTGCAGTCACCATCTGCAGTGATTTTCGAGCCCAAGAAAATAAAGTCTGTCACTGTTTCCGCTTTCCTCCATCTATTTGCCATGAGATGATGGGACTGGATGTCATGACCTTAGCTTTCTGAATGTTGAGTTTTAAGCCAACGTTTTGACCTACACTCATCTAAGATCACCCATTATGCTTTCTCAGGATTGCATACACTCAGCCAGACCTAGGGCCTGGGGTAAACACTGCTCAGCACCACCTTTTTTTATTCCCCATCCTCTCTCTCTTTGCGCTTTTCTTCTATAATGATTTGTTTGTGAAATAACCTCAACCTAAACTCTCAACTAGTTGAATATTCACGACTGCATCTGGGTATCACAAATCATTTGCTTCTTTGGTGCTATTCTGAGGCTAGGTCTTCAGAGCGCCTCTCTTTGGATTACAGAACCTGCCAACTCTCCCTTCTGGCTGCCAAGACTTAGCAGCAGCATCAATAAAAGCTCAGAAAACTTTGCTGTAAACAATCCAAGTCTCTACCCACTGTAATCAATAAGTGAATTATGGTGGTGCCAGGCAGCAGCCCATCTTATGAGGGGTCTACCTATGATTTTTCTAGAACCCGTGTTTTAGGTGGCTCTCCTTGGCGGGGGGCAGGTTGCACTGGAAAGAAATCTAGATCATAAAGCTGATGAGGCCAGAGATAGATTGACCTACCTTTGAATTAGGTAGCATTTCTTTAAAAATTTCTTCTCTGTGAGGACTGTTTCCTAGCTGCAGAGAGCCAGACAGGAAACAAAAGAATCTTCTTCTTTTTTTTTAACAAACAAACTATTCCTTGTATGTCTCTTTGTAGATGGGTGCTGTTGACAACACAGAGAGAAGAGAGAACCCAAACAATGAAGCGTGCCCCTTGCCCACGTGCTGTCAGACACTTGGGAAGAAGACAAAGCCAAAGCAAAGCCACTGAGCAAACACAATGGCCTCCTTGGCTACCTTTCCTGACGCACACAGCAGGAGAGGACAGTGAAGTTCCCCCGCCCCCACCCGCCTCCTCCCTAACATCCCTGCTCCCTGGCTACCTGCTGTCTTTTCTCCCTTCCTCCTGAGGCCCAGTGCTGACTAGCAGTTTGACAGTCTAGATTGGAGTTTTAATCTACCAGCTACTATTGCAGCCTCATAGAGCAGCTTTGAATTTTTGGAACAGTTTGAGGAGGAAATAAATCACCCTTGTTTGTAGATAATGTAAGCTAAGAGCAGTGGTTCCAGGGAGAGGCCAGGAGCAAAGCTAGGGGATGCTAGGAAGCTGGGGGCACCACTGGCTCTCCAGGTCTCCTTTGAATTGACTTTACTCAGGGTTCTTAAGGCTTTCATGGTGACTTAGAGGGTAGAGAATCGGCCTCCAATGCGAGAGAACTGGGTTCGATCCCTGGATCAGGAAGATCCCCCGGAGAAGTGATTGGCAACCCATTCTGTATTCTTGCTTGGAGAATCCCATGGACAGAGGAGCCTGGCTGGGCTATAGTCAGACGTGACTGAGCGACTAACACTTTCACTTTCACTTTTCAGGGGTCTTGAAAGTTCCTCAAGCCACTTCCTGGTATGTCTTGGTACTAACCTGGAATGGTTTTAAGAATACCAGTGTTCAAGGGTGTTGGCCATGGCATAGGCTCATTGGGAATGGAGAATGAACAATGGCAAGTGGCTGGTTGCACACACAAATGTGTTGGAGTGTGCAAGTGTGTGTGTGTGTGTACATGCAAAACAATGGCAACAACTGGCATGAGACCTTGAACTCAAGAAATTTTTAAAATATTTGTTGAATGAATGGTTAGAAAAGTAGATGCTGTGGCCTGCAGTTATCAACCATAATAGACTTCTTAGAATCACAGACTCTAAGGAATACTATTATTTAGTTTAATAAATCCAGTGAAAATATTTATCAGTCTCTCCTAAAGCCCACATTTCTCAATGGACATCATATTCATGCCACAGAAATTCCATAGACTCTGTAGGAGGCAATTACAGGCTTAAATTCTGAATTGACCATTCAGTAACTACAAAAGCTTGGAAAAATAAGTTATACTCTGGGGCTCTGTTTATTCAGCCCACAATAGAGATAGTATGTATATCCACACAGGGTGGAAGTAATGTTTCCCAGAGACAACCCACGTGTAAGTGCTTTGCAAGTGTTAGACTCACAGAGTGCTATATGCACGCAGCAGGCACAGTGCTAATTTGTTCCTCTTTGCTTTTCTCAGCCCTTAGACAAATATTGCAGCTAGGTCTGGTGCATTTTGTGTTCTGATAAGTAGGCCTAGATAAGTGTTCTCCCTTCCCATGCCAGGATGGCCGTGGGTACTCAGGGGCTTCTGGGCTCTGAACACTGAAGGGAGAGGACTGTCCCAGAGAATGAAGGCAGAGGCGGACCCCTTCCTGAACACTCTGTGGAAGTGGGTTAGTAGGCGTGGTTCAGGCTTAAGGCAACTGTAGGTTTTGAGTTGTGGCTGTGCATTGGTACTTAAGCATAATGTGAATGGCCTGATGTGTATGCTTATGTATGTGCATATGTGTATGTGGGCTCCATATCACACTCAAACGGTGCCATTTGCTTATTTCCGCTTTTGTTTCCTTTGTTTTAGGGAGATGAATACAAAAAGCTATTGCTGATATTTACAGTTGTCAGGGTATGGAAGCAGCCTAAGTATCCACCAACAGACGGATGGATAAAGCTGCAGTGTGTGTGTGTGTGTATACACACGCAATGGAATATTACTCAGCCACAGAAACGAAGGGCATTTGGCCATTTGCAACAACATGATGGACTTGGAGCACATTAAGCTAGTGAAATGTTGGGCTGATAGAGAAATACTGTGTGAGACCACTTATATGTGGGATTTAAGAATATGACTAGTGAATAAAAACAAAAAAAGAAGCAGACTCACAGATACGGAGAACAAACTATTGGTTACCAGTGGGGAGAGGGAGAGGGGAAAGGGCAAGATGGGGTAGGAAATATTTAGAAGTCTTATTATGGGATTATATGAAGTCATGTGTGTGAAACTTTTGAAAACTTGCAAAGCACTATAGGATTTAATTTTTTGTTCATTCAGAAAAAAGTTTAAAGAAATGTAAACAAGCTATAGTTATAAAACAGGACTGGTTCACAAATCGAGAACATTATGAAACCAGACAGCAGGTCTCATGAGAACTGGAGTGAGCTGAATGAGCAGCAGTCCTTTTAGGTTCATTTCCATGGAACTTGGTAGGCTGAAGATTTGAGTAAAAGAGAGGGGTGGGCTTGCTGTGGAAAGGGAGAAGAGCTTGAGTGGAACCATGAAACGGGCATCCTCTGGGCAGTTACTGAGGCGAAAGTAACAGATGGGAGGAAGTGTTTGGAGGGTTAAGGGCTGATTTTCTCAACATGGCATGAAAATGTGCATCTTAAGGATTTGCATCTTAAGAAATGTTTTGATATGTGACTCATATTTGACTCATGGTCTTTCCAAGTGGCTACAGGGAACCAGCACACCATTAGAACTACTCAGCATTTGATACGTGCCTGTCAGATGAAACTTTCATTTTTATGAAAACCTGTACTTTGACCTCAACCCAGTCAAGGGGCAGCGGAGCCCTTCTCTGTGATCAGAGTATCTGGAACCTGCGGGCTCTTCCTGCATCACCACGTACCCAGGATCTCTGGAGGAAACATGCGTGGCTGGGAGGGCTTTAATGTTGCCTGCACCCATCTTACTTTGCAAGCCTAGAAGTGCCCAGTCAGGAGCTGCAGAAACACACAGTGAAATGTTTAAAGGTGATTTTAGGATCATTCAGTCCAATGCCTTCACTCTAAAGGTCGAGAAGATGAAGTCGAGGAAGGAGAAGGAGCATGGTCAGTATTGGACTACATATGAGCAGTTAGACTAGAGCTTGACTGTCTTGAGTTCAAGTTCTGTAGTCTTTTTTTTTTTTTTTTTAATGGGGAGGGCTATCACCCAATTCTTTTTAAAGAGTGCAAAGTCATTAATATCCATGTGACACATTTCACTTAGCCATACTTTCTATGGTCTTCCATAGGGTCCTGTTTATCTGAATGTCCATCAGAGATATAAAAATACACCATAAACAGCCAAACACACCATGGAAAGGGCCATTCTAAGTGATCAGTAATGTGAGAGGTCAAATTTGAGTTTTCCCCTTAGAAATGGACACTTCTAGCCCACTTCCACAATTCCAAGCTGGCTTCACACACAAACTGAGTTGCTACTTTCTTATCAATGGATACAGACATGAATTGACTGGGCCACTAATTCATTATTTGGAAGTTACTGCACAGGTACAGGAGCCATGCTTCTCAGGAGGAAGACAAGAGAAAGAGGAGAAATAAAGAAGAAAATTGGAGGGGAAAATGGCAGAAGAAGGAGAATGTAAATGAACTCACTGGTCTTACAAACAAACAGGATCCAATCCAGTCAACTAGATAAAAGTTTCTCAGTAGAACACCCTGGAATCTCCTTCATTTCAACCCCTAGAATAAGAAGTTTTGCTTTCTCATTTCTCTACCCCAAATAAAACTCAATCTTCTCACTTCTTTATCTTTTCACTTTCAGCTCAAATCTTAGAAGCAGCGTCTTCCACACTTCCCCTTGTGGCATGTCTAGCCCACGTCCCCTGCAGCCTTGAATGTCACATGAAGCTCTGAAATTTGCTCAGTTGCAAATATATTTTTCCACTTTCTTTGCAACTCCCACACATTCTTGGATTTCCAAAGCCACTCAAGCATCAACGAGGAAGGGGCCTCTCTGAGGTCCAGGAAACTGTTGTGCGGTGGCATCATGGCTCCCAAGACTTGGCTGAGAGCAACTCGACAATAAGCAATCCATCTATTACTCAGCGATCTCACCTGTTAGGTACATGTCACAGTGACCATGCCTGATTTCCAAGTTGGGCTCTCCTTCCTACATTACTAAGTTGCAAAGACATTATTTGAGATGAATTGTGAGTTTATAGGTATACATTTATCTCTGTGCTTACTAGTTTTTAGCTTCTGAGACCCTCATCTTTAACTGTCAACTCTTACCCAGCATGGACCTATCAGCCCTAATATATATTTTCGGAGTTGGCAATTCCCCATGTCCTGATATGAGAGGTTCCCAGGCCTTAGGCTTTCTCCATCGAGCTGGGTCTCCCTTTAACTTCATATTTCACTAGTTTGTCGCTTCTCCTTTGATTATATCTCATGTCTCCCCAGGCCCTCAGTCCATTCCATTCAATTCATCAAGCATTTACTGGGTACCCACTAAGGTCAGACACCAGGGAAGCACTTCAAAGTCACAAAGAAGTATAAGACATAATATTCATCCATAAGGGATGTTCAGTCTGGTAGTAGAAATCAGATAAACACAGAAATAATCATGATGTGAAGAAGAACATTATCACTGCCTTCTAAAATAGGCAAGAAGTCATATGGGATGGAAGTCATACTGGTTTGAGTAAAGGAAGGTGGCATTTGAAGTGGATCTCATAGAGTGTGTAGGACTTTAACAGATGGAGTCAGTAGGCAGGCATCTATGGGAGCAGGAAGTGTAAGAGTAAAAGCAGTTAGGAGTGGAGAGTATATGCAGTGATTTCTCACACCTGCTCCATCAAGTGGGTTCTATAGGCTGTAAGTAACAACACACAAAAAAGTTTAATAATAAGATCATGCATTATCCCCCCTTTTGAGTAAGTGGATCCAGGTAGGCATATTTAGCAGCTCACCGATGTCAGGGCTCTGTATCAGCTTCTCTGTAATTTTCATGGCCTCCTTTCTTGTATATGAAAGATGGTTCCAGAAGCTCTAAGCATCGCTACCTCACACAAAGTTCAAAGGTGAAAAGAGGCATGTCTCTATCTGATTTTTTTCTTTTCTTTTTTTCTTACAAGTGAGACAAACCTTTCCAGAAGCCTCAGTAGACTTCCCTCCATTGGTCAGGAGAGTATCACTTGCCCAGCCTTGACTGACCAATGGCAATGGGAAATGGAATGGACTTAAATCAGCATTCACCTCCAGGACCTGGGGAAGGACTCCTGAAGCACTGTGCTGCCAGATACTGGAATAAAATAAGCATTTGAAAGTATTGAGTTTCTGCCTCTTAAAGGTTGTTGCCAAGCCGTGAAGAGAATGTAGTTAGGTTTGAACCTCTTCTTTTCCTCAGTTCTATAATTAACCATTGACCAAACTCCTCAGCAGATTATGGGGTAACTGGTCCCAGGCAGCTTAGCATCACCTGTAATAAGTTTATGTAACAGAGACAGGAAAGCTATTTCCAGACTACTACTTGATAGAATGTGAGTAAGCAAAGCTAAGAGGGGCAAGTGAGGGAAGGGAAAGTTCTCCCTGAAGAAACTGATGAAATATTCTTGGATATTTAGTGGAATCTCAGAGGTGCTATCCTGTATCTTCATTCAAGCCCTTGCCTTGATAACTCACAGTTTTTAATTCCAGGTGAAAGCTCACAATGGACTGATCACAGACACAGATTTGATGAAGTTGAGTTGTGTTGATAAAAGCTTCTTTCTCTTGATAAGCCATCACCAAGAATGTAGAGTCAATGGAACCACTTAACAAGTTTATCAAATTCATGTCTTCATCTTAACTAGATGGGCTGCAGGCAGTGAGGTTATAACTGTAACATACCTTCCCCTCCCCTAAAAAAACCCAAGCAGTGAGAAGAAGGGAGGGATCCATGGGTCTTTGGGGAGTGAGCATCAGAGCCTTGATCCTCAGCTGTGTGGTATGCATTCATCCCCATGTTCAACCACAATCTCCTTCAGCACTAACTCTGAGGAAAGTGAAGAGATAAGCAGGCCATAGGAACAGCTTCCCTTCTGCCCTCTTCAGTGTCCAGGAAACTGAGGAATCTCACCTTAAGTGGAATGTAAGAACTGAAGTCGTGTCCAAAACATTGATGCTGTGCACTGATTTTTAACCCAGACTCTATAGCCCGAAGACTTTGAGTTCATATCCCGACTCTGCAGCTTGTAAACTAATGATCTGAGGCACATTGCATCCTCTAGCTCTTTGTGTTTGCATCTCTTTCTCTATAATCTGAGGATAATATGAAAATTTACCTCATAAGGCTACCATGAGGAATAAAAGTAATTATAAATACAGGGCCCAATGGAAGATATTCTCTACCATTGTGTGTGTTAGTTGCTCAGTCCCGTCCGACTCTTTGCAACCCCACGGTCTGTAGCCTCCCAGGCTCCTCTGTCCATGGAATTCTCCAGGCAGGAATACTGGAGTGGACTGCCATTCCCTTCTCCAATTCTCTACTTGTTAGCACTCAATAAATATATTCTTTTTTTGTACTATTCTCATCACAAAAAAAGAAGGTCCGTTTCTTTGGAAACAAGTGGGGTGAAACGAGAGGCTTCTTGGAGAAAAATGAGTGATTTTATTCTACACAGAGCTACATGAATTTAATCCTCAAGAAATGTCTTCCTAGGAAGAAGGACAAAACAAGGCACACCAGAGAGTGAGGCTGATTTGTTTTGAAAAGAATCTTACGATTGGAAAAGAAAACCAAATTTTCTCCATGAAATTGAGCTATAGATAATAAAAGTGTCAACGTGGGACACTGGTCAGAACAGTGACTCGGTTGACAAAAAGTAAATTCATCATAGTTCAGAAAAATATATATTCAGGCACCTTGTCAGTGCACATCTCGTCCCACTCGGTGTCACCCCAGCAGTGGATCTGCTTCATTTACTGATGACAAAAAGAGAAGAGAAAAGAAGAAAGATTTTATTATCTCCATGCTGAGTGCCGTGGGGCCAATAAAACCGTCTGTGGAAGACTGCCCTGGTGCCCTGTTCCCAGCCCCCTGCCTCATTAGCTGAATGTAAACGCCACTGTTCCCCCTAGCCCCATGGGATGTGGAGCCAAGCAAGGGAAGGAAGATTCTCCCAGTTCAGAGAAGAGCAGGAGAGCCTCCCACAGCTCCTCTCTCCCCTGGAATTGCAGGTGCCCTATGAGCCTGGCCGGAAGACACCAGATGGTCCTGGCAGAGGGGCAGGCTGGCGGCCCAGCTACGTGGGAGTCAAGATCCCAATCGGGTGAACGGGGGTTAAAACGGCCTCTTCTGCGAGTTTTCCGCAGCAGCCACCTGATCCAGCATCCCACTGTGTCGTCAGTAGGACCCACAAGAACACTCACAGGGTGGAGGTAGGTACACTGGTGCGCTCTGCCCATACTCACTCCCACTCTGGCCCTGGGCTTCTGGAGGTGGGCAAAGGGTCTTGTTCACCTTGGTACCCACATGCCCTAGCACAGTGCCTGGCTTACGGTAAACTCTCTGTACACACTCAAAAGAATCAACCCAGTAGAATTGAAGGATACCAGAGGAAGGAGAGGGACAGGAGAATTTCCTTTGAAGCTTTTTGAGGTATAAACATTACTGAGGAAGATGGCTCTGTCCTTGGTGTTTATCAGCATCACTTGGGAAGCTTTTAAAATTTAAATGACCTGTCTCCACAGGGGCCCACAGAATCAGCACTGTCTTTATTTTCTTCCAGTTTTATTGAGATATAATTGATGTACAGCTATTGTATAAGTCTAAGGTATACAGGATACAGTGATTTGACTTACACATATCATGACTTGATTATCACTGAGTTTAGTGAAGAAACATCGTCTCATATAGACATAAAATACAAGAAAAAATATGCATATATTTTCCTTGTGATGAGACCTCTTAGGATACACACTTAATTAATTTCGTATGTAACGTACAGCAGTGTCAGTTATATTTATCATGTTGTGCATCGCATCCCTAGTACTTACTTATCTTATAACTGGAAGTTTGTGCCTTTCAACCACTTTCATTTATCCAGAATCTCTTCAGTAAGAACTAGGCATCTGATTATTTTGAGTTCTCAAAACAAAAGTGTTATATGGTCAGAATTAAGACACTCAGGAGTCGGGCACTGAACACACCCAGCTATCCAGAGCTCATTTCCTCTCATGTCCAGCCAGAGAAGAGACGGTGTTTGAAGTTAGATAGAGATGCAGCAGATATAAGAGAGGCTGCCTCTTTCAGCTTAGAGGCATCAGCATCAGATAGCAATTACTAATTACTTCCCTTGTGGATTTCATTTCACTTTTAAAAGCAAGTAGTTCTTGAATCAGAGAAGGCAATGGCACTCCACTCCAGTACTCTTGCCTGGAAAATCCCATGGACAGAGGAGCCTGGTAGGTTGCAGTCCATGGGGTCACTAAGAGTCAGACACAACTGAGCGACTTCACTTTCACTCTTTACTTTCATGCATTGGAGAAGGAAATGGCAACCCACTCCAGCATTCTTGCTTGGAGAATCCCAGGGACGGGGAAGCCTGGTGGGCTGCCATCTATGGGGTCGCACAGAGTCAGACAGGACTGAAACTACTTAGCAGCAGCAGTTCTTGAATATTTCACAGTTATCAGGAATGAGTTAATCAATAACAGAGCCATCTATCCAGACAGGTTGCCATTGGCATGTCTAAGTCCCCTTTGACAACCTGACCTAAGGACAAACAGACATCTAATGCAATCACAGTCCAATGAAAAGAACACCCTGAATCTTTTGTAGGGGGAAATCGCACATATTCTGTGCATATAAACAATGCTTTTCTAAAAGCATATGTGTAGAAATCTCATGCTCATTTCAGTCCAAATTCCCAGCTCTAGTCTTCTGGTTTCTGGTTTTTGCCTATGTATGCTTCATTGACTTCCATGGGCTCACCTAGCCTAGAAAACAAGCCTGCACCCATGACCTAGAGCTCAGTTAGCTAGTCCAGGGTGGACAATCATTTTTTTGTGATGGGTCAGAGCATAAATAATCTGGATTTTGTTGATCATACCAACTCTTTTGCAACTACTCCACTCTGCCAGATTTGAATTTCATATCACGTTCGTGTGTCATGAAATAGTACTTTTCTTTTGGTTTCTATTCAACCATTTTAAAAAGTAAAAACCATTCTTAACTCACTGGTCATAAGAAACAGGCAGCCAGCCAGGTTTGACCCACGGGCTGTAGTCTCCCAGACCCCACATTAGCTAAAGGGATATTGACAGAGTTGAACAGAGCCCTAAGCCCATGTCCTCAAATATACAGGGATGGAAGAATGCAAAGCAAACCCATTCCAGCTGATGATGCAGAGTGCTGCTGCAGCTGTTTAGTTGCTCAGTCGTGTCTGACTCTTCTGAGACCCTGTGGACTGTAGCCCAACAAGCTCCTCTGTCCATGGGATTCTCCAGACAAGAATGCTGGAGTGAGCTGCTGTTTCCTTCTCCAGGGGATCTTCCTGAGCCAGGGATTGAACTGGTGTCTCCTGCTTTGGCAGGTGGATTCTTTACAACTGAGCCACCTGGGAAGCCCTGATATAGGCTGGCTCTGCTCAAAAAGGCACTGAGAAAGATTCAGGAGGGACTCACAGAATCTGGATCCCATGATAAAACTTGTGTTCTCACAGAAGAAAGGAGGCATGCAGATGGATGGGGGTGGAGAGGATGAACAACAGCGTTACATTTTTAAGTGGGGCTCCTGAGTATAGGGTTTTTTGTAAGCATCTGGCAAACCCCAGAAAAGGCTCCTGATTGTGCTGGCTGAAACCTATTCACATGGTAATGCTTTTTTAGGGTATTAAAGAGAGGCAGGATTCAGGAGGCAACCATACTTAGGAAGAAGAAAACAGTTTCTATTCCTGAAACAGGACTATCATTTGAGAGAGAGAGAGGAGGGCAGAAAGCTACGTATGTATTATATCTAGACAAGCAGAGATGTAGATGGCTAGTCACTTTCCGATCACCCCAACATCTTTTTTCTTGTGCTACGATCACTATCTGGCTCTGAAATTCCTCTCAGCTCACGTCATTGGTCAAAATCATTTTTCTTCCCACATCTTCCTCTCAAAGCCCTGCTGAGTCCACAGTGGCTGGGAACTGAGACATAAAAGAGGCGCACAGCCTCGCAGGAAGGCAGTGTGTGCCGCACGGACCTGGGTGTGCTCTCTAATCAGTGTGTAAGAGTGTGCCCTGATGCCGTCTGTGGCAAAGGTGGGAGGGAGTTTGTAACTGTCTCTCTGAATATACAGTACCAGGGACTGTGGGAAAATCTGGATGAGACGGGAGACCACAGAGAGATGAATCCATGCTGATCATGGCATATATCTGGGAAAGCAGACAATATGTCTTTTCCTCAGCACCCCTTCCGGGTCTGTGGCTTCAGCTTCACTTTAGTTAGTCTAAGAGCCCTTCATTCATAATTAACCCATCTTTGTTTAGTGGAGCCCAGAGCCAGCCAGAGTCCAATAGACTCTACTAAGAAAGAAAGAAAGTAGGTAAAGGGTCTCTCCTCCTCTGCTTATACAGCCGGTACCTTAAAGTATGGGGCTTCCCTGATGGCTCAGTTGGTAAAGAATCCGCCTGCAATGCAGGAGACCCTGGTTCGGTTCCTGGGTCGGGAAGATCTGCTAGAGAAGGGATAGGCTGCCCACTCCAGTATTCTTGGGCTTCCCTTGTGGCTTAGCTCGTAAAGAATCCTCCCACAATGCAGGAGACCTGGGTTCGATCCCTGGGTTGGGAAGATCCCCTGGAGAAGGGAAAAGCTTCCCACTCCAGTGTTTTAGCCTGGAGAATTCCATGGACTATGGGCTCACAAAGAGTTGTACATGACTGAGCGACTTTCACTTTCACCTTAAAGTGTCCGTGCTTCTTCCTTGCTTGCCAGATCGTTACACGGGGCCACTGCTTACGGTTCTGCAGGTTGTACCCTCCCCCTGTGCGCCTAACTGAAGCCGAGAGGGATGGCTGAAAGTTAGCCTGCGTTCTGCTGATCAAGCTGTGTGCCATCAGAGCCGTGTCTGAGTCCTCATTCCTCACCTTCTCTTATGAAGGACCGCTCTTTTCTTTGCACACATGTTCTACTTGGTCACTGAGCAGTAAGGATGAGCATCTATGTCCTTCCAGAAGGTCACCTTTTCCTGATTCATCCAGACATATATATACAGGCTTGTATTAGCCCTGGCAGTCCTCTTCAGGACCATCACCCAAAGCATTCAGTGTTTGGTTATCCTTGTTACTCACCTCCGGCTAATGAAAGACACAGACGTTTTATGTTTTAGCAGAAATAAGAGAGACATATCACAAGGCCTTGAATTTGGTGGGAAGACAAATGTAGTCAGGTGCCTTTCATTAGCCAGAGGTTCCTAATGTCCTCTGGAGAAGGAAATGGCAACCCACTCCAGTACTCTTGCCTGGAAAATCCCATGGATGGAGAAGGCTGGTAGGCTACAATCCATGGGGTCACAAAGAGTCGGACACGACTGAGTGACTTCACTTCCTCCCTTCCATCCTTCCTTCCTAATGGCCTAAGAGATCAAGAGAAGGCCACCCTTAACTTTTCTTTCCAGCTCTAGTGGTCAATGGCATCTGAAGTAAGTCCATTTCAGGTCCCATCCTAGCAGCTTCTTTCCAGTAATGAAAGTCAGATATCTAGCTTGCTGAGTCCGGGCATCAAAGGGGCAAAAAGCACTCTCACAATAGGAGCAGCACAGTTGCCAGAGTCTGGTGCCCCTTGAGTGTGGTTTCTGCTCAGCTTTCTTTCCTCCTGAGGTCTTGAGTTTCCTTCATTTTAATCCAATTAAAGAAAAGAAAAACCAGTAAGTTTTTAGCACTAAAGGAAAAGGGCTCAATTGACAGCAGCTTAATCACTGTGCTAAGCGAGGTTAATTTCCACCCTTGGTCTTTAATAGGCCCGGTGCTGGAGATGAATTTTTTCAGCTGATGCCGTGTTCAGATCACCTGGCTGCCCATTTTAATCAGAAGGCTTCCACAGCTCTAATGTGTGTGTTTCACCACTCACCCATTCTTCTTCTGTAGAAGAAGAACTGCATATGAACTGCAGGCCAGACTTCTCCTGGGCTGAGTTTTCAGGAGACACAGGCTGCCCTCAGTCTGCCAGTCCCTCTCCCCCAGGTCTAAACACAAACACTTTTTCCTCTTCCTGGACTCTGCCATCCAGTTGCATCCTTCCTCCGTCTAGATCACCTAGAATCATGATGTCATGGCAGCATCCTCTAACCTGAAGGTGCTGGAAGGCTAAAGAAGCAAAGTGGAAATCAATACAAATTAAAAGCAAATTAAAAACTATATCCAAGGTCAAAGCACATAAATGAAAATCTGTTAACTGCTGATTTATGGTTTGGTGGCATATGCTTGTTTGCTTGGGTGACAGAAGTGAGCGTGAAATCTATTAGCTTCTAGGAGTATTTGGAGAAACCTGCAGAGCTCAAGAAAGTGTTTCTCATTCGGGTTAGATCAAGCAAACTCCCTCTGAATGACCTTTCGGGATTGAAGAATATTCTGCAAAGCTTCTCCAAGACAGGAAGCACCATTAAGTGCAGAGCTCATATAAGCTGGCACCAGGAAATGTCAAGAGTCACTTCTGGGTGACATCCCTATGCATTGTGGCAGGAATCTGACCATATGTCAGGTCCAAGTTTATTTTAATGGATTCCCAAGGCAGTGTTAAAGCAGTGGAGTTCAGTTAGAGCCTAACAATTGAGCACCATAATGGGGTCAGACACATTTTTAACATCACTGGGTCATTACCTCCTTGTGGCAGCCACTACCAGAAATTCCTGGATTGGCCAAAACTAGAGGCCATAACCGGGCTTCCCGGGTGGCTCAATGGGTAAAGAATCCACCTGCAATGCAGGAGACTCCAAATGACATGGGTTTGATCCCTGGGTCGGGAAGATCCCCTGGAGGAGGGCATGACAACCCACTTCAGTATTCTTGCCTGGAGAATCCCGTGGACAGAGGAGCCTGGTGGGCTATAGTCCATGGGTGGCAAAGAGTCAGACACGACTGAAGTGACTAAGCATGCAAGCAGAGGCCACAGTCAATTCAGGTTTTCATTGCTTTCCCAGAAAGACATGAAGACCAGGGTGGAAGGAATATTTGGCTCTGGTCCAGGTAGACAATGAAGGGAAACCATCTGACCCATAAGCTGGAAGGAACTGAATGCTCTTTTGTCCTCATCTTCTACCTTTTAGTTATTTCAATGTGGAGGAGGCTGTGGACCCAACCCTATCTCCAGGCTGGCAGGCAAGATACAGGGCATTCACATGGCTTGTCTCTGTGGGGCCACCATTCTCTGGATGCTGCTTCCGGATCCTCACTTGGACTAAATGAGAGATGATTCTTCATAGCGAAGGTGTCTGAGTAAACGAGGCCCCTGTGAGGCGGGCCCTCTGACAGTGTGGAGATCTTGTTGGCTGTCATGACAACAGGACTACCTGTGGGCTGTCTTTTGTCAAATCTTCTGCCCAAGCTTCCTAACAGGTCCTCTCCCTTTTTTGCACTGATGCTCACTCGGCCTCCTCCTTGGTACCGCCATCAGCAGAATGGATAGTTCTTTGTTCAGTTCAGTTCAGTCGCTTAGTCAAGTCCGACTCTTGGCGACCCCGTGAACCGCAGCATGCGAGGCCTCCCTGTCCATTACCAACTCCCAGAATTTACCCAAACTCATGTCCATCGAGTGGGTGACCCCAGACAACCATCTCATTCTCTGTCGTCCCCTTCTCCTCCTGCCCTCAATCTTTCCCAGCATCAGGGTCTTTTCCAATGAGTCAGCTCTTTGCATCAGGTGGCCAAAGTACTGGAGTTTCAGCTTCAGCATCATTCCTTCCAATGAACACCCAGGACCGATCTCCTTTGGGATGGACTGGTTGGATCTCCTTGCAGTCCAAGGGACTCTCAAGAGTCTTCTCCAACACCACAGTTCAAAAGCATCAATTCTTCAGCACTCAGCTTTCTTTATAGTCCAACTCTCACATCCATATATGACCACTGGAAAAAACATAGCCTTGACTAGATGGACCTTTGTCGGCAAAGTAACGTCTCTGCTTTTTAATATGCTGTCTAGGTTAGTCATAACTTTCTTTCCAAGGAGTAAGCATCTTTTAATTTCATGGCTGCAATCACCATCTGCAGTCATTTTGGAGCCTCCAAAAATAAAGTCAGCCCCTGTTTCCACTATTTCCCCATCTATTTGCCATGCAGTGATGGGACCAGATGCCATGATCTTACTTTTCTGAATGTTGAGCTTTAAGCCAACTTTTTCACTCTCTTCTTTCACTTTCATCAAGAGGCTCTTTAGTTCTTCTTCACTTTCTGCCATAAGGGTGGTGTCATCTGCATATCTGAGATTATTGTTATTTCTCCTGGGAATCTTAGTTCCAGCTTGTGTTTCTTCCAGCCCAGCATTTCTCATGCTGTACTCTGCATATAAGTTAAATATACAGCCTTGACGTACTCCTTTTCCTATTTGGAACCAGTCTGTTGTTCCATGTCCAGTTCTAATTGTTGCTTCCTGACCGGCATACAGGCTTCTCAAGAGGCAGG
>NW_011494639.1:980640-986311 GCF_000754665.1 Bison bison bison | reverse complement strand
TCTCTAGCTTTTTCCATGATCCAGCAGATGTTGGCAATTTGATCTCTGGTTCCTCTGCCTTTTCTAAAACCAGCTTGAACATCTGGAAGTTCACAGTTCACATACTGCTGAAGCCTCGCTTGGAGAATTTTAAGCATTATTTTACTAGCGTGTGAGATGAGTGCCATTGTGCAGTAGTTTGAGCATTCTTTGGCATTGCCTTTCTTTGGGATTGGAATGAAAACTGACCTTTTCCAGTCCTGTGGCCACTGCTGAGTTTTCCAAATTTGCTAGCATATTGAGTGCAGCACTTTCACAGCATCATCTTTTAGGATTTGAAATAACTCAACTTTGTTCTCCTAAGCTTTAATTTCTACTTCCAGTTCTGGCACCTGTCATACATCCTTTAATAATATTAATATATATATAGATAGATAGATAGATAGATATAGATATAGATATAGATAGATATGAAGAGTCAGTACAAGTAAGTTGCATTGACATTAATAAGTGGGTAATATGGAGCGCAGGGAAGATAATCAATACTACTACAATAACTTCGTACAGTGTGTCATCTATAAAAATGTTGTATACCTGAAACTAGCTGACTTACTTATTGAGTCAACTATGCTTCAAAAGTTAAAAAAATAAAAATAAATGAAGTGGATTGAATCCACTGAACTCACTTAAACAGCTTTGTGGTAGAGGTACTACTGAGGCCTCCAATCAACAATAAGCATTTATTAAGCCCTTACCTGCTAGACTGGGGCAATTACAAAGGATGACTCCACTAATATAGTCTCTCTGGTGCTTTGGCTATTTGTGTAACTCACTGTTTTTTCTAAACTATTCGGTGATACCTTTCCAAAGAATAAGGAATTACTTTTTTCTGAATGTTCACCAGGTGCTCATCACCAGGACAGTCTATGTATCATTTCAACCAAACTTACCACAGTTCTACTAAGTTGATGCCTCAACCCGTTTTACAGCTGGACAGGCCAAGGTTGGATGTGCTAAGTCTTTGTCTGTGGTCACACAGCTTAAAAGTGGCAGGTCTGGGATCCAAGTCTAGTTCTCTCTGATATGGAGAGCTGAGCCTTTCTCACTGTACTGCCCTTCAGTGATCCCAACTTATTTATCTCGTGTATCAAGATCCTACGTCATCGCCTTGTACAAGGTAGGTACAGACTAAATGATGGATGAATAAATGAAAATACAGTTCCTCAACTCAAAAACTTTATTTGCAGTCTAGCTGCAGAGTCAGTACGCAAAAGGGCTAAAAAATACACAGCAGTTCGAAAGATATATAACAGTCCAGTACAACAATACAAAAACTGTCGTAAGGCTTTTTAAGATTAATTGCCAAATGAATGATACAAATAATAAGTACTATAGAAGTGTAATGATCTGGCAAAACTTCATGGAGGAAGAGGGATGTTTTTAACTACAGTTTTAATATTTATGAAATGCCTCCTCTGGGCAAAGCCCTATATGCAAGGATCAACAACACTCAGTCCCTGCTCTCCAAGGGACTGTAGAGTAGGAAGGATGAGTAAGAAGATAAATACAAAATGAGGTTTTGGAAACAGAGGGCTACAGATAGGCAGGGGGAGAGAGGAAGTGGTTCTCCAACAATCTTCCCTTCGTCTTCTTTGCCTAGGTTCTCCCAAAAGCACTTTACTAGAATCTTGTTTCTCAGAGTATGATACAGCTGCATTTGGAAACTTGCTAGAAATACAAAATCTTGGGGTCTACCCCAGATCTACTGAATATAAACTGCATTTTAACAAGACCTAGAGTTGATTGTGTGGCTAAGTGGTAATCTGCCTACCCATGCAGGAGACGCAAGAGACAGGTAGGATCTCCAGGTTGGGAAGATCCCCTGGAAGAGGAAATGGCAACCCACTCTAGCATTCTTGTCTAGAAAATCCCATGAACAGAGGAGCTTGGTGGGCTACAGACCATAACGTCACAAAGAGGCAGACACCACTGAGAGACTGAACACACACTTAGAGAGAGCTGATTTGTGTGCACATCGGAGTTTGAGAAGTGCTGATCTAGAATGCAGAGTATGTAAGCAACTGGGACCACCATCATTTCCCCATCTGTACCACGTGTCACAATCCAAAGCGCTACAATCCTCCTAGAGGCAGGGTCGTGGACTTCAGAAAGCTGGTTCCGGCATCTTGCTCTCTGTCCTTTCACTGCTGTTGGTAAATCATTTCTCCTTTACCTGCAATATATTCCCTCCTTGAAATCCCTGACTCATTCTCACCCCTGCAGTTCCCTTGCTGCACCCCATCCCTTCTGTGCCAATAGCCAGATAAATAAGAATTACTTTTGCTACTCAGTTCCCTCAAATGTCAAATTCTCTCTGGAGTTGCCGGACGTGTCAAGGAGAAGGAATTATCTCTGTGGTTATATATAGACTCTGTCTGTCTTTCCCCCACGCCCACCCCTATCCCCTTGAGTCAGAATCAGCAGCAAGGGGAAGAGAACAGAGAGACTGTTTTGCTTCTTCAGATGGGAAGGTATTGATCAGGCAGAGAAGAGAAACAAAACAAAAAATAAAAACAGGAGAGAGAGCAAAGGCATTCAAGTCTCAGATGCATCTGGCTTGGATACAAAAGGGCTCTTTTATTAGGCATGGATTTACCTTCAAGTACAAAATGTGAGAAAGAAGATCTGAGAAACCGAAGCACGCACTGAGTACTTGGCATTTGCAACAGGAGACGTATGAGCTGTGATGATTAAAAATCAGCCTAATGGTTTTCCAAGACAATTTTAATACAAGGGGAAAATGTTCTAGCCAGATTAAAAGTTAGAGCTCTTTATCCTGGATGGTCTGGTGGAAAAATGAGGCTGCCAAATGAAGGGAAAGACGAGTGAATAGGATGGAGTGGTGGCTTCCCTCCTCAGTGTCTCAGGAAGTGTGCTGGGTATTCCGCAAATGCTTTACGTGATTATTTCATTTAATCCTCACATAGTGCAATAAGGAGGCATCATGAATCTTAGTTTATAGTCAAGCTTAAAGAGATCAGAGAACTTGCCCAATATTAATAGATACATACTTGCAGAGTATTCATGGATTCTGTATTTGTGACTTCACCTATGAGCTTAAATTTATTTGTAATCTCAAATCAATACTCATGGTGTTTTCAAGGTCATTTGAAAACATGCACAGAATGATTAAAAAAAAAAAAAAAGAGAGAGAGAAAATTCAGTCACCTAACATGTACATCTTCAGATGAGGTCAAATGACGTGACCTCTGCCTTTCAGCTCTGATGTTATAAACAGATGTTCTTTTTATGGTCCACTTAGTGCTGCTTTTTTTTTTTTTTTTACTTGTTTCTACTTTTTGTTGATGCATTCATTGTTTACAATTGCCCCAAGCACAGGGCTGATGTTCTGTCTACTCTCCCTAAGCACAAAAAGTCTGTGATGTGCCTATAGAGAGGATATGTGTATTAGATAAGCTTTTCTCAGGTGTGAGTTATGGTTCTGTTGGCTGTGAGTTCAATGTTACTGAATCAATAACATGTAGTAAATACAGTGTCTTTCAATAGAAATGCACATAATAAAGGTTACATCTTCATCAGTTGATGAAAATGTCACGACCAGAAGCTCATAGGAACCTAACCCTATATTGCCCCTAAGAGCAATGTTCAGTATTCACTAACTCACAGTTTATGGCAACTTTATAGAAAATAACTACTGTGAATGAAGACAATCAATTGTACTTTTTTTTTTTCACTTTCAGGTAAAATTATAGGTGTACAGACATATATGCACACATGTACAGACATATAAACACACACATATATTTATATATACACATATTTAATCTCAGGGAGACTACTAGAACAGAAGACTTTTAAAAATCCTTTGAGATAGGAAGTAAGACTCTGAAGGACTTGCTAAACTGCTTTCTATGGAGATAAATTCTGAGTACATGTCTGCACCTGGCTGCTTGTGGGGATGGAGCTGGGCCATGGCCACCAGCAATTTGCCTTCCCCTTCATCACCTTTCTCCCTAAATAAGTGTTGAACACATGATTTTAAGATACTAGATTGAAAAAAGGTCAAGTCACAAGCCTGCCTGGATGCCCAGAAGACTGTCCATCAGACTGGGTGGACTCAGGTCTGCCACACTCTAAAGCCACGTTCTTTCCCCTGTATCTCCACATGTGCGATGTCCAAATGTCCAGGAACTTTCCATTTCTTGAAGTCTAAGACTTCATGGAATAAGAGGAGCCTCTCATCTTTCTGTTGAGCACAATTGATCTTGCTCCCATTTCCAGAGCATTATCTTCTTCTCACCATCTTCCTAAAACAAAAAGTGAGGCACTCAGGAATCCCATTTTCACTCCACATTGGTGGATATTTTTCTAAAAACTGGAAAGTCTCCTACAAGCTGAATAGTATAGAATCACTTTGACTGTTTTTTCACAAATCTTCTAATGAGGTGTTTCATATTTGTATTGTTTCTTTCCCCTACTTTCATCAGACTCATCTTAGCTCTGGCTAATCCTCTGTGCCTTTTTCTCCTTGGCAATCTATTTCCACTTACTGTCTCTTCATTCTTCAATTCAGCATGTTCTTCCACCCCAGCCATCCCATTCAGTTCAGTTCACTTCAGTTCAGTTCAGTCTCTCAGTGTGTCCGACTCTTTGTGACCCAATGAATCGCAGCACACCAGGCCTCCCTGTCCATCACCAACTCCCGGAGTTCACTCAGACTCACGTCCATCGAGTCGGTGATGCCATCCAGCCATCCCATCTTCTGTCGTCCCCTTCTCCTCCTGCCCCCAATCCCTCCCAGCATCAGGGTCTTAATCAATGAGTCAACTATTTGTATGAGGTGGCCAAAGTACTAGAGTTTCAGCTTTAGCATCATTCCCTCCAAAGAAATCCCAGGGCTGATCTCCTTCAGAATGGACTGGTTGGATCTCCTTGTAGTCCAAGGGATTCTCAAGAGTCTCCTCCGACACCACAGTTCAAAAGCATCAATTCTTCAGCGCTCAGCCTTCTTCACAGTCCAACTCTCACATCCATACATGACCACAGGAAAAACCATAGTCTTGACCAGACGGACCTTTGTTGGCAAAGTAATGTCTCTGCTTTTGAATATGCTATCTAGGTTGGTCATAACTTTGCTTCCAAGGAGTAAGTGTCTTTTAATTTCATGGCTGCAATCACCATCTGCAGTGATTTTGGAGCCCCCAAAAATAAAGTCTGACACCGTTTCCACTGTTTCCCATCTATTTCCCATGAAGTGATGGGACCAGATGCCATGATCTTCTTTTTCTGAATGTTGAGGCTTAAGCCAACTTTTCACTCTCCTCTTTGACTTTCATCAAGAGGCTTTTTAGTTCCTCTTCACTTTCTGCCATAAGGGTGGTGTCATCTGCATATCTGAATCCCTCAGAAGAAATGGAGTAGCCATTATGGTCAACCAAAGAGTCCGAAATTCAGTACTTGGATGCAATCTCAAACATGACAGAATGATCTCTGTTCATTTCCAAGTCAAACCATTCAATATCACAGTAATCCAAGCCTATGCCCCAACCAGTAACACTGAAAAAGCTGAAGTTGAACAGTTCTATGAAGACCTACAAGACCTTTTAGAACTAACACCCAAAAAAGATGTCCTTTTCATTATAGGGGACTGGAATGCAAAAGTAGGAAGTCA
>NW_011494639.1:947584-980540 GCF_000754665.1 Bison bison bison | reverse complement strand
CAGTTCTATGAAGACCTACAAGACCTTTTAGAACTAACACCCAAAAAAGATGTCCTTTTCATTATAGGGGACTGGAATGCAAAAGTAGGAAGTCAAGAAACACCTGGAGTAACAGGCAAATTTGGCCTTGGAATACAGAATGAAGCAGGGCAAAGACTAATAGAGTTCTGCCAAGAAAATGCACTGGTCATAGCAAACACCCTCTTCCAACAATACAAGAGAAGACTCTATACATGGACATCACCAGATGGTCAACACCGAAATCAGATTGATTATATTCTTTGCAGTCAAAGATGGAGAAGCTCTATACAGTCAGTAAAAACAAGACCAGGAGCTGACTGTGGCTCAGATCATGAACTCCTTATTACCAAATTCAGACTTAAATTGAAGAAAGTAGGGAAAACCACCAGACCATTCAGGTATGACCTAAATCAAATCCCTTATGATTATACAGTGGAAGTGAGAAATAGATTTAAGGGCCTAGATCTGATAGATAGAGTGCCTGATGAACTATGGACTGAGGTTCGTGACATTGTACAGGAGACAGGGATCAAGACCATCCCCATGGAAAAGAAATGCCCTCCCATTCACCAAGTGCCAAAATCAGTAGACACGTTTCATTTTTTATTTTTTCCTCTCATCAGTCTTTGACAACTTTGACG
Organism: Bison bison bison; assembly: GCF_000754665.1. NCBI lineage: Eukaryota > Metazoa > Chordata > Mammalia > Artiodactyla > Bovidae > Bison > Bison bison. The sequence goes on along the minus strand of NW_011494639.1, from coordinate 979,878 downwards.
ACATCCTTTTTTTTTTTTTTTTTTCCTTTTTAGGGATTGTAGAATGAGTAAGGGCTTCCCTGGTGGCTCAGCTTGTAAAGGAAATTTAAAACCATAATGTTAGAATGTTGTGACTTCCTGGTGGCTTAGTAAAGAATCCGTCTGCTAATGCCGGAAACATGGGTTTGATCCTTGGTTCAGGAAGATGAAGGAAATGGCAACCCACTCCAGTATTCTTACCTGAAAAATCCCATTAACAGAGGAGCCTGGCTGGCTACTGTCCATGGGGTTGCAAAAGAGTTGGACATGACTTAGTGACTAAACAACAACAGAATGTTGTAGCAAATAGGACCCTAGAGACCATCAGACAAAAATCACTCAGTTTGGAGAGGAGGGGGAATATGACTTGCTGAAACTCAGGGCTCCAGCTGGCAGAGGCATTCCAGTGGCCACTTCTCTGTAGCATCTGGTCTCCCAGCCTGTAGCACCTGATATTCTGTTCCAAGCTGGTCTCCCATTCAAGCATTATACAGGCCTGACCCTGACCAGCTCCATGACTGACTGTGTTCAAGGTGATAGATCTATCCTTTCTGTCACTTTACAGTCCTCTGCCTCTCAGGGGCATCTAACCCCTCAGGCTGGCCTTTTGCTGAGCATGACACCAGAGAATCAATACCAAGAGGAGAAAAAGATTGAAAGTGCCAGGCAAAATCCTTGAAGATGCCACGCCCCTTTGGTGAAGGTAAACTGATCAGGATTTTACTGCCCAGATTAAAGGCCTTTGGACTTTTACTCTGTAGAGTAAGACAGTTGCAAAACTGTAAGCGGATATGTATTCCTGGGTATCTTCCACTTAAGCCTGTGAATTACCATTTGTGCAGATACTCTAGTCAACGTCTTAAATCTGCTTCTAATGAGTATTGTGGGTCCTTGTGCTCTGAAAGTCTCCTTCTATTACTATACACATACAGGTAAAAAGAAAAGACTTTTAGAAGAAAATAGGGAGGAAGGGAGAGAAAGAAGAGGGATAGTTCAACTTAAGAAACCCCCAAGCGTGGCTGCTTTTGTAGGGATGGAACTTCAATACAGGGAAAGCTCCCTCACCTTACAAGTAACAGCCCGTGGATCCTGGACTCCAGATAATATTTGCAGAGATGCTGCTTGTCCTTGAACTTTAGGGAGGACTCTTTCTGCTGATGGGAAACTGGGGTAGAATCCATCAGGTTATACACACCACGTCTTGGGATCTAAACCAAATGGTGAGCAGCCCGGAGGTCTGACAGCGCACAGGTATCAAAGGACTTGAAAGATGTACCTTTGTTTTTGCAAAACCCACAGGGTGCCCCCAGGATTTGAAAGGAGCAACCCTCTTTTTCTAACTCACCTATATTTAATTGTGAACTTTAAATATTATAACAGCCTCATATCTTTTGTCATCAAGATTTTTCTTTTTTAATTCAGTTTTTATAGAGCAGCCAAGGGCTAGATTGTGTTTATTAAATTGCAGAAGATAATGCATGTGGAAAATGTTTTGCAAATTGTAAAACACCATACAAATGCTAGTCATTATTATTATCATTTATTAACCAATGCTGATTTCCATTAGGAAACTGGCGAGCGTATTTTCCATCGCCCTCAGCCTCATGTGCTGTTATTTTATGATGTGGAAGAAGTCAGGAAGAGAAAAAAGCAATAAACCTTCCATATGCCACATGCTATCAGAAAGAAATACAACCTCCATTTAAAGATTCATTCATTCATTCAGCAAATATTTATTGAACAGCTATTGTTTGTGAAAGTAATACATTGGTGAATTAAATAGTCTCCACTCCTAAAGACCTTCCTGCATTAAAGAAAGACATTTTTAAAGAGTAAATAATCAATTCATAATGACAAGTTCTGTTAAGTACTATATTTATCGAACAAATGAATAAGTAGTAAATGAATTAATTAATGGCTTCTCCGCATAAGTGATATTTAAACCAAGAACTGAAGGAGGAATAAGATTTAGCCAGGAAAAGAGCTTGGGGCCTTTAAAGTGATGGGAAAGGCTACCAAACCCTGTGAACAGGGAAGAAGGTGATGTGAAGAACAGAGGTCAGCAGGTGGTGGACCCTGCAGAGCACCGCAGGCCACGGGAGGGTTCTTCTGGTTGGGGTGGCTAGCCTGTGAAACTTTGGCCCAGGAGTAACTTAATCTGATTTAAACTTTAAAAGGATCACTCTGGCTGTTACCTGAAGAGTGAGATTGGGGATGGGGGTAGGGAAACCGGGACTGAAGAGGAGGGATCACTTAACAAGCTACTGTAGGAGTGTAGACTAGTGAGCCTAGCAGCTTAGACTTGGGTGGAGGAAGTGTGGTTTGAAGTGAGCAGACATACTCAGGAGGTAATTTGGACTTAGAATTAAGAAGCTTTTAAGGATTGATTGGGAGGCAATGGAGATGCCAAAGATCCCTCTGAGGTTTCTAGCTTGAGCAATTGGATGGATGAACTTGGGAATACTAGAGGAGTTTAGGGCATAGGGTGAGCATAATTTTAATTTGAGAAATAAAAAGTACCTTGGCCAGGTGAGAGCAATGTGTCAGGTCATGAAAGTGGGATGAGTAAGGCATAGCACTGCAAAGTCAAATTCCTTCTGCTCTGTGATTCAGTTCACTTCAGTTCAGTCACTCAGTCGTGTCCGACTCTGCGACCCCATGGACTGCAGCACGCCAGTCCTCCCTGTCCATCACCAACTCCCAGAGTTTACTCAAACCCATGTCTGTTGAGTCAGTGATGCCATCTGACCATTTCATCCTCTGTCGTCCCCTTCTCCTCACGCCTTTAATCTTTCCCAGCATCAGGGTCTTTTCCAGTGAATCAGTTCTTTGCATCAGGTGGCCAAAGGTTTGGAGTTCCGGCTTCAGCATCAGTCCTTCCAATGAATATTCAGGACTGATTTCCTTTAGAATGGACTGGTTTGATCTTGCAGTCCAAGGGACTCTCAAGAGTCTTCTCCAACACCACAGTTCAAAAGCATCAATTCTTCGGTGCTCAGCTTTCTTTAAGTCCAACTCTCACATCCATACATGACTACCGGAAAAACCATAGCTCTGTGATTGATATCTAATAATGTCTTTTGAAAGCAGCTAGCATGGGTTAGGGTTCTCTTAACTCTCTAATAGACAGTACAACGTCACACAGAGCTCTTCTCCAGGATCAAGGACATTGGAAAAGCAGAAATACCCTTTTCATTCGTAGGGATACAGTTCCAAGGTTCCCTGCATAGGCAGCATTATCATGCTGACTAATTTCTGATCAGTTGCTTAATTTCCTATAGGGCATTCCCCTTTTCAATACTCTTTTGTTGTTATTGTTGTTTGGTCACTAAGTTGTTTCTGACTCTTTTGGGACCCCATGGACTGTAACCCACCAGGCTCCTCTGTCCATGGGATTTCCCAGGCAAGAATACTGGAGTGGGTGTCCATTTCCTTCTCCAGGGGATCTTCCCCACCCAGGGATGAAACTGTTTGGCAGGTGGATTCTTTACCACTGAGCCACCACAGAAGTCCCTCATTACTCTTACTCATTCTAATGATGTTTTGGAGACCTCCTCAATTATATGACAATAGTTTTCTTTTTTTCAATTGTGTTAAAATATACACAACATAAAATTTATCATTTTAGCCATTTTTTAATTGTATAGTTGAGAAGTGTTAAGTACATTCACTGTTATGCAACCATCACCACCCTCCATCTCCAGAACTCTTTTCATCCTGCAAAATGGAAACTCTACTCATTAAACAATTACTCCCCATTTGCCCCTCCATACTCTCTAATAGTATTTTTCACTTGGATGTAACAGAGTTTATTGCTTAGAAAAAAAGATCTGCCTTGAGTTAAGGCACATTAGGCACTCTGCAGAGGAGAGGGGACCCAGCCAGACCTCTGTCCCCGGTGAACACCAGCCTACCCTGGGTCTGTTCATCACGGCAGGTGGAGAGAGCAACAGAACCCCAGGAGGAACTGGAACTCGGAGGGTCAGAGCCCAGCTGCTGGGACAGCTTTCTCTTTCCACCGGAAGACTTCTTATAGTGCCTCTGAGACGAACATTTGGCATGTCTATGTTTTATATTTTAACAGCTCTATTGAGATATAATTCACATAAAATACATTTCACCAATTTAAATTATACAGTTCAATGTTTTTAGCATATTTATGGAGTTTGCAACCATCGCCCCCATCAACTCTAGGACATTTTCATTGCCCCAGAAAGGCCCCCTGTCCCCCCCAGCAGCCACTCCCCATCCTTTCCCAGCCCCCACCCTTCTCACTGCCCAGTGCTAGGCAACGACTAATGTGCCTTCTTTCTTTCTGGATTTGGCTACTCTGGACACTTCACATAGATGCAGTTGTACCCTATGTGGATTTTGACGACAAAGTATTTTAACAGGAATGCACTGCTCTGTTGCTGGCACCTCCCTTATTAAGCAGTGAAATAACAGCCCTGACCCCAAATCACAGCCAGGTGAGCTGAGAGAATTGCAGGGTTAGAGGGGCTGCCAGAAACCCCCCCCCCAGCCTCAGGGCTCCCCGGGGGCCAGGGAATCGGGGCTTCAGAGTCTCATCACTTTCCGAAAGCATAAAGGCCATTTCTTCTGGCCCTGGGGGGTCCCTGGGGCTCGGTGCTCCCGGAGATGGGGAAGCCTCAGGCCTACAAGCTTTCAGGTCACAATCCTTCACCTTTTGAAACAGACGGAGATTAGAGTAAGGGAGACTCAGGCTGGCGCTGAGAGACCAGGCTTATAGCAGAGCCGAGGGGGCAGAAAACCTCCCGAATGTGTCATGAAGGAACCACCAGGAACACAGTCCCCTAAAAATATTTCCCCACCGGCATGGGAATCCCTCAGATAGCAATTCTTTCCTTGGGGCGGATCATAAACTCTCCTTCTTGTACGTCACGCTTTAGTTTCCCAAGCACTTGGGCGCACGTTGCCTTAGCAATATCTTTCATTCTATTAGTTTTGATAGAGCACCATCCATCTGTTTCCTCGTAATGAGGTTGTTGAGGACCAGGCGCTTTGCCTCATTGGTGCTCCCAAAACACTTTACACGTACCTCTATTACAGCACTTAGGAACTTTTATTCTTGCTATTTGTTTACACAATCTATTCGCCCCTTTAGACTATCAGCTACTAGAGCAGAAGCTTCTAGGCCAGCACGTGGAGGATACTGGTAGGCAGGCAACGAAGAGTGCCTGTGTTCACCACCTGTCCCCCGTTTTACAGGAAGAAGGCAGGGCTTATTCCTCAAGGATAGATAGTGGTGGACTGAAGAACCCCACTCAATAAGGCACGTGAACTCAGCTTTTGTAACTCTAGACCCAGGGCTTCCCACCAGAGCTTACAGACACATGTCCTGTGGTTTGTAGTTTCACAAGGGCATACATATATATAGTCTAAGTCACCTTCATAATAGCCTTTAAGGCAGGGACACAGTTTTAGAACTTGAGGTAGAACTTAGGAATAGGAAAACAGACTCAAAGGTGTCAGGCAATTTACTGGGCAAGACAATCCAAAACAAAGGCTTTGCAGAACTGTATTTAAATGCTAGTTCTATCCCTTCTTGCTTATGACTTAACAGTTATTTCATCTCTAAAATAGGAATTGTAAACCCGGCCTTGGAGAAGATTCTGAGATTTCCAGATAAAGGAAATACATTGTTTTGGCTTGTATTAAGCATTACACAGAAGGTAACTATTATGATTGCCATCTTAAGGTTACATCTACATTTTCTAAAGAAGCCCTCTTCTCTTTTAGATTCTTCTTTTAAGATGTAAATACCCTGGGCGGGACAATACTTTAAGACTGGCACTTCAGAGCAGAAGGCATTAAGGTTGAATATTGAGGAGTTCTTCTCAAATTGCCAAGGGGATTGAAGCCTGGGGGCTGGAGGTGACAAAGTGAGATTTTCTGACTTTATCGTTTTGGAGGTGGTCTCAGAGGGTGTAGGGAGTGGGGAGGTGGGGACTAGACTGCCTGGATGCTTTCCTGTGCAGCCCTGCCTCCATAATTCCGTAGGAGAGTGAAGTGAAGCTTGGACATACGGTACTTATGGCTCTGGAGAAAGTTCTGTGTCCTTGCACGCTGCTTTGAGAATGGGTAAGTGGGTGTCCAGAGCGATTATGAATCAGAGAAGCATGTGGGTCTGTTTGACTTTGATGGGTCAACACCTGCCTGCATGAGTCTCCTTTTGCGATGTTTGGAAATGAGGTCCTGGAAAATGAAGTGTTACCTCTTCCTGCCTTGGCCACACTTGGAATGAATAGCCTCGTCGCTCTGAATTCATTTGGTGTTTATGGGAATATCATATGTAGTTCTGTCGACATTCCCTCGCCATTATAATGCAGTTACCATAGATAATGCTCTCTTAGTGCAATATGTTATCACCATTTTAACAACCTGACATACGATCGGCTCATATTATCACTTAAATGAAGCCATTAAGCAGCTAGAGGCTTCCAGGAGTCAGATGCAAGAGCATCCAGTGGACAAACCTGAGCCACTTCCAGCACGGCCAACCTTATCAGCCCTACCTGCAGGTCATCCGGCCAGCTGGCTAAGGGATTGTGAAACAGTTCCCTCTGAAGCTAACTTAGACGCCAGGCCCTGAGCTAAGAAAGGAACTCCTGCCTTATTACAACTCTTCTTTAATGCAGAAAAAATAAAAAATGGGTGCCTAAGAGCAAAGCAATGAGATGTAATCAAATTCACAACTCCAGCTACAGAGCTGAGTACTTTAGATCTGAGGGAGGCAGCAACTACACAGAGACCTGAAATTACACCTGAAATTACCTTGCCCGTGAGGTTTGACTTGAGGCATAGTAACAGCATCAACTAACATTTGCAAAATGCATGAGGTTGACAAACTCTTATCACATATACTGTGTTTTATTTGATCTTCAAAAGCACCCAGTAAGGTAAACTATTATTATCCCAATTTTCAGGTGAGGAGAGGGGTTATTTTCATCAAGCTAGCCTCATAGGATTATAGGAGGAGTACACAAAATAATGCCTGTGAAAAGCCTAGCATTTAGTAAGCACTCTCCACATATTTCTTTTCATTAACTGAGATATTTCAGTGGGAAGTTTCCTCTGTCCAAAATCATTTCTCCAACTCCCCCAAACTTAATCTCTAAAGCCCATCATCAGATCATCAGTCTGATTGGTATTTGATCCATGAAATGGGTCTGTTGTAGGAGTCTGGCCCCCCCAAGTCCAGTTTTATGGGAGGAACTGACCAGAAATGGGAGGAACCAGTGACTTGGGAGTCAAAGAACTCGATCTAACTAAATAATTACATTTCAGGATTAATGGGGTTTCATTTAAATACAAACTGGCAAGTGAATTTTACAAGAGGTGCCGCTTACACAAGAAGATAGTAAGAAGTCCAGAAATTTGAGAGGTTAGGAGAGAGTTTGAATTTTAAACTTCAGCAGTTGCCATATAACAATGAACAGAGGTCCCTGTGCTATACAGTAGGTTCTTATTTGTTATCCATTTTAAATATAGCAATATATAACGTTTGGGGGAGAATGGATACATGTATATGTACAGCTGAATCCCTTTGCTGTCCATCTGAAATCATCACAACATTGTTCATCAACTATACTCTAACACAAAATAGAAAAGTTTAAAAAATTAAATAACAAAATTGACAGTTTGTCCTCAGCTGGGACAACACAGACTTTCTTCTGAAGACTTTATTCTTTTTAGAGCAGTTCACAGGAAAATTGACAGCAAGGTACAGAGAGTTCTCATATACCCTCTGGGCCCTGCACAGCATGGGTTGTTTTTAACCAGCTTCCAGGACTTGGGAGGTGAGACAGACAGAGAGTGAAGACCCCGTGATAGGAGCAAATGAAGAAACCCAACGAGGACACAGCGGTGGTGAGCCTGCAGGGCTTAGCAGAGGTCCTCGTAAGACCAGAGGCCACAGGGGCTCTCGTGGGAGCAGAAACACACTCTCTGTAAGCTGGCAAAGTGATGCCAATGCCCGCTGGGTTCATAGTCTCCTTAAAGCTTTAGTGAATTATGTCTGGAATCCTCCACACCCAAGATTGAATTCCACCTGGCCCTCCGCATTCTGAGCAGCTTCTCAGGTTTTGTCTCTTGCTTGGAGCTCAGTGTTATCCTCTCCCCTTTTTTTTTTTTTTTTTTTAACCCTTCTTTGACAGTATATTGAATCATAGAGGGGGTGGACGTGGGATTACAGTTTAGAGGGGCTCCTACCCTCTGTGCGACTTTATCTCACTGCTGACCCCCTCATGCCCTTCTTTCTTAGAATCAGTACGAGGTTCATCTTATGGGACATAGACCTGTCTGCTTCTCTTCAGGGATGACTTCTGTAGCCCCAGACTGTTCTCAACCTTGGCCATGCCTATCTTGGGGAATCCCAAGTGGATTTACATCCAACCATTCTTATATGCTTTTTATTTCCATTCTGTATCTCCATTTCTATTTTATTTTCTTTTTTTTTCACAAGGCCAGAGGTGAGAAAAGAGGACGCTGAGAGGAAGTTAAAGAGCACCGCAGGAAGCTATGGAGAAGGCACTGGCAACCGACTCCAGTGTTGTTGCCTGGAGAATCCCAGGGACCGCGGAGCCTGGTGGGCTGCCGTCTATGGGGTCGCACAGAGTAGGACAGACTGAAGCGACTTAGCAGCAGCAGCAGCAGCAGGAAACTATCTCTACTTTACAATCAAGGTCGAACACTGATAAATTGTAAATAGCGTTCACCTGCGGATGAATACCCTGGCGGAGAGAGACTAAGGCAGCAGACCGATTCTGGCAGGAGGGATATGCAGCGTGCTTAAGAACCAGCGTGGGAGAGAGGAGTTGCCGGCCGCGCAGTCCGGGAGGTCACGAGGTGCAAGCTCCTCCCTCCAGACACTTCCATCCTCGGCTCATTTTACAGTTCGTCTGAAGAAAGAGGTACCGGGAAAGACGACCTGGGACAACAAATCCAGTGCTCCATCCTGGGTCTGGTGGAGATCAGGAGGCACTTTGGTGTGTCCTTACAAAGGGGGCCCTTCCTTGAAAGGGGATGCTCCTCAGCCACTGGACAGGGCACCGTAGAGAAGCCAGAAAAGGTGGTCATCCCTGTCTGCGGTTAATGGGGTAAAAAAGGGCACTTCCTTAGCTCTGCAGCCTGTACCTTCACGTAAATTGAAACAGACAGAATTACCATTGATACAAATTAAAAACAAATAAAAAGGGTACACGGAGCTGATTCTGGGAGTTCAAACTCCATTACCAGCTGATTTACTGAGCAGTGACCTGTGATTGTTGGGGGGAGGGCGGGAGGAGCAAGGAGTCTCTGTGAATCCCATCAACCCCATTGCCATGTGGCACAGTAGTCAATAAGCTATTTAATTTAATGGGAAATGGTATTGACGAGCCAGAGAATGCAACTCACAAAAGATGCAGCTGCAAGGAGCAGATAAAGTCTTCAACCCAGCCTCACTCTTGGGGTATCCACCCCTTAGCATCTCCTTTGTCAACTTCAGAGGAGGGACCCGTGGGATTGGGGGGATCAGGGCCCCAAGGGGATGGTGCTTATGTAGGATTACCAACACTGAGAGATGGAGTCAGCGAGGGGTGGACTGGCAGGGAGATTGGGAAGAAAATTGGAAACAGGTCTTCTGAACTGAGGACAAAGTCGTTAATGACCTTTCAGAGTGAAGGCAGTCAGCAAGGGGAAGGCTAGTAATTCCAGAGGCAAACCCATCAGCTACATCCCAAGAGGAGAACGAGCCCATCTGTTTGTTTTATGGGCCAGATCAGGGTGAAATGCTACCAGAACCAGAAGCGTTCTTTGGCCAACACAAAACTGAGGCAGAAAAAACCAAGCCAGTCGCACGTACCATCGGGGCCTACAGCAGGAAGACAGGGGAGTTTTTTTAGAAAGGGAATGGACATGTAGAAAATTAGGACTGGAAAGGACATAGGAAAGAATCCAGTCTAATGTCCCCCCACTGTATTTGGGAAAGGGAAGTGAGGAATATAAGACAAAACAGACAAGGAGGTGGGGCTGGGTCCTTCACCCCACGTTCAGTGAGATTCCCAATGCTGGAACGAGTGTAACAGATACAAGCCAACGGGTAGGACTTGGATCAGCCTGAGCACACCCTGAGCTTTAAGATCTGAGCTCTAAAGCAGGGGTCCCTAACTTCTGGGCCATGGACCATGCAGGGGTCCCCAACCCTCAGGCTATGGACTGGTCCTGGTCCATGTTAGGAACCAGGCCACACAGCAGGAGGTGAGAGTCTCTTTCTGTATCTAAATTTCCTTTTCTTACAAGGATACCAGTCAGAGTGGATTAGGGCTCCTCCCCAATGACCTTGTTTTAATGGAATCACCTCTTTAAAGGTCCTACCTTCAAATACAGTCACATTCTGAGGTTCTAAGGGTAATAGGCTTTTTGAGGGGACACAACTCAGCCCATAACAAGCCCTTAAATTAAATAATTGGCGGTGTATAGAAGTGGGGAAAAAAAAGTTTCCATTCTTGTAGAGCTTACTATCATGAGCAAGAAGATAGGTGATCAAAAAGGAAGTATGAAGAACGTTGTAGTCTAGTCGCCAACTCACGTCCGACTCTTTGCAACCCCAGGGACTGTAGCCCGCCTGGCTCCTCTGCCGCTGGGATTCTCCAGGCAAGAATACTGGAGTGGATTGCCATTTCCTTCTCCCAGGAATGTTCCCCACCCAGGGATCGAACCGGCATCTCTTCTGTCTCCTGCACAGGTGGGTTCTTCCAGTAGCACCATCATGTCTTACTCTTTGCAACCCCATTGACTGTAGCCTACCAGGCTTCTCAGTCCATGGGATTTTCCAGGCAAGAGTACTGGAGTGGGTTGCCATTTCCTTCTCCAGGGGATCTTCCTGACCCAGGGATCGAACCCAGGTCTCCCGCATTGCAGGCAGATGCTTTACCCTCTGAGCCACCAGGGAAGCCCTTGGGATTACATAACACAGGGCAAAAGGGATTGCGAGTGATGAGGAAGTGCTTGCTGTTTTTCGTAAGATGTCCAGCGAAAGCATCTCTGATACATTAAAAGTTACACAGTGACCTTAAGGCAGTCAGGAATCAAGCCAGATTTATATCCATATAGGAAAAAAAAAAAAAATAGAGCGAAGTTTTAGACTAGTGTCACACGTGGTAAGTCATAAAAATGTTTGTCTTCATCATCGTCATCGCCACCACGGTTTTCCCTGTCACTTTTCCCACATCTATTCTGCTTCAGTTGCTGGAGACCTACCTGCATCTTCAGTTTGTGAACAGTTTCCACCAGGACTGACCAAGTTCATGGACGCGCTATCCTGCCAGCAGGTTTCGTCTGGAGATGGTCTTGAGGCTGTGTGTTCCACACATAACGTGCTCCATGGGACCGAGCCCCTTGTGCAAGCTGTGCCTGTCCCAGTGTCCCAGGAATCCCTACTGCGTGGCTTGTATTTATATAACGAAGCTGTAAGAACCCCAGCTTCTCTCAGATGGTCTATCTCCCAGGCAGGACTGAAGTTCAGCCCTTAGCAAATAGTTCACACTATTTGTTCAGGGCCTAGCTTCCCGACACCCTTGAAGTTCTTTTCTCTAGAGCAGTGGTTCTCAGTCAAGGGAGCAAACGTAATTTTTCACCCCTAGGTAACACTGAACAATGTCCAGAGACACTTTTTTCATGGTTACAATTTGTGGGGTGCTCCTGGTATCTAGTTGGCCAAGGTCAAGGATACCACCGAACAGCTCACATGGCCCAGGATAATTCCTGCAGCAAAGAAATATCCAGCCCAAGCTGTAAACAGTGACATCATTCTGGCTGAGAGACCTGGAATGAAAAGAAGGCACCAAATGCCAAACACAGAGCAGAGCAGGGAAAACAGGAAGGGACGTGCACCGTAGGGCGAAGTGCCTCCTTAAGTGTGGGGTCTGCCTTCCCTGATCACCCCATCCCTTTCCTTTCCCTCCACACCCCGTCCTTGTCCCAGTGGTCCCAGGCAGTGCCTGGAGGGCTTCCATTAGATGGGCCACCAGGAGCTACAACCCTGACCTCTGGTCTTGCTCCCAGTCTGCCTTCCCACTGCCCTCCAGACCTTACCTCCTGGGACACGCTTCAGACCAGCATGGCTCCGCACGTGCTGGAATTCACAGACCCCTGAAGGTACTAAATGCTGTAGCTTCACTTCTCCTCACAGGAGCGACTGACAGCTGCGTGTCTCGCGCCTGAAGTCAGGCTCAGTGCCAGCTCCTCGTCCTTCCCTGGGATGGCTACAGCTGAGTCCGAATCAGTGCACCATCAGTCCACAGACGATGCTGGGAGGCTGTCACCAAGGAGGTCAGAAGGTCAGCCACGCCTTGCACACCATAGTCAGATCAGAGCTCTACCTCGGAAAGAATGTAAAGGCCAACTTCACAGAGCAATCCCACAGTCCAGTAGAACAGAATCTATTACAACAATTTCTGCTATGTAAACTCCTTTTCCACTCCCCAAAGGCTTGAGAAACTTCCCTTTTTCACCTTAAGTAAAGAAACACCCCCAAAATGTTCTTTAAGTTAAATCAGCTTTCCTCCTGAGACAAGGAACGTCTGTCCCTGGCCCTGCCTTTGAGCAACAGCCCACCCTGGGCAGTGGGTGAAGTGATGGAATGATGGAGGGTTTTCGTGTTCATGAGTCAGAGGACAATGGGACAGGGACTCATGAGCCCCAACAAGGTCTGAGAGTTTTGGTGATCCCCGCAAGTCTGGAACCCAGACTCCCTGCAGACAAGCGTCTATGGCAACAGATAGCATCCGAGAGATGACAGTTGTGTTCTGAATGCCACAAGCATTTCAGGAACGCTTGAAGATGGGGGACAGGGAGGGAGAGATGATATTGGAATGGAGAGAATGTGTAGTGAGTTTGAAGCCAGGTTATTTATAAAGCCGGTAGAGTTTCTCCCAAAAGGGCAGATGTAAATGAGAAAAAGAGCAGACCAACTGCTAAATAAGCATGAAAAGTTGGGGAGAGGAAGAGGCAGGCAGCCCAAGGCAGAGCATCCTGGGTGTGGAGTTGCTCCCTACCCTCCGCTTTGTCCTTCTCATCCTCACCCAGAAAGGATGCTGTTGCTTCTCAGAAAAGGTTAAGGAATTGTCCTGAATGCAATTATGGTAGCAAAGAAAAAGGGAGAGAGAGATTATGTACCAGCCTTCCAATCTTGAGAAACTCCGTGCCGAAGGAGGAGGAAAGCACTGGACGTGTGATCAGGAGGCATAGACGCAAGTTCTATCACCGTTACTTTTGGCCACCTCATCCTGGCCAATGAGGGACCTCTGTAAACTGTGGTTTCTCCACCACAAACCCATAATAACCACTCTGCGTCCACCAGAACCCATTCTGAGAACCAAATGAGATAACTGTGAATACGTTTTGTAAACAGCAAACATTAAACCAGCCTTTCCCATAACGTTCCCTATCGAACATTAATTCCATGGGAGAGTAGTAAGATCCTCAATGCACAAAGCAAAACAAACAAAAGACAGCCATCAAGCTAAAGGGCTCCTGTTTTAATTGTGAGGTTTGGGAAGGTCTTTCCAGAACTAAACTGCCTGGGATCTTTTACTGCTGAGTGTCTCGCATGACTGACGTTGCAGAGCGAGTTTGGGAAATGTTTCCCTGTAGAGATATCAGGAATGTTCCCTCTCTCCTTGGCTGTCGCATCAGTGACGGGACTGTGCAGAGGCGAGGGGTCAGGCTGCCCTGGCAGAGAGAGAAAAGGGCCTGAGGACTTGATGCTCCTTGAGTGTGTCTAACACGTTTCAAAGTTCGAGAACCCCTCGCTTTCTTAGGAAGTACAGACCACACGTTCTGGGTGGAATTGTGCCCCAAAAGGAATGTTGAGTGTCTAACTGCTGGTACTCTACATGTGACCCTGTTTCAACATACAGGGCTTGGCAGAGGTAATCAAGTTAAAATGGAGTCCTGAGGAGGGGCCCTAATCCAAAACGGCAGTCATCCTTATGCAAAGGGGGAAATTTAAACACAGAAGCAGGCATCAGGAGATAAGCAAACAGTAACGTGCCACGGAAAGATGAAGACAGAGATCTGGGCGATGGAAATACAAGCCAAAGATCACCAGCAAACCACCGGAAGCCAGGGAGGAGGCACGGGACTCCCTCGCAAACTTCAGGAGCAACCAACCCCACTGACACCGTAATCTGGGACTTCTGGCCTCCAGAGCTGTGAGACAATGCATTTCTGTTGTTTAAGACACCCAGTTTGTTGCACTTTGACATGGCTTCTTTAGGAAACAAATACCCCACACCTCCGCTAAAGAACCTGCCAACCCTGCGTCAACATTTACAAGGGCCTGACAAAGAGCTGGAACTCAGAATACAGATGATGTTCAAGCTGGGCTCTGTTTAATAAAATTACAATAAGATCTGCTGAAATTCCTGAGGCTTTTATTTTCCCTCTTGAGCTCAAAGTAAACCATGTTTGGAAAACTAAGAAACTCAAAAATGAGCTGTCTTCTTTGGGAAATACTTGTACTCATTCAGAGGAGGGTAAATGGGATGGTGTGCGTTAGCAATAGTGGAGACAGTCAGATCTCGTCAAGAAATACCGGACCGAGCCGTGGCAGAGAAGAGGGCCAGGTGTTTGCCCAGCAGGACTGCTCTGTGGGGTCAAGACGTAAAATGCGACGGTGGTGGCCAGTATCTGGCACGGAATGCATGTCTGAAAAGAAAGAGGAAACCATGGTAGTCTGAGCCTGAGTAGCTTATCACTGAGTTTTATATAAAACTTCAATTAATTTTAACCAATCCGTTTTCTAAGAATTAAAAGGGTTAGTCAAAGTGCTATTTGACAAGACATTTTTAAGAAATTGCTTTTTCCTAAGATACCGATCCTTGCAAATATTTAAACATGTTGATACATTTCTCTGTGAGTTCTAACAGGGTCAAATATTTTCCCTCTAATGGGAGTGTTTTCTGTGCCAATAGCGTAAATGTCGTCTTTAAATTGTATTTGCTGGCTTTTACTTTTAGGGAGTGTCGTTAACACTCTGCCATTTCCCCACATTTTCTGATGTACTATATTGAGAAAACACTTTATTTGTAAATTCTGGAAAGTGAAGAAATACTATGGACAGAAGAGCAGCTTCTGTTTTGTCCAGACTTCTAGGAAGCTCCAAGCTAAATTAAATGTTCAATATCAACAATTTAATTTTTTGCTTCCTCTACTTTTGTTTGAGTTCATGATTTTTATTTTCTACTTCAATGTTAAATGCCTCATTTTTTCATTAGCAGCATGATTTTTATTTTCCACTTCTATTTTAATGTCGTATTTTATCATTAGCTCTCTGAAGTTAGTCTTCAATCTCTTTACTGAGCTCCAAATAGCAAATATCCAGCTTTTTAGGACATATATCTGTCCAGTCTGGATATCTCACAGAAGCTCAAGACTACATTCAAACTCATGCTTTTATTTTTCCTTCTAAAACAGAGCACACATTCTGCTTTTCTGTCTTGGTGATCGTCATCACCAGTTTCAGTCATTTCCCTCTTTTTAACTACCCACACTCACTCCATTACTATCCTGTTGAATCTGACTGTTTCTCACATCAGTTTCTGGGCTGCATCTATCTTTATTCAGGACTCCCTAGGTCACCATATTGCTTCCTAATACGTTTCCCTTCCATTAAGTTTATTCTTTAAAAAATTAAATAATGTCACTCACTATTAAGAATTCTTCCGGGCTTGTTCTCTTTGTGAGGATGGACTTAGGCTCCTTTAGCATGGCACACAAGGTCACCTCTCCAGCTTAGTATGGTACCCAGGCTCACCTCCTCAGCCTCAGGACCTCCAGGTGAGTCACATGCTCACCTCCATAGCATCAGGTCTCTTAGCACGGGACTCAGGCTCACCTCTCCAGCTTCAGGCTGCACACATTCACACCTCTGCTGGCTCAGTTTCACTTCATTTTAGACTTATAATTTATGTCCCAGATATTTTTGAATCACCTCCAAGTTCACAATGAGACTCTATCTCAAATATACAAAATCTCTGAGCCTCCCTCTTCAGGGTCAGTATTACTACTGTTAACTATCTCAACGGCTGGCTCAACCAGAAACAACAGTGTCTCCACAAAATCAAGGGTCAGAAGAAAAATTAACTTCAGGCCTTTGGACTTGCTGATTTCTTTTCCTTGAACAGCATTTTCAAACCCAGTTCACCTGGATAATTCTTCTTTGTTCTCTGAGACTCAGTGCAAGCATCTCTTCCTCTACAAAGTTTTTGCTATTTCTTGTTTCTCTTTAGGAGCTGTAGCTTCTGGCCTGTGTGCCTCCAATGTATCTTTTACATGCTCCTACTAGAGCTCCTACATGTATGTAACTGTATGTTACCTTATCTCTACTTAACCATCACCATGAACACACTAAATTTTAAGTTCCTTGCCTTGAAAGCAAGAACGATTTTGCATCACTTCTATCCCCAGAATCCAGAACAGTGATATCACATAATGTGAATTCAGTAGAAAGTTTTCCCAGGAAATGAACAAATGAGAACCTTCCTGGAATTATATGAGATATAATAGCTAAATAAAAAGGTCAGTTCAGTTCAGTCACTCAGTCATGTCCCACTCTTTGTGACCCCATGGACTGTAGCACGCCAGGCTTCCCTGTCTATCAACAGCTCCCAGAGCTTGTTCAAACTCATGTCCATCAATAGCCTTTAAAATATAAGGCCATACCTGGTACAAGTGATCTACTTACTACTGATCTACTTTATTGCAAAGTAATATGTGCCCACGAATATGCCTACTACTAACACCATGGGGTTCCCTATGTAAACTGCATGCAATTAACTAAAATAGGTTTCACTTTCTATACAGCAAAGCCTTAGAGTAAATCACTGGCTGTAAAGACAAGGTCTCTATGCCTCAGAGAAGTTTATATCTAGATATAAGATATAACTCTATTCTACAGATAAAGAAAATGAGACATTGAAAGAATAAATAACTTGTACAAGGTCACTCAGGGAATAAGCGTAGGAATAAGATTCAAATGTGGGCAGTCTGCCTCCCGATTCAGACTACTTTCCACTTCTATGGACTATAAGATATTACAGGGAAATCTTAAAACATAACATCGTCTTTAGCTCAAAGTTGTACTGTATGAGAGCTACAGGAAGCCAGAGAGGTAGATGGAAAACTGCATCGTGGAAGAGCTAGTATTTAAGTTGGTCTGAGCAAATCGGTTCCAACATACAAAGGAAAAGGAAAGGCATTCTCAGAAGGGGACATAGCGTAGACTAAGGCTCGTGCTCAGGCAAATCTTGCAAAACGTAACAAGAGTACTAAGTAGAAAGCTATGAATTATTCAGAGACAGTAAGTGCTAAATAGTCTTAATCTATTTTCTCCCAGTTTTTTTTTTCTTTTAAATGCCAAGTTTTCGTGTTATTTTTCAAAACTGAGATTAGACCATATGCACAATATTGAATCCTACTTTTCTTTAACTTGTGTACTATCGTAAGCATTTTCTTCTTATTATAAACTATTTGTAAGTATTATTTTTAATAGCCACCTGATCATTAAATGGATATATGATAATGTAATTAAACTTTTTCCTGTTGTTGAATGCTTAAAGTCCTGTACTATTTGTTTGGATTGGAAATGATGCGACTAAGAACATCTTTGTCCATAAAGTTTTTACATATTTACTCTTATATCCTTGTGGTACAATTACACAAGTGAAACAAATTCTCTTAAATTACACAAGTGGAATTCCTAGGTCTAAAGTACTATTATTTTACTGTTTTCCCCTCATGCTGCTGCTAAGTCGCTTCAGTCGTGTCCGACTCTGTGTGACCCCATAGGCGGCAGCCCACCAGGCTCCCCCATCCCCGGGATTCTCCAGGCAGGAACACTGGAGTGGGTTGCCATTTCCTTCTCCAATGCAGGAAAGTGAAAGTGAAAGTGAAGTCGCTCAGTCGTGTCCGACTCTGTGCGACCCCACCTACTGCAGCCCACCAGGCTCCTCCATGGTGGGATTTTCCAGGCAAGAGTACTGGAGTGGGGTGCCATTGCCTTCTCCATTTTCCCCTCACATAACTAGACTAATACTTGCTGGAAATAAGGGATCAGAGTTAAATGAATTAAAGTTGCTGTCCTCAGGAACTGACTTTCTAGAGGAAAAACAAATAAATAAACATAGACAAATAAACAAAATCCAGTTGGGAAAATGTCTTAATTGAAAGAAGTATAAGCAAAAGCCATGGGACCAAGTGAAATGAACAACATCTCTGCTGGGAAACTATGGAACAGTGTCAGAAGGAAGTGACTTCTGAAATATATTCTTATCAGCTTAATCTGAGCCTGATTTGGGGGAGACAAATGTAATGTCTGATCAAGTTATTTCAGAACCATTAGGAGATTTGAAGCTAGTGCTACCAACCCAGAAGGAGTCTGACGATTATATATTTTTTAAGATGCATTTGCCTGCATTATTAACTACATTTCATCATAACTATTAACTCATATAACCACATTACTAGATGCAAAATTGAGGAAGCTCAGTGCTTTGCTGGCTTCACTCAACTCTGTATCATTTGGGGAAAAGTGAAAGAAACAGGAAAGAAACAAGAAATTGTTTGTGTTTTGGATGATTCTGGAAAGAGCACCTTGTTATAAACCACAGAGAAAAGAGAGGGGGAAGCACCAGCTTTCCTAGGTCTCTTTCCTTCATGCTCACCCTCTAGGCCAGAGGTTTCCAGACTCAGTTTATGGCCTTCTTAGTGTCTCAGTAATTGCTTTCATGGCATCCCTAAGCCAGAGGAAATAGCTAACTGTTCCATTTATCAAGCAGTTAGATTAAATACATACCTAACTAAAGTTAGGTTAAATACTTAATGATATTTAATGTCCTAAAAACATAGTAGCCATTTGAAAAATAATGCACATTAATTGAAAGAAAAAATTATTTGCACTTTATTCTTAGATAACTGCAGTCACTTGCAAAGGAGACCTGTGCAGAATTCTCAAACCTTGGAATCAGATCAAATATCACCACTCTTGCCTCTTGATCTGCATCGATCTTAACATAATACTTACCTTTTATCATAACGGCTGCCATAAACACAACTTCACAAAGATACGATGGCGCCTTGCTGATGGGAATGTAAAGTGGGGCGGCTGCTGTGGAAACTAACGTGGTGGTTGCTCAAAAAAACGAAACCCAGAATTACTGCCACGTGATCCAGTGATTCTGCTTTGGGGTGTCTGCTTGAAAGAATTGAAAGCAGGGATTTGAACAGAAATATATATATCAATGGTTCAAAGCAGCATTATTCACAACAGCCAAAAGGTAGAAACAGCCTAAGTATCATTGACAAATGAGTCAAGAAAATGTGGTGTATATACATATGTGTGTGTGTGTATAATATATATAGAGAGAGACAGAGAGAGAGAATATTATTGACCCCAGAAAGAAACGCCAATGCACACTGCAACATGGATGAACCTGAAGACATTGTTGTAAGTGAAATAAACCAGGAACAAAAGAACAACTGTTGCATGATTCCACTTACCAGCTAGCCACAAGGGAAGCCCCATGATGTACCAGCAGTCCTCAGATTCATAGAGACAGAGAGTAGAGTGGTGGCTGCCAGGAGCTGAAGGGAGGGGAGAACGGGGAACTGATGTTTAGTGGTACAGAGTTCAGTTTGGGATGATGAACAAGTTCTCAAGATGGATAGTGGGCATTTTGCACAAAATCTTGGACTGCAAGGAGATCCAAACAGTCCATCCTAAAGGAGATCAGCCCTGGGTGTTCATGGGAAGGATTGATGCTAAAGCTGAAACTCCAATACTTTGGCCACCTGATGTGAAGAACTGACTCATTGGAAAAGACCCTGATGCTGGGAAAGATTGAGGGCAGGAGGAGAAGGGGACGACAGAGGAGGAGATGGTTGGATGGCATCACCGACTCAATGGACGTGGGTTTGGGTGGACTCTAGGAGTTGGGGATGGACAGGGAGGCCTGGCGTGCTGCGGTTCATGGGGTCACAAAAAGTCGGACACAACTGAGCAACTGAACCAAACCGAACCGAACTGAACTTGCACAAAAACATGGCTGTACTTAATTCTATTGAACCATACACTTAAAAATGGTTAAAAGAGTATATTTTATGTGCATTTCACTGCAATAAAAACGCCCCCCCCCAAAAAAGAAAATGTGATGCCATCAGAAGAAATGCAGTACTGTCGAATGCTGGAGCATAAGCAACCTGGAGCTGATAGCTTGCCTAGGGTCTGACCACGCTGACTTTCATTGCATTTCCTCAAAAATTTAAAACATTCAGTGAGTAAGTTTGGGGCCATATTCTGGGATGCCTTGGCAGCTTTTACAAACATCTATATAGGTCACGTTCTCTACCTTAACACTTATCCCTTCTCCTCTGGGTAGTTGTAGACAAAAGGGCATGGAAGGAAGCCACACAGCTGTTTCACCCCTGACTAGCTCTGTGCTCTTAATACAATCACCTCTCTCACCCAGAGCTCCCTCCTTCAATGAAGATAAGACTTTCCAAAACGCTTTACAAAAATCTAAAACTATCTTGTTACCAAATAAAAGCTGTATTGTTACCAAATAAAAGCTATATTAAATCACCATGTAAAAGCTATATTAAGTTCTATATCTTAATACCACTCATGGGACACAGAAAAAGCAGGGTTTTTCTACCATGCTTTTGTGGAAATCCTCAAAACGGTGATGTAGATCCTGCCCAGTGGAGTCAGGCAGGCAGGCCGCCCTCCCCACACTGCTCACCGCCTTCATCTCCCTGACTCTCTACTCCTGTCATCTTCAGCTTCTCTCTGTTCCAAACTCATCCTCAACTTCCCTCTCTAAGCCTTTCCCCATGCTCCGCCTCCTACCTAAAAATTTGTCCCCATTCCCCCCTCTGTTTACCTAAGAAATCCCTGCTTATTCTTTCATCCCCCACCTGTCCCTGTCATTGGGAAGCCTTCCCTGATGTCCTAGACTAAGCATCTGGGATCGCTTCTTTGTGACTATTGTATGATGTCTTCCTCTCCAGCCTATGAGCTCTTTGAGGGCAGACACTACACCCATCCTTCCCTCCACTGGGTCCTCAGTGGCCTGACACGGGTCCTGGAATATAGTAGCTGCTCAATTAATTTTAGGAGTTCCTCATTCACCAGAAATGTCGAGATTCATACAACTAAAGCTGAGACAAAGGAAAGCAACTGACTATGTTGCTGTGAGTTGACTTTATTCCTCATTCATCTGAAGGCTATTTTTTTTTTCTTTCTCTCCTTTTTCTCTTTCTTAATATTCCCTTCTCTCTCCTTTCTGGCTCTTAGTACTCTCATACCAGTGCATGCTAAGTCACTTCAGTCGTGTCCAACTCTCTGCCACCCCAAGGACTGTAACCCACCAGGCTCTTCTGTCCATGGAATTCTCCAGCAAGAATAATACTGGAGTGGGTTGCCATGCCCACTGCAGACCTTTATGGCTCTTAGTACTCTCATACCAGAGACTGAGAAAAAAAGTGCTATTCTGGGAATCTGAAGGGGACAGGAGGGAGGAGCTTTTCTTTCTTTGGGGGCACAAAAAGAAGAGAATTCCTGTATTTAAAAGGTATCTTTGGACAAGTACAAAATTCGGCCATCTCTCCTCTTCTCCCAAAGTGTAAGCAAGTCTCTGCCTCCTTTTTGTGTTAATATCCATGCAAAGAGATCTTCAGAAGCAGTTGGGGGGAAGGGAGGTTGGAAGGGAAGGGTCTCCTCCTAAGGCTGGTGATATTGACTTCCCAGGGAGCTCCCAGTGCTCACCCCCCACCTCTTGTTATCAGGAGCCTCCGATGTACCAGGGCTGGATAAATCACTTTACTCACATATCCTCTACTTCTTACCAAGAGTTATATCCTCAGAGATATCACTGCGCCCATTTTACTGAATAGGGAAATGGACTTTCAGAGTGGTTAAGCGGTGTTCCTAAGGCTAACCCACTAACTTGGTCCTCAGGGTAGCAGGACATCTCTTCCCGTTTTCCTTCTCCCTGGCCTCCATCGCATGCCCACTCCATTTCAGCTTCTGGAAGGAGAAGCATAGCGAGGATTTCCCCTTGGGAGCCCACTCATTTTCTTGGGTGCTGGGGCTTATGCAGAGTTTAGAGTGCCTGTGATTCTGTCTGCCACTTAACTGAGATTAGCTGGAAGCAATCTACTTAAAGTTTAAGCATCAACTTATCACTTTGTTAACTGCGCATTCATTTTCCCGGGGATGGTTAACTTTAATGGCAATGGAGAACTGAATCATGTGGCAACAGGTTCGGTGACATGTGGGAGCCAGAAGGGAAGTGAGAGGCCTTCCCCATCACATGCTGTGTGGAGGGGGCTCTGATGTAAAGAGCTGGATTGATTGTCTGCCTGCAATTTCCCCACAGGGGACAGACAGGAAGACTCTCATTCTGTTACCCCGTGATTGACATCAAGAGCTCACTCTCCTCGCAAGGCAGGATGGCGTCTGAAAGAATGAGCAAGGCAGGGAGATGGGGTCAGGATTTCCTCCAGCCACAAGAAACTCGGAGACACACAGGCTATCAGAACCTGCCTGCTAGAAGGGATCTCTGTGCTCATGCAGTCTCATCACTTCATTCTACAGAAGAGGAAACCAAGGCCCAGAGAGGGACAGAGGCCTGTCCAACAACACACAGCAGGTCTTAGAATAGAAGCAGACGTATTGCCCCATCTCTCACCTTCCAAGAATCTCTTGAATTCTCAATGGCAAACAAAGTACAGCTTGCTTAATTCCTCAAACTAGGTTTTCTGGACTTGCAACAAAAAGCATTCTTTGATTGTATGCCCACGTGGTTTCCTGTTTTCTCCCAAAGAAGCAAAACTTTCCTTTGAGAAAATTAACAGGCTCACAAGTTCTTGAATTCCCATAAGTTCCACCCACCCCCCCCAACTCTCTGTAAGGACTATTAGGTACAATCTTCTTTTTGTCATATGTTCTGATTAGGTACAGAAGGCTGAGACGTTTTAACTTAGTTAATGATGGATGACGCAATGAGAGGAGAAAGGTAGGTATGAGAGACCCTACAAATCCAGAGAAGTAGGCCTGACTAGGAATCTGGTACTTCAGTCTTCATCCAGATAGCTGATTTAAAAATGTTTCCCTGGGACTCCCCTGGCAGTCCAAGGCTTAAGGCTCTGAACTTCCACTTCAGGGGCCACAGGTTTGATCCCTGGTCAGGGGACTAAGATCCCACATGATGGGTGGTACAGTCAAAAAAAACATAAATAAATAAAAATATTGCCTTCTTTGGCAGTTTCAGAGTGCCATGCTCTGGCTCAGCTTCAACCAGCCAACTTTTCTCACCAAGTATCCATCCTAAGTCAGGCAAGTTTCTTTATGGGCATCTCCAATGTCTCACGTCCATTCATAAAATGTATACTGAGCCCCTACTACACATATGACATTGTCCAATATTCCGGAAATAAAAGGGGAAAAAAAGAGATAAATCCCATTGAATAGCTTGCAGAGTCTGATACAAAGTAGCATCTTTCAGTCTACAAGTACTGATCAATTTGTAGATCATGAAATACATTTATAGGCTGTGAACAGAATCTTCTTTTAATGAAATGATGGTATTCCTGCCTCTATGTGACTCATTCAAAAGCAGAGACATTACTTTGCCAACAAAGTTTCATCTAGTCAAGGCTATGGTTTCTCCTGTGGTCATGTATGGATGTGAGAGTTGGACTGTGAAGAAGGCTGAGCGCCGAAGAATTGATGCTTTTGAACTGTGGTGTTGGAGAAGACTCTTGAGAGTCCCTTGGACTGCAAGGAGATCCAACCAGTCCATTCTGAAGGAGATCAGCCCTGGGATTCCTTTGGAAGGAATGATGCTGAAGCTGAAACTCCAGTACTTTGGCCACCTCATGCGAAGAGTTGACTCATTGGAAAAGGCTCTGATGCTGAGAGTGATTGGGGGCAGGAGGAGAAGGGGACGACAGAGGATGAGATGGCTGGATGGCATCACTGACTCAATGGACGTGAGTCTCAGTGAACTCTGGGAGTTGGTGATGGACATGGAGGCCTGGCATGCTGCGATTCATGGGGTGGCAAAGAGTCGGACATGACTGAGTGACTGATCTGATCTGATGTGACTCATTGGCCAGTGGAACAGTAGCAAGCATGACGTAAACAGTGACTTTAAAATTGTTTAAGCTTTGGAACTTGCCCTCTCCTGCTGCCATTGGGAACTCTGAGATGATCAGCCTGTGCAAGAACCAAAATACATGCCTCAGTTGCCTGTTCCCCAGACTGCAAACCTGATGTGTGAGCAAAGCCCACCCAGAACCAAGCAGCCTCTCCCCTCACCTAGCCAACCCACCAGCTGACCACAGATCCATGAGCAGGCCTGGCTGAGATCAGCTGAGCTTTGCCCAGTGCAGAAGAGGGCTTTTCAACCTCAGCATTACTGACATATGAGGCCAGATAATTCTTTGTTTGGGGGATGTTCTGCACAGTATAGGATGTTTAGCAGCATTTCTGGCCTTCACCCACTAAATGCCAGCAGCATCCACCACCACAGTGATAAAAATAAAAAAACCTTGACACAACCATGTGCCCCCCAAAAGGCAAAATCACTCCCAGTTGAGATCTACTGGCCTAGGAAAAAAACACCCAACAAAATCATGAGCAAATGACACTGTTGGTGTTTTAAGCCACTCAGTTTTGGGTCCATGATACAACCAAAACTATCTGGTAAAGAAATAGGCTAGAATAGGATAGATTAGGAAACATGCCATTCAGCAAAGGAGAGTGCTATATTATAGAACTCACCTATATAATTCTATATATTCTATTATATTCTATATATATATCACCTATTATATTCTATATTATATTATATAATATAATATATTATATCATGAGTGTACCAGTTGATAATGTAAAATTTATTTCTTGGTATAAGTTAGAGTCAAAAAGATTTCAAAATCCTGTGGCTTAGAAAGGAAAGCACATGGAGCTGGGTTTTTGTTCCAGCTCTGATACTTAACGACTGAGTAATAGTAGGTGTTTTTGCTAAATATTCTGAGTCTTAGACTTCTCATCTGATCAAACCAGCCTGTCTCAAGTTTACCTATGAGAGCTAAATATATAAAAATAGACTGCAAACGATGCAGAGCCATAGACATGTTTATCAACGTCATCGTTGGCTTGCTTTCTGTTTGTCTTGGCTTGTCTTTTCATGCTCTGAGTGTCCTCCACCTCCCAGCTTCTAGTCAGACTTCAGCCACGATTCCAGCTACACAGGTCAGGACCTTTCTCCGGCAAACATTCCTTCCTTGGTCACTCATGGAAACCTTCTCGCACTTATTAAATGTGCTGCATGCCTACTTATCAAATGTTACCTTGACACTTATTACTAATTCCCACTTCGCACTCAGCTCCATCCTGTTCTGTTCACATGTGGTACATGTTTTCATTTCTCTCTCCACCTAGTAAGTCTTCAACCTTCCTGAGGGCAAGAACCACCTTACATCCTTACTGGCATTTCCCACCATGGTAGCCCATTCTCCTGGACACACGACAGGTCTTCAGAAGGACTTAGCTTCCTGATTCTCATTCAAAAGGCTTGGTGCTCACTTCCTTTCCACTTAGTTAATTCTATATATTCAGAAGACCATGATCTCCTCCATAAATTAGCCTCCCCTCTTTCGGTTGCTCAGATGCTCAATCGAGTCCGACTCTTTGCTACCCCATGGACCTTAGCCCACCAGGCTCCTCTGTCCATGGAATTCTCCAGGCAAGAATACTGGAGTGGGTTCTAGGGTTTGAGCCATCACCCAGATCCACCTGTGTGATTTATACTGGTGATCAGGAGCAGAATAATAGCCCCACGCTGACTGTTTGGGGTATCACCAGATAAACCTTTTCCTAAGAGGAATATCACCCACCAGGAAAGCAGCGGCTGCCTGTGATAACTGTGCTTTTCAGCTAAAGAGGGCCTGGGGCACCTGACCTCCTCCTTGGCCGCAAGCCCTGAGACAGGTTATTAGCAGCACAGCAGCTTCGTCCCCAGTAGAGCTGGGACAGAGCCTCCGCTTCTCATCTGGTTAATTACTACTCTTCCTGCAGGAAGCACACCAGGCTAGAAGGGTACTTTTGGTGGGGAGCATCCTTATTGCTGTTGGGTTCTCTGAGTCTGTGCCTGGCTTTATTCTCAGGAACACTATTTTCTGCTTCCTCTTGTCCCCCCAGGAGACAACCCTGCTGGTCCAGCATGGAGAGTCTAGGCTAAAAGGAGGATTTACTGTTTGTTGGTAGATTATTAACAAGCACAGTCTGTTAATGCTCTCTGATTGATTTCTGGATGCGTTTTCCCTTCTGGACTGTTGGAACTCAGCTGCAGAGGCTGGTATGAGGAGACAAAATGTGTACATGATTCCTCACCTCAAGGACAGCTAGAAAAAGGCATAGGAATTTATTAGATGAAGGCCCAGGTGGGAAACACCAAGCTGACTCTACCTTCCCTGGAAATCACATATCCTGAAGATGCAGTCTGGTTAGGAAGAAAGAATATTGGGCTTGAGGCCTGAATATCTGAGTTTGAAGGCTACTTCTTTCCAGTAACGGATTTGTTTCCAAGGTGCTCTGACATTGGGGATCTCACTTCAGCCTTTGGAATCTGTTTTGTCCTCCAGTAAATAAGGACTACGACAGTCTCACTCTCGGGGTGGTTGAGAAGCTTAGGTGAAATAAATGCTCCCTAGAAAATTCTGAGAAAATAGGATTCCTTGTTAACACATAAATGGAAGCAGAGCACAGTGGAAGACGGGACACACTGGGTCTCAATGGCAAGTAGACCCAGTGGGACTAGACTGTTTCCACGACTGGTGATTCTAAGACAGGCAAATAGGACTCTCTTCTCTCGCCCTCTATGCTGAGGTTCGGGCTACCAAATACGCCAACTCTTGTAACAAAATCAGAACGCATTTTTGTTTTCTTTGAAAATGGCAGCTAAAAGCCACTCTTGATTTCCCTCAATTATTTAATTTGCCGTGGAAGACATTAAGTGAGAGGAAAATACTTTTCCATAGAGAGGGTTTAGAAGAAAGACTGATACGTTAAAACCTTTATACACCTACGTGGCAGTTTACAGTTTACAAAAGAGGCACATTTCTCCACCCCCAGAGGCAACATGACTGGGCTTGGCAGTGACAGGCCAGAATGCATCACTTAACAAACCAACCCTCACTGAGCCCCACCGTGTGCAGAAGAGCCTCGGGATACAGTATAGAAGGTGGTGAGCATCATTCATCTTCGTGGAACTTACGTACCCCTGAGAGACGGTCCAGGAAGAATTTAAAACACGATAGAATTCGAGGTGCTGCGAGGAAAATAAAACAGGATAATAATGCTGACACTATAGAGGCGCCGTTTAGAAAGGATGGTTAGGGAGGGGATTTCGGAGGCATTGCCATTTGAAGAGACATTTTAATGAAGGAAAGGATATATATAGATAGATAGATAGATATGGATTTCCGGGTATATTTGGATTGCAATTCCATCATGAAAATCAGTGCAAAGGCCCTGAGCTAAGAATATACTTGGCATATTTGAAAAACAATACAACTCAGACCTCCCCCTGTTCAGATTAAATTGTTCTCAGGATCCTTTCCAGCATTTTCTGTCTTCCTAACAGAGGTGCAATCTTTTAATTATTGTTTATTCACTCACTGTGGGTAATACAGCAACCATATAAACTTTGCATTCAAGTGGAGTGAAATTTCCAGTCAAAGCTGGCTGAGTTCAGAACATCAGCTGTTTCAAATAAGGCTTCCTGAACTCTGAAAGAGCATTTGGGATTGGTTATTCCAATCAGCCTGCCTGAGATCTCAGGACTCCCTGTTTATCTTCAGAGTAAAGTGGGATGAAGTGCTTGGTCCTATAAATGCTGGGGTAGAAGGAGCCACAGAGTGCTTCATCCGCACCCTGCAGGACTCCTGAAAAATCACCAGTGGAGAGAGAGTTGGCTGGAGAACTGAGAGTTGGAAGGGAACAAAATGGATAGGTTTTGCTGGATGTGGGGGGGGAAAGACATGTACTTGCTTTATAATTGTCTTTCTCTGTAGACACCTATCCAAACCAGACAATGAAATCTGCTTGCACAGCCCCAATCCTCTCTGCGTATGGGGTTGAGAGCTTCATAAACAGCCACGTCTGCTTCCCAGAGAAAATGGAGTTGGAGCTCCCCTTGCTTTTGTCTGCTGCCTGAGTCACCAGCTTAGTGCCATTTGGCAGCAGAGGAATGAAAATAGCATCTTTGTAACTGTTTTATGCTAAGTTAGTTAACGGGGACCCTCCTATTTTCTTCATGTTCCATTTTAGAGGGAAAACAGTCGCATGTATGAGATTCTATTTAGTTTTTCTTTGGGGAACCCAGAGGCAATGCTGGATGTGCTGACTCAGAGTCCCTGCGTCTGCCATGGCTCTGAGTGATAGCAGGAAGGGGGATCAGACCAGAGAGAAAAGGAGACAGAGGAACAGATCTCACCTCTTGGCTGGCTTCTGGTGAATTGCTCTGGTTCTGTATTTATCCCTTATTGCCACCCCCAGCCAATCAGTGCAGTGACTTACATGTCCACACAGAAATTTTGTAAAGCTGACCAACTCATAATTTTCTTTTTGTTAGAATCTGCCCATTGTCAAATTTCTATGAATTACGGCTCTCCGATACTTGAGCAACACACTCCCTGGGCTACACCTCCTTCTTACTAATGCTTCTTTTCTATCCTGGTACCCCCTTTTGCCATTATCTCTGTTTATATAGAGAGGCAGAGACGTAGGCCATCTGAACACACTCTTGAAGCAGACTGAATTACTACATTCAGACTACTCAGAAGAGCTTTCAGTAACTCAGGTCCTGAACGCCCTTTCTTCCACCCAGGTGTGGGAGACACAGATTCACTCACAAGAGTGATGGTTGGATGAATTTTCCCTCAAGGTATGTTCATCCACCATCACCTTTCAACTAGGAGTGATCAGTTATCTATTAACTTAGACATAGTAGCTGTTCTGGGAAAAGGGGAAATTTGGGCTCTAATCCTGGCTTTCCACGGGTGAGTCATGTCTTCATCTGGGCTGTCTGTTGTCTCATTTGTAAAAGAAGGGCTTTTGGAGCAAATCCTCGGAGCCACAGGCTCTGCCGGGGAGCCCGTGGCCTTCCGCTCTCACTTTAGCCAGGGTGAGCTATCACCCTTAACCGTGGACTTCCACTGGGACTTTGTGAATATCTCTAAGGAGTTTCATTAAGAGTTTGAAAACCGCTGGGCTAGATAAGGGCTAAGCTGCAATGTGAGGAGGCAGCACCTGAGGGCACGCGGAGGACAAACTGATTTCAAAACAGCTGCTCTCTTAGTATGGATAGAAAGAAGGAAATTTAGCCGCTCAGTCGTGTCTGACTCTTTGGGACGCCATGGACTGTAGCCCACCAGGCTCCTCTGTCCGTGGGATTCTCCAGGCAAGAGTACTGGAGTGGGTTGCCATTTCCTTCCCCAGGGTACTTCCCGACCCAGGAATTGAACCCAGGTCTCCTGCACTGCAGGCAGCTTCTTTACCAACTGAGCTACTAGGGAAGTACGGGTATAGGTAATGGGAATGTTCTCAAAGGGGGGCCCCTGAGCCAGTAGCTCTGGTCACCTGGAAACTTGATAGAATTGCAAATTCCTGAACCAGGTCCCAGACTGACTGAATCAGAAGCCCTGAGGGTGGGGAGGGGACACTTCAGTCCCTCCTGATTCTGACAGATGCTAAACTTCGAAAACTGCTACAGAGGAATGAACTTAACCCCTTTGCCAGAAGCTGTACCATCCCCCTTCCCACCACTTTACCCTTAAACATTTTCAAGGCAACCAAAGGCACACACTCCCAACTCCTGGAAGCATGCCAGCTCGGCTTGGCCTCCAAAGGTGAGATGCTAGAATTGGGAACGCAGGCCCATAGGGCTAACAGTGCTAGAGGAAGGACTTTGGAATCACCGCAAAGCAAAGGACTGGTTCCTCTCTGCAGCTGCCTCGGGATACCAGAGCTCCCCCAAAGGAGGTGCCTCGCTTATTAACATCATAACTCAAGCAAGTTGCTTGGAGTCACCGCACATGGAAAATTGCCTTCTGCAAAGTGTTGAAGCTGCAAAGTCACCAGCTGAGTCGATAGACTTTTATTTTAACGATGTTTGTGATCAATATTTAAACAGGATTGACCGAGCCTGCTGCTAGAGCACCTCTCTCCTTCCAGCTGCTTGTGAAAGATAAAATATCTACTGGGGGTGGGGAGAGGGGGGCATTTACAGTGGTTATACCAAGCGGGAACGTGGGGGCGTGATACAGGGCGGGAGTGCCATAGGCTACATCAAGCACTAATGGGTCTGCAGGCTCTGAGGGCCAAAGGGGTTTCTCTTCAGAATTTCTGGGCAGATTAGCAGAGAATTAGAGGAGAATTTATGGAAAGATTTGGTCACTAGTAGTATAATCTTTAGAGTAATAAGAGATTTTCTTGGAAATAGTCATAGTACATTTAATCTTGAATGTATTAAAACCCAACAATTTATAGCTAAGAATCTAGTTCTGGGTTCAGTCAGCTAAAGCATAACCCTACCTACTGAGTTTCCAGTCATCTTCATTAGCATCTCTGAGTTACATTTTTTTTTCATTCATAAAAGGATTCCTCTTGAAGTTGTAAAGTATAAATGTTGCTGTTGCTAAGTCATGTCTGACTCTTTGTGACCCCATGGATTGCAGCACACCAGGCTTCCCTATCCTTCACAATCTCCCAGAATTTGCTCAAACTCATGTTCACTGAGTCAGTGATACCATCCAACCATCTCATCTTCTGTAACCCCTTTCTCCTCCTGCCCTTAATCTTTCCCAGCACCAGAGTCTTTTCCAATGAGTTGGCTTTTTGCATCAGGTTGTCAACTTGTTGGAGCTTCAGCTTCAGCATCAGTCCTTCCAATGAATATTCAGCGTTGATTTCCTTCACAATTGACTGGTTTGGTCTCCTTGTTGTCCAAGGGACTCTCAAGAGTCTTCTCCATCACCATATTTTGAAAGTATCGATTTTTCAGTGCTCAACCTTCTTTATGGTTCAGCTCTCACATCGGTACATGACTACTGGAAAAACCATAGCTTTGACTAGATGGACCTTTATCGGCAAAGTGATATCTCTACTTTTTAATACTCTATCTAGGTTTGTCATAGCTTTTCTTCCAAGCAGTAATCATCTTTTAATTTCATGGCTGCAGTCACAGTCCAGAGTGATTTTGGAGCCCAAGAAAATAAAATCTGTCATTATTTCCAGTAAGAGTGACAAAGTATAAATGAGATAATGTAAGGCAGTTGAAATATTGGCTCCCCAAAACAAGCATTCAATAAGCATTAGGAAATTATTGGTAGACCTGGAACTTAAGACCCAGATCTATTTGTCTCTGATGCTATAATTTCAGAGGCTTATTGATGTACAAAATTAGATACCATATTAGGACGAAAATTAATTAAGTGATAGGGTATAGAGTGGACATTCTGGTAATCAGCGAACTAAAATGGACTGGAACGGGTGAATTTAATTCAGATGACCATTATATCTACTACTGTTGGCAGGAATCCCTTACAAGAAATGTAGTAACCATCATGGTCAACAAAAGAGCCCAAAATGCAGTACTTGGATGCAATCTTAAAAACGAAAGAATGATCTCTGTTCGTTTCCAAGGCAAACCATTCAATGTCACAGTAATCCAAGCCTATGCCCCAACCAGTAACACTGAAGAAGCTGAAGTTGAACGGTTCTATGAAGACCTACAAGACCTTTTAGAATTAACACCCAAAAAAGATGTCCTTTTCATTATAGGGGACTTGAATGTAAAAGTAGGAAGTCAAGAAACACCTGGGGTAACAGGCAAATTTGGCCTTGGAATACAGAATGAAAAAGGGCGAAGGCTAATAGAGTTTTGCCAAGAAAATGCACTGGTCATAGCAAATATCCTCTTCCAACAACACAAGAGAAGACTCAATACATGGACATCACCAGATGGTCAACACCAAAATCAGATCGATTATACTCTTTGCAGCCAAAGATGGAGAAGCTCTATACAGTCAGCAAAAACAAGTAGCTGACTGTGGCTCAGATCATGAACTCCTTATTGCCAAATTCAGACTTAAATTGAAGAAAGTGGGGAAAACCACTAGACCATTCAGGTATGACCTAAATC
>NW_011494639.1:927399-947484 GCF_000754665.1 Bison bison bison | reverse complement strand
AGATTTAAGGGCCTAGATCTGATAGATAGAGTGCCTGATGAGCTATGGAATGAGGTTTGTGACATTGTACAGGAGACAGGGATCAATACCATCCCCATGGAAAAGAAATGCAAAAAAGCAAAATGGCTGTCTGAGGAGGCCTTACAAATAGCTGTGAAAAGAAGAGAAGTGAAAAGCAAAGGAGAAAAGAAAAGATATAAGCATCTGAATGCAGAGTTCCAAAGAATAGCAAGGAGACATAAGAAAGCCTTCCTCAGCGATCAATGCAAAGAAATAGAGGAAAACAACAGAATGGGAAAGACTAGAGATCTCTTCAAGAAAATTAGAGATACCAAAGGAACATTTCATGCAAAGACGGGCTCAGTAAAGGACAGAAATGGTATGGACCTAACAGAAGCAGAAGATATTAAGAAGAGATGGCAAGAATACATAGAAGAACTGTAGAAAAAAGATCTTCATGACCAAAATAATCACAATGGTGTCATCACTCACCTAGAGCCAGACATCCTGGAATGTGAAGTCAAGTGGGCCTTGGAGAGCATCACTACGAACAAAGCTAGTGGAGGTTATGGAATTCCAGTTGAGCTCTTTCAAATCCTGAAAGATCATGCTGTGAAAGTGCTGCACTCAATATGCCAGCAAATTTGGAAAACTCAGCAGTGGTCACAGGACTGGAAAAGGTCAGTTTTCATTCCAATCCCAAAGAAAGGCAATGCCAAAGAATGCTCAAACTACTGCACAATTGCACTCATCTCACATGCTAGTAAAGTAATGCTCAAATTTCCCCAAGCCAGGCTTCAGCAATACCTGAACCGTGAACTTCCAGATGTTCAAGCTGGTTTTAGAAAAGGCAGAGAAACGAGAGATTAAATTGCCAATATCTGCTGGATCATTGAAAAAGCAAGAGAGTTTCAGAAAAACATCTATTTCTGCTTTATTGACTATGCCAAAGCCTTTGACTATGTGGATCACAATAAACTGTGGAAAATTCTGAAAGAGATGGGAATACCAGACCACCTGACCTGCCTCTTGAGAAACCTATATGCAGGTCAGGAAGCAACAGTTAGAACTGGACATGCAACAACAGACTGGTTTCAAATAGGAAAAGGAGTATATCAAGGCTGTATATTGTCACCCTGCTTATTTAACTTATATGCAGAGCACATCATGAGAAACGCTGGGCTAGAAGAAGCACGAGCTGGAATCAAGATTGCTGGGAGAAATATTAATAACCTCAGATATGCAGATGACACCACCCTTATGGCAGAAAGTGAAGAGGAACTAAAAAGCCTGTTGATGAAAGTGAAAGAGGAGAGTGAAAAGGTTGGCTTAAAGCTCAACATTCAGAAACCTAAGATCATGGCATCTGGTCCCATGACATCATGGAAATAGATGGGAAACAGTGGAAACAATGTCAGACTTTATTTGTGGGGGCTCCAAAATCACTGTAGATGGTGATTGCAACCATGAAATTAAAAGATGCTTACTCCTTGGAAGGAAAGTTATGACCAACCTAGATAGCATATTCAAAAGCAGAGACATTACTTTGCCAACAAAGGTCCATCTAGTCATGGCTATGGTTTTTCCAGTGGTCCTGTATGGATGTGAGAGTTGGACTATAAAGAAAGAAGAGCACTGAAGAACTGATGCTTTTGAACTGTGGTGTTGGAGAAGACTCTTGAGAGTCCCTTGGACTGCAAGGAGATGCAATCAGTCCATTCTAAAGGAAATCAGTCCTGGTTATTCATTGGAAGGACTGATACTAAAGCAGAAACTCCAATTCTTTGGCCACCTCATGCAAAGTGTTGACCCACTGGAAAAGACCCTGATGCTGGGAGGGATTGGGGGCAGGAGGAGAAGGGGACGACAGAGGATGAGATGGCTGGATGGCATCACTGACTCGATGGACATGAGTTTGAGTAAACTCCGGGAGTTGGTGATGGACAGGGAGGCCTGGCGTGCTGTGATTCATGGGGTGGCAAAGAGTCGGACACGACTGAGGTACTGAACTGAACTGAACTGAGGGTATATATTATGTAGTCTCTATTAAAGGAAGGTGGAGAAACCAGAAATACGTCAGGAAATGAGGCAAAACTATTGGGGGAGATGAAACTTGAGTAAAACCCGTAAAGATAAAGAGAATAATTGAGAAAGTCACTGGGAGAACACAATCCTGAACATATCACAGGCAGATCTGATGCTGGGAGGGACCTCTTGAATTAGAGGTGCTTCTGCCCTTGTAAATTCAGAGCAAGAGTTAGGTACCCAATGAGTCAGGTACACAGGAAATGTGTGACCTCGGGAGACGAGACTAGAAGTCTGCTTCCCAAGGATCGGTAAAGAGGAGCACGTTTTGGCAGCTGCACAGAGAAGATTAGTAGGCATGATAGGGTGACCAATGTGTACCAGCTTGTCTGGCACTTTCTCACCTTAGTACTAAATGTCCCCAGTACCAGAAACCCCTCAGCTCTTGGAAAACCTGGATGGTTGGTCACTTTATAATGAAGACGATAAGCAGTAGGTGGTTTCCCAAAGCTGAAGGAAGCAAAGTTCCACAGAGGAGAGACTGGCTGGTGGCATCAGATACAAGAGAGAGGACCTGGAAATTACCTACTGGACTGAGCAAACCAGAGGTCCCTGGGGACAGAGGAAGGGACGCGGTGATGTCCTGATGTAGGTTCTGGGCTTGACTTTCTGTACCATGCAAAGTCATCGCGGTTACTCCCTTTCAGCCCAGGAATGTCTGGATGAGAGTCATCTCTTAAGAATTTGATTAGTCTCAGGACTTTTTTGGAGCACGAGAAAAACAAGTCACAAGCACACAACCCCCGGAATGCAGTGTGTGGAGCCTGTGTGCTCAGCATCGCTGCTGCAGACAGTGAGGAGTTCAGCAGGCTGGTCTCTGGTGCTGAGTTCCTAGTGATTCTGATGTGACGTGGATGGTCAAACGACTGACTTTCCCACTGATCCTGGGAGCTTGAGATGTGAATCACACATTGGGCCATCCCCGCGGCTGCCTGTGAGACGTCTGACTTTGTTCAGATAAGCTGCTCCAGACAACCTCTCCCTCGCCTTCTCCATTGCCCTGTGTTTCAGGCTGTCTCTGTTTTTCTCGTGAAAACCCGTACCTTCTCTTGGCTTCTTTCCTTCCCTCCTTCCCTTTTTACTTGCCTTCTTTCCACGTCTCAGCTTTCTCCCCTTCTTCCTTTTCTCCTTTTTCTCAATTGTCTCCCTCGCCTGTCTCTCTTTCTTCTTCTGGTTTATTTCTTTGAGTCCTTTTTTGTTTAGCTGAGACTTGGCAGGAAGAGGGCCCCCAAAAGCATTAAGATTCTTTCTTTTAAATCATGGGCTGGAATCCAAAAGTCCTCTTAGCCCATCCCAGGGTCTCAGAGTGATATCTACTCAGGTCATGGCCCAGGGAATCAGCTAAATCAATGGGCAGCGATGTCTCCCTTTAACTGGCCTCCTTAAGACAGGGCTGCTGGGACAGGCCACACTGCAGGAGACAGGGAACTCCTCCACTTTCTAACAGAATAATTTTTCCCAAGGTGCGGGGAATCTGCATCTCCTAGCTTTAGCTTCTCAGACCCTTCTATTGTGGAGACTGAAGGACTTTATTTCAGGGATGCAAAACAGACCCCTCTAGAAGATGGGCTGAATTTAGTTACTATTTGAAGGGTTGAACTGAAGCCAGCATGGATTATTTTAAAAGCACAGATATATTTTTAAAGTCAAATCAGTCTGGTTCTTATTAAAGTTGACTGTCTCCATGTGGGTAGGAGTAGGCCATGGATGTGGATATGTGTATAGATGTTTTTATCCTTCTTAAATTCTGTGAAGTCATCTCTCCACTAATGTATAGGATCAACTTTTAGGCTTTAGATCTGCCTCCTCAGAAACCACAGTGCTGACTTTGAGGGTCTAAGCTCAGACACATTCTGCTTCTCCTTAGAAGTCTCGGTGAATGTGTGTTTGAAGAGGGATTGCAAGTTTCTCAGTGTGTTTCTTGTTAGATCAGAGATTCAAAAAAAAAAAAAAAACTGAAACAAAAATTTGATTTGGTTTGCAACACACATTGTGCTGTCGGTGGCAACCAGCCACACATGCTGTCATTTACGCAGAGTAATTCTGTCCGGGTTGTTTTTATAGCATCGCTTTCCCTCCACTCACCGCACAGACTATCCAGACACCCTCCTAAAGCACTTGTGTCTGTGTGTCTATGCATGTCAACAAACTACAAAATTACAAGTGTGTGTATACATATACATAAGTTCATTGGGGAAAAAATGTATTTTAAATGTTTTGTACAGTCAAACAGATTTGAGTTTTTTTTTTCCCTGCCCATGTAAGTTCTTGATTATGTACATGTGTGGCCCTTTTCCCAGGGAAAGGCATTTTTCACAGTAAGTTAATCCCAACTCACAGGTTTTACTTGCTCACTGTCTCTCACACATATAATCTCTTTGGTATGTAATCACACCTTAATCTTTTCCATCTTGACAAAACCTTCACTGCAACTTTTAGAAATACTGCAATACCTAATCTTCCGTCTCTGAAACTCAGAGCTGGGCGCCGTTTCCTCTTTCTTCTTGCTGCTGCCTGTGTGCACCCCTGAAATTCAGGCTTACCCCGGCTTCTTTTCTACCTGTCGTCATTTCCTAGGAGAATCTTTATCCTTGAGGACTTTGGCCAAACACAGCATGACAATGATTCTGAGATCTGACCTTAAGCTTGACCTTTCATCCTCGGTTTATGTCCACCTTTCGATCAACACACAGGATTTTTTTAACTGAAATTTTCCCCCAAAGTACTGTCTAAAATCAAGCCTAATATGTTTTCCTTTCAACCTGTTTTCATCCTTTATGTATCACATTCTAAATTTGTTAAAACCAAGACATTATCATTTTACTCATCTCTTCCAAAATTCTCACCAGTCCCTGAGGATTGACTTCGCTCACCAAAAACCCTTCCTCTTGCTCACCAATCCCAGTCAACTGTCCTTATCAATACCTACCTAGATTTGTGTAACAGAGGCTTTGTTTTTTCCTCTGCCCCATTGTCTCCTATCTTCCACTCCAAACACTATATTACCGACAAAATTTTCTGCAAAGTGTCATTTCAGCATTCGAATCCTTGCTTCACATCCTCATCGCCAACTGGCTCACATACAAACTCAGAGCTCTCTCTTTCCTAGACCCGGCTTCATCCTTTATCTTGCCAGTTATCTTCATTTCCTTATAATGCTTTCGCCACTCACCATACCTTTTCACTTCTCAGGTACCCACTAGCGATCTCCTTAGAACAAGCTTCTCTTACTCACCAATCCAAATTCCTCATTTCCTAATGGGATTAATTCAAACCTCTCTACCCAGATGAAGCTTTCCCAGAGCATGTCTTTCCTGCAGTGCAACGAGTTAGCATTCTCCTAACATGTTTATTGGGACACATACTCATCCATTTATGCATTATGGGTTTTTTTCCCCAGTTTCCTCATCTCTTATTTCCTTAAATGCGTATTTAGCAACTTACTAAATCAGACCTTGTTAACATCCCCAGAGTCGAGTATAATACCTTGGAAAAATAAGAGATATAAACATGAATAATTATATACCACATCTGCTTTATCCATCCATCTCCCAATGGACACAGGTTGCTTCCGTGTCTTGGCAGTTGTAAACAGAACTGCTATGAGCACTGAAGGACATGTATGCTTTTGAATTAGAATTTTCCCCAGATATGTGTCCAGGAGTGGGATTTGTAGATCATGTGATAACTCTATTGTTAACCCTTTAAGGAACCTCCATACTGTTCTCCACAGTGGCTGTGACAGACAATGCAATCTTACTCGGCCATAAAAAATGAAACAATGCCATTTGCAGCAACAAAGATGGAGATAGAAATCATCATATGAAGTGAAATAAGTCAAAAACAAATGTCATATGATATTATTTATGCATGAAATCCAAAAAATAAATGATACAAATGAGCTTATTTACAAAACCGAAATAGACTCATAGTCACAGTAAACAAACTTACAGTCACCCAAGGGGAAGCGGGTGCCCTCGAGGCTGCTTCCATGGTGTTCGACTCCTTGTGACTCTGAGGACCGTAGTCAGCCAGGCTCCTCCATCCGTGGTATTCTCCAGGCAAGAATACTGGAGTGGGTTGTTGTGCAGTCCTCCAGAAGATCGTCCTAAAACAGGGATCAAACCTGCGTCTCTTAACTCTCCTGCATTGGCCAGACAAGATCTTTACTACTAGCACCAACTGGGAAAGGGGAAAAACTAGGAGTTTGAATTTATTTACACACAACACTATATATAAAATAGGTAAACAGCAAGTACATACTGTACAGCACATGGAACTATACTCAATATCCTGTAACAACCTAATAATAATGGAAACAAATCTGAAAAGTATATATATACACACATATATATATTATCAGTACAGTTCAGTTGCTCAATCGTGCCTGACTCTTTGCAACCCCATGGACTGCAGCACACCAGGCTTCCCTGTCCATCATCAACTCCCGGTGTTTACTCAAACTCATGTCAATTGAGTCGATGATGCCATCCAACCATCTCATCCTCCGTCATCCCCTTCTCCTGCCTTCAATCTTTCCCAGCTTCAGGATCTTTTCAAATGACTCAGTTCTTTGCATCCAGTGGCCAAAGTATTGGAGTTTCAGCTTCAGCACCCGTTCTTCCAATGAATATTCAGGACTGATTTCCTTTAGGATGGACTGGTTGGATCTCCTTGCAGTCCAAGGGACTCTCAAGAGTCTTTTCCAACACCACAGTTCAAAAGCATCAATTCTTCAGCACTCAGCTTTCTTTATAGTCCAACCCTCACATCCATACATGACTACTGGAAAAACCATAGCTTTGATTACATGACCCTTGTTGGCAAAGTAATGTCTCTGCTTTTTAATATGCTGTCTAGGTTGGTCATAACTTTTCTTCCAAGGAGCAAGCATCTTTTAATTTCATGGCTGCACTCACCATCTGCAGTGATTTTTGGAGTCCCCGCAAATAAATTTGCCACTGTTTCC
The DNA here is from genome assembly GCF_000754665.1 of Bison bison bison. Taxonomy (NCBI): domain Eukaryota; kingdom Metazoa; phylum Chordata; class Mammalia; order Artiodactyla; family Bovidae; genus Bison; species Bison bison. The sequence goes on along the minus strand of NW_011494639.1, from coordinate 940,430 downwards.
CCATCTGTTTCCCATGAAGTGATGGGACCAGATGCCATGACCTTAGTTTTCTGAATGTTGAGCTTTAAACCAACTTTTTCACTCTCCACTTTCACTTTCATCAAGAGGCTCTTTAGTTCTTCTTCACTTTCTGCCATAAGGGTGGTGTCATCTGCATATCTGAGTTTATTGATATATCTCCCAGTAATCTTGATTCTAGCTCATGCTTCATCCAGCCCAGCATTTTGCATGATGTACTCTGCATATAAATTAAATAAGCAGGGTGACAATATACAGCCTTAACATACTCCTTTCCTGATTTGGAACCAGTCTGCTGTTCCATGTCCAGTTCTAACTGTTGCTTGATGATCTGTATGCAGATTTCTCAGGAGGCAATTCAGTTGGCCTGGTATTCCCATCTCTTTAAGAATTTTCCACAGTTTGTTGTGATCCACACAGTCAAAGGCTTTGGTGTAGCAATGAAGCAGAAGTAGATGTTTTTCTGGAACTCTCTTGCTTTTTTGATGATCCAATGGATGTTGGAAATTTGATCTCTGTTTCCTCTGCCTTTTCTAAATCCAGTGGAACATCTGGAAGTTCACATTTCACATACTGTTGAAACCTTGCTTGGAGAATTTTGAGTATTACTTTGCTAGCATGTGAGATGAGTGCAATTGTGCAGTAGTTTGAACATTCTTTGGCATTGCCTTTCTTTGGGATTGGAGTGAAAGCTGACCTTTTCCAGTCCTGTGGCCACTGCTGAGTTTTCCAAGTTTGTTGGCATATTGAGTGCAGCACCTTAACAGCATCATCTTTTAGGATTTGAAATAACTCAACTGGAATTCCATCACCTTCACTAACTTTGTTTGTAGTGATGCTTCCTAAGGCCTACTTGACTTTGTATTCCACGATGTCTGGTTCTAGGTGAGTGATCATACCATCGTGATTATCTGGGTCATGAAGATCTTTTTTATATAGTTTTTCTGTGTATTCTTGCCATCTCTTCTTAATATCTTCTGCTTCTTTTAGGTCCATACCATTTTTGCCCTTTATTGTGTTCATCCTTGCATGAAATGTTCTCTTGGTACACACACACATATGTGTGTGTGTGTATAACTAAATCACTTTTCTGTACACCAGAAACTAACACAGCATTATTAATCAATCATATTCCAATTAAAAAAATTAAAACAACAACAACAACCACCAATGATTATTGAATGGAATGGTCATATTTTGGAAGAGAGTGCTGCATTAACATCTGCAAGTGACAAAAATTCAACTCAAACTGCCTTAAGTATTAATAAATGGGGGATTTACTATCTAACATAAAAGACAGGCCCAGAGGTAAAGGTGGTCCACGACAGGGTTGGATTAGGGGCTCAGCAGAGCCAGGCCACCAACTTTCCCCCGTGACTCTGTTCTCCTCTGTGTTGGTCTTACTCTCAAGCAGGACCTCTCTGTGTGTGATCCCCACCAATTCCAGGCTTACGACTTTCCAGCTCCCATCACATCAGAAAGAACATTCATCTTTGAAATGATCAGCCTGGAATTAGTTTTTATTGAACTAGCCTAGTTGTGCGCCCGTCTGTAAACTCTTCATCATGGACTACAAACTGGGAGCTGTGCCGATTAGCCGGGGCTGGTGCATCCCTGAGTCCACTGATAAGGGGAGGACACTTGATGCTCCACAAGCCTGGGTCATTTGCCACTCCTGATGCCACCACTCAACTGGCAGGAAGTAAGGATGAGGAAAGGGTTTTCCTCAAGCCAATCATGGTTTTGTTGTCAGAAGAAAGGAGAAGAAGAAAGATGTTAGACAGGTAAAAGCAACAAATTATCACTATAGGTGATAATTCTCCCCTTATCACTGTATGATAAGGCTGAGTATCCTGGAGAGGGGGAATTGGATTCAAGGGTGGATAATTGAAGACTGGTGGTTTAGTTGCTAAGTCATGTCCAATTCTTGAGACCCCATGGACTGCAGCCTGCCAGGTTCCTCTGTCCATGGGATTCTCCAGGCAAGAATACTGGAGTGGGTTGCCATTTCCTTCTCCAAACTAAAGATAAACCACTGGTTAATAAGTAATTTTACCTACTCTCATTTAATGAAAGAAGATCTTCGCTCTGGGTAGAATTCCATTCTCCTTAAGGGTTCTGCTTCCCTATCAAATTTGCCTTCATTCATTTTCCACAGCATAGAGAAACCAATTTAGCTAGATACTAAGATGTGGTCAAATTTTGTTGTAACCCCAGAATTAGAAAGAAAACATGAAATAAATTGAAAGTCAAGTTATACTACAGGATTTCTTTTTTTTTTTTTAATCCTTTCTCTGCAGATTTAAAAAAGGCTCAGGTGAGTTAGATCTGTAAAAAAAAGGGGGGGGGGTAGCCTTACCATGTAATTAATATTTATTAAGTTTTTAATACAACAGACATCACTGAGGCAAAAGGCTGATTATCAGTTCAAATTTCCTTACATAAAACTTGACCTTTCCGTGCTGGGACACTTTCCAGCTTTCTGCACAAAAAATAGCAAAATGTAATTCTTATGCCTGTGAAGTTGAGGGATTGATTTCCAAAGAGAGAAATAAATGCTTCTTTCTTTTCTACGCCTTTTTCTTTTTCTCCTTAACAGAATGAACAAATTCATCGATTCTTCTCACGGAGTTCTCTAAGTCTTCTCTCTGTCGATTTCTATATTATGCTAATTCAAGAGAGCTTGGCAGGTGGCAAAACGTCTGGGTTCCTGATTGGGTCACCAAATTGGCCTGTTAACCACATTTCCATTTTCTTGTCTCCAGTTGTTGGTAGTCATTGCTCTCTTAGTGAAAACTAACCCCATGATTTCACATGGGTCCCCTTAATGACACCAGGAAGCAGAACGGTGACTTCTCATGTTAGAGAGAAGAGCTTATCCCTGATTTTGTCAGCTTATCCCCAAATGAAACAGAAGAGCCTGTAGCCATGTGGCAGTGGTTCTCAAGTAAAGAGAAACAGAACTGTTTCTCTGTTCTGAGCAAGAATCCCCACTCAGACAAGCAGAGTCCCATCCTGCCTGCATTGACAACCAGCAGGCTTGAGAAAGATGTTCTTTGTTATGTTTTTGTTCCCCCAGAGCTAACTTGACTTGGAATCAAGTTAGAAGCTGACACATGTGATTCCACAGATTGACTTCTGTTGACCTCATTCAGTGTAAGTGAATAGACTAATGAGTGATGAGGCAGCATTCACGTCTGCTTCTCAGGGTCGGGGCCATAGTATTCTCCCAGGGCTCCACCTGCTCACTGCTGGGCTTCATCCACTGCTGTGTTGGGCTCTGTTACAATGGATGCTCGCCTAACTGATGGGACTGGAGCCTCCTGGGCCATAATTTCTAGATGCAATGCTTCTTTTCCTACTCAGTTGTTGGTTCTTCAGGGGGCTTTCACTCTTAAGTACCATCCTTACTTCTTCCTCATGTCCATCTCTCAAGAGTCTTTACCCTTCTGTCTATTTTCTGCCATCTCACCTATAATTGGATTTCCCATGTGGTGCTTATGGTAAAGAGTCTGGCTGCCAATGCAGGAGATATAAGAGACGCAGGTTCGATCCCTGGGTCAGGAAGATCCCTTGGAGAAGGGCGTGGAAACCCACTCCAGTATTCTTGCCTGGAGAATCCCATGGACAGAGGAGCCTGGCAGGTTACAGTCCATAGGATCACAAAGAATCAAACATGACTAAAGTGACTGAGCACACACAGTGATAATTAGAACCATGGGCCCGTTCTGGACCCAAGAGACATACATGAACAGAAGTGAACTCTGGACCTCCATGCTTCATAAGGCCGGAATATTATTTCCTCATCAGTAAACTCCCTACCTCATATGATTGGTATGAAGATTAAGGAAATAAAAATATGAAAAATACTTGTAAAACAGTGTGTGGCAAATAGTGAACACCCAATAAATATTAAATGTTTTTGTTACTGTCACCTCATTACCCCAACCTGAACTCTCCCAGATGCTTTGATTAACAAACTAATTCTTCTTATTACTTTTTAATTAAAAAAGAAAAGGAAAACCATCACTTTGGGAGATGCACCAATAGCCAACTGGCAAACAAGCCGGTGGGTTTTTCGCAGCCAAAAATCTTCCTATCACACTCTACTGGGGCTGAGGACGTGGGTTGTGTTTTTTCAACAAAAATTAGCTCCTTTTTTCTCCCTAAGGTACAACCATAATCTTCCTTTCTTCTCCCTTCCAATAATTTCATTCCAACCAAAACCAGAGAATAAAAGGCTTTATTTGGCAAGCATCTCTCTAGAGGAACCTTGAAAGAAGGAGGTAGAAGAAAGAGGCTTCTGTCTTTTAATTTTCAGTGTGTGTGGCATCCTGCTCTGGTCATTGCAGCAAGGCTGGGAGAGCAACAGGCTTCCCTTGCTCCACCCTCTTTGAGTTTCTCTCAACTGCCCTTCCCTCTCCACCCCATCTTTCTACAGCCCAACACCCAACAAAATGAGGTTATTTGCATGAAATCAATTCCATGATTCACACACAAAGCCCGGAAAAACCTGCTATGCAATTGTATGAGTAGTTTTTCATGAATCAGATTCCTAAGTGCTTGCCAACAAGCTAAATTCTCCTCTTGTTAAGTGTTATATATTTTTTTCTTTCCTCTTTCTTCTTTTCCGTGTACTTCTTAATATTGATAAGCTTCTCTTAGTTGAAGGGAATCATTTGCATTTTTCTTTAGTTCTCTGTGTAGCAAGCACATCAAAGGACCTCATTCCCCCTGCTTTTCTATTTTTCCTTCTCAGTATTGGAACTATCTTTAACCCATACTCAGATTGAAAAGATGGTGCCATGTTTGAAGGGAAAGTGAAAACTGATGTTTAAGAATCTGGATTTTTAGATCTAATACCAAAAGTCATTTGAAAGCTAGGCTTAACTTCTTATTTTTCAATCAATTAACTAATTCACCCCTAAGTAGTGGGCATTACCTGGGTTCCCAACCCTAATTCTAAGTACTTTGGCGACCAGAAGCTTAAATGAAAAAAGAATAGTTAGTGCTGACAAAATGAAAGTGATTTGTGACCACTAGCATAATGAGTGTAAGTATAAATTGTGTGGTATGGGGCCTCAGGGCTGCTGATAACAGCAGGGAGGATGTTTTGAGTGAGTGGGGAGGGGGTCATGAGATGAAGTAAGACTAGGTTAACAGAGGAGGAGCTAATAGACCCGGAAATGGAGGATTTGGATGTCAGTAAGCAAGGGAAATCATTCCAGGCAAAGAGAAGATTCATTATCTATTAGTGATGATTGGGACAATTAGACAGTGAGGACCTGCTTTCAAATGGTCTGATTCTCTCTGGTATATACCACCCGCACTGTGGCATCTTACATACATATGGGCTTCGTATATAAATCAGGGTCCAAGTAACTCAGGCTCAATGGCCAGGCAGGTAGCACGCTGCTGCTGCTGCTGCTGCTGCTGCTGCTAAGTCGCTTCAGTCGTGTCCGACTCTGTGCAACCCCACAGACAGCAGCTAGAGAGGATCAAAGAGAGAATCCAGTTGAGAGTGGATTTCTTCTCCTCTCAGGTAGGTGAAGAGGAAACAGAGTCAGAAAGATAAGGAAGAGTGCCATTTCAATTGTATAATATAAAAGCACACTAACTACACAGGCAAACACACGCACAGTAATAATTGGAATCCTGATGTACACACAGTTTTCTAGTTTTATTCCCTTAATAAAGCATAAGCTTTCTGGCTATGTTGCTAATTAAATATTATTTTAAAATATGACTTAATGGCTGAATGATCTATCATATTGCTTTACCACAATATATTTAAACATTCTCCTATGATTGCCTGCTTATGTTATTTCCATTTTTTTCTCCGTTACAAATAGTATTGTGATAAACACCCTTTAATATTAATCTTGGATAGCATTTCTAATGATTTATAAGACATATTCCTAGAAGTAGTATTATTGAATCCCCAACTATGTGCAGTTTAAGTCTTTATAAATAGTTCTAAATCATTTTCCAGCAACATAGTACCCATTTTTATTCCCAGAAGCAGTGAAAAAAAAAAGTACTGGTTTCACTAAAACCATCTAAACATGGAATGCTACACATACTTCCTTTCATTTAAAACTGTATATTATTTCATACAAAGAAATATAATCATATATTTAATCTTATTTTATTTGCAGTCTAAAATATGCATGATTTAAAACTAATATATGAAAGTTTTAAAGCATATGGACATGTTAGAACTTGCCACACAGGTTAAGAAAATATAATCAAGAGTGTAATCTCTCTAGGTGCTTGCCCCCAACATATCCCACACCCCCCCTGCCACTAAGAGATCAACATGACGTTGAATTTGTTAGTTACTTTCTTCATAACTTTCCTATATATGTATATAACCTAAACAACTTTCAATTTAATTTAGCTTATGTTCAAACTTTGTAAATATGATACTGTATGCATTTTTCAGCAAGTTGCTTTTTTTTAACTAATGTACTTCACTGCTGTATATGAATTTCATTATGAATGTATCACGGTTTATCCTCGCTCTTGTCAATGGGCATTTGGGTTGTCCCTAGTTTGGGTCTATCTGTGGACAACACTGCTGTGAAGATTCTTCTTTGTCTCCTGGTATTATCCTTGGGGGAGAGTGTCTCCTGGGCAGTGACATAATCTGGAGAGTGCACGGCCCCGGGGACAAATGAGGCTCTCCGAAGGCGCATGGGAGTAGGCAGACTTTGGGGAATGTTTCCAAACTTTTTACTTCTGTCCATATATTTTCCTTAAACCAATTCTTTCCAACCTCTCCTATTTAATAGCTCTTTTTCCACTTCACAAAAGTAAGGCGTACCTCTCACTCATCCAGATTCTTGTTATGGTGCATTAAACTGGAGTATAAAAGACTTCAGGATGACAAACAAAGGGACATTTTAAAATTTTATGGTGATGTTGAGAAAGCGAATGACTTTAATGAATGGATAACAAATCATTTTGCAATTCAGATGCATTTCAATTCCTTGTTGTCCACAAAACCAAGCTTTCAGCTGCTAGATTATTTAAAATAATTTCCAATGATAAAATCATCCATCATAAATCAGTAGGTGATATTTGGCATAGAGACAGCAATGAATTCAAGGAGCTGAGTGACACTGCTAAACATAACTACTTCTGGTCCTCTGTTTATTTATAATAACAGGGATTCTTAGCACTTTTATCTATAAAAACAATACATAGGAATAAAATTGATGTTTTATTCTGTCTCATTCTAGCTATAAATGCTATTTAGCCTTAGACACACAAAACCAATCAACAAAATTATTTTCCAATAAAATATACATTTCCTATAAGATTTTGGTTGTCATAACTAACAATTATATAACAAGGTTGCCATTTATCAATATTATTTGAATCAATTTTTTTTACTAATAACTATAATAATTCAACCTATAAGAACATTTTGATACTTAGATCCTTATTGTCATAATGAAAATCTTTGAAAAATTCAATGAGTGCACATATTCTTGCTCTAAAGCTGTGTGTGCTCAGTCACTTGAGTCGTGTCCGACTCTTTGCAATCCCATGCCAGGGTCCTCCCTCCATGGGATTCTCCATGCAAGAATACTGGAGTGGATTGCCATGCAACCACTCCACTTTTCTAGGGGATCTTCCTAACCTGGGGATCAAACCTGTGTCTATTATGTCTCCTGCATTGTCAGGCAGGTTCTTTACCATGAGTGCCACCTGGGAAATCAGCTCTAAAGATGGGGGATAAGGTAATCAATTAAATACTTTGAAGCTTAAAACTATATTAAATTTGGATAAAACTATTTAGAGAGACATGGAATTAAAAAAAAATAGGTCTAAGAAATTAATTAAACTCAAACTACAAAATAGCTTAAACCTGGTTAATTTTATTTAAAGTCAATATGCAGGGAATTATATTTGTTGCCTGAATTAAAATCTTCAACGAAAAGTTTGTGACAACTTAAAATTATGCAAGCAGTGCGTAGTTTTTCAGAATTCTTTTAGGGGGTGCCCAGCGGAAGACGTTTGCCACCCTCTGCTCAAGGGTGTATGCTCAGGAGCAGAATTGTATCAATGGTGTGCACAGCCTCAATATTTCTAGGTAATGTCACTCTGTATCCCAAGTTGTCCAACCCTATCAGAACTAGAGAATTCCTAATTGCTGAACATTCTCCCAGACTCTGAGGATTGCCAGTTCTCCATTTTTGCCAAGCGAGTGGGTATAAAATGACATTTCATTGTGGCTTTAATTTGCATTTTCCTGACTTAATGAGGTTGAGCATATTTTCATACGTTTATTGGCATTTGTGTTACTATTATTTATTTTTAAGATTTGCTAATTTGATTTACAAAAAGTGATGCCTCATTTACATTTCTTTGATAACTAACAGGGTTAATACTTTTTCATATGCTTATTAGCCTTTTTTTATGTTTTATGTGAATTGTCCATTCATATCCTGCTCATTTTTCTATTGGGATTTTAGAAGCTTTCTTATGAATTCCAATGAGTTCTGTTAAGGCTTAGGCTCTTTACTTGTTATATGTATTGTGCTGTAATCTTGGAATAAACTGTACTTTGTAAATATGATACCATAGTTCCTTTAATATACTTATGAATGTGATTTACTGATCTTTTGTTTTGGATTGTTACATCAATATTTATAACTCAGATTGTCCTGCCAGCACTCTGCTCTGTTTCGTTTGGCTTTGTTTTGTGGAGGTGGCACTCTGTCAAGTTTTAGTATCACGATAATGCTTGCTTTTTAAAATGAATTAAGAAGATTTCCATTCTTTTCTAGGCAGACTAATCAATTACACACTGTTGTTTAAAAAATTGACAGAAGACAACTATAAAATACTCTGCAACTGATTTTCTGGGAGGAACTAATTCTTAAGGTGAGTTATTATGTTTCTTTTTCCTTCTTTTTTTTTAAAATCAAATTTTATGTGTATACTTTTTCTAGCATATCATCAATTTCATTACGAACTTCAAATTTATTATCATAGGTCAGGATAATCTGGTTTATGGATTTTAAAATGTCGTTACACTGACCTTATATCCTTGTTCCCATTGCAGATGTTGTATATTTGTAATTTTTATTTCTTACTTTGAATTGAAAAAGATTTTAAAATTTATTTTTCTCAAAGAACTATCTCCTGAATACATTAATACATTTACTTTTTATTTTTTAGTTGATTTTTCCTTTTACTTGTGTTTTTTTTTTCTTTTTAGTTAGATTTGTTGCTAATCTATTGAGTCTGCTGCTTAATTTGTTTATATTTGGTGTTGTTGACTTTCTGTTTAATAATGTGTGTGTGTTAATCGCTCAGTCATGTCCGACTCTTTGCAACCCCATGGACTGTAGCCCTCCAGACTCCTCTGTCCATGAGATTTCCCAAGCAAGAATATTGAAGTGGATTGCCATTCCCTTCTCTACGCGATCTTCCCCGCTCAGGGATTAAACCCACATATCCCACATTGCAAGCAGATTCTTTACCGTCTGAGCTGCTAGGGAAGCCCCCTGTTTAAAAATAAAAAACATTTAAGGCTGTTTCTCAATCTTACTATCTCTTGAGTCAAGGATCATTTTTCGATGATCAACAAGTTACTGTCTGTATCTTCCTCTTTTCACTAATCATCCAAAGATGTAACTCTCATGCTCCCTCTCCTTAAAGTACTTTATATTGTTCCTCGTCAGGCACTGAAATAAGTTTCAAACTCTTCCCTTTATTTCACAGTCCTCTATTCTCTGGCCCTAGTATGCATTTCTCAATGTATATTCATAGCACCTCCTTTATTTACATCCTATTCTAGAGACCCACTAACTAGACACTGATTTTTTCCCAGACTTTCTAACCATTGTGTATTGGCCTATGTTATTCCTTCCAGACTGGTTCCAAATAGGAAAAGGAGTACGTCAAGGCTGTATACTGTCACCCTGCTTATTTAACTTATATGCAGAGTACATCGTGAGAAATGCTGGGCTGGAAGAAGCACAAGCTGGAATCAAGATTGCCGGGAGAAATATCAATAACCTCAGATATGCAGATGACACCATCCTTATGGCAGAAAGTGAAGAGGAACTAAAAAGCCTCTTGATGAAGGTGAAAGAGGAGAGTGAAAAAGTTGGCTTAAAACTCAACATTCAGAAAACTAAGATCATGGCATCTGGTCCCATCACTTCATGGGAAATAGATGGGGAAACAGTGGAAACAGTGTCAGACTTTATTTTGGGGGGCTCCAAAATCACTACACATGGTGACTGCAGCCATGAAATTAAAAGACACTTACTCCTTGGAAGGAAAGTTATGACCAACCTAGATAGCATATTCAAAAGCAGAGACATTACTTTGCCAACAAAGGTCCATCTAGTCAAGGCTGTGGTTTTTCCAGTGGTCATGTATGGATGTGAGAGTTGGACTCTGAAGAAAGCTGAGTGCTGATGAATTGATGCTTTTGAACTGTGGTGTTGGAGAAGATTCTTGAGAGTCCCTTGGACTGCAAAGAGATCCAACCAGTCCATTCTGAAGGAGATCAGCCCTGGGATTTCTTTGGAAGGAATGATGCTAAAGTTGAAACTCCAGTACTTTGGCCACCTCATGCGAAGAGTTGACTCATTAGAAAAGACTCTGATGCTGGGAGGGATTGGGGGCAGGAGGAGAAGGGGATGACAGAGGATGAGATAGCTGGATGGCATCACTGACTCAATGGACATGAGTCTGAGTGAACTCTCTGAGTTGGTGATGGACAGGGAGGCCTGGCATGCTGCGATTCATGGAGTCGCAGAGTCACATACTACTGAGCGACTGAACTGAACTGATTCCTTCCATAGGGAGTGCCCTTTTCCTCGCCCTCAGCCCCTGGTAACGTTACCATCTTTTGGAATTGCATTCAGTTCTCCAGGTGGCTGTGGCTCCCTAGTCACTGAAGTCACGCAGAGTTGGAGCCATCGGGTTATCCCCCACTGGCCACTTAATTCCATCTTGCCGGGAGTTTGCACACAGGCTTGTCAGGCCTCATGCCCGCAACAGTACCCTTCCATGCTGACGTATCAAGCCTCCCCGCTACATTTCGTGACCACAACATGAGCCCAATATTGGATAACCATGCATCAGTCAAGTCTGACACTTGTTTTACTGAAAGGAGTCATGTTTAACAATTTTACCAAGACAACAGGTTTAAAAGCTCCCTATCTTGGGCAAACCAGAATATATGGTCACCCAACTAGATCTTATGAATTGTGTCTATATATGCTTAACAAGTCTACATTTTTCTTATTCCTCTGTAGGTTGGGGATCAAACAAGAGCACTTTGTATAAAAGTACAGAAACAAAGGCTTTATTGACACAGATATACTCACCTAGGACTTAATGTACCTCTACTTGGGTTTTGTAGATAATTTACATAGGCTTTGGTTATCACAAACAATAGCTATCAGAACCCATCACCCTGACCATGGCCTCTTAGGGTCCAAGCTAACTAAAGGGAGGCAGGGAGCCATCTGGCTTGACAAATTCTGGGACATGATATTGACCTCATAATGTCTGAGATATGTCATGGGAGAGAAGGATGTGGTGTCTCAAGCTTATCACAGGATGCGCACTGTCACATAGATTTTATAGCTCCCAGTGTTACAATATTTTCTCAAGTCTTCTCCCAATCCCACTTTCTCTCCCATCACCATGACAACACACATTTCATTATTAATGGAGACCTAAGGGAAAGCTTCTGGTGTTCGGCCTCTCTCAGGACTCACCTCCTGCTTTGGCATGCCATGAAACCATTCTGATTCTAGACACTGTGCTTTGAAGATTCCAAGTGATCTCAGTTTTACATAACAGAGATAAGCAGTATAGATGGTGAAAACACAGGATTTTGCCAAGATTTCCTACAGCAATTAGCTAGTACAATAAAAGGAACAAAAGGAAAGCCATTATAAAAGTGCTAAGCTATTTAGATTTGGAGATCCAGGACTGATTCCTGGTTCTGACAGAGAAAAGGGAAGGGATGGATTCTAAAGCTTTCAGTCTGATTTTATAGTGCCTCTCCATTCCAGGACTTATGAATGAGACAGCAGAGAACAGTGTTTCAGAGATGAACTCAAGATCCATATGGAAGGTAAAACAACATCCTGCTGATCCTTGATACTTTTTTCTGTATAGACGTAACTGACTTAAAGGCCCTGTGATAAAATTTAAAAATAAATAAATAAAAGCAGAGACTCTGTTATCTGATTTACTGTGGATTCCCAGACCCCACGTAGAGGAGTGAATGACCTTAGAAAAGTATACATCGCTCCCCTGAATTGCTGTTTCAGTAAAATGGAAAGAATAAGCCTAACACTAAAGATGAAAATTAATGCATGTAAGAACCTGGAATAAAATTATTCAATGAAAATTAGAAATAATAATACAAAAATCATCGGAGGAGCAGTTTTGAGCCGTTCTTATGCACACATAAATTCCACTTAAGCCACAGAATCATCTAGCAATGGGAGAAAACAGAAGTGAGACCAGGGACCAACAGATGAAAATATGTTAAGATCAGGAATACAAGCAGCCAGAGTCAACAGAATAAAAACCGAGTTTCTAATCCCTGTCCTAGGAAGAGGAGTGAAGTGAAAGTCATTCGGTCATGTCCTACTCTTTGTAACCCCACTGACTAGTCCATGGAATTCTCCAGGCCAGAATACTGGAGTGGGTAGCTTTTCCCTTCTCCAGGGGATCTTCCCAACCCAGGGATCGAACTCAAGTTTCCCACATGGCAGGTGTATTCTTTACCAGCGGAGCCACAAGGGAAGCCCTAGAATACTGGAGTGGGTAGCCTATCCCTTCTCCAGGGGATCTTCCCCACCCAGGAATAGAACTGGGGTCTCCTGCATTTCAGGTGGATTCTTTGCCAACTGAGCTATCAGGGAAGCCCTTCACGAAAAGGAGAGAGCGTGTTAGAATAAGAACACATGTGCCTGATGAATTTACATATCTGGCGGTCCCTGGGAGGGTCTTTCGGCAGC
>NW_011494639.1:884565-927299 GCF_000754665.1 Bison bison bison | reverse complement strand
AAAGGAGAGAGCGTGTTAGAATAAGAACACATGTGCCTGATGAATTTACATATCGGGGGCGCCCCGGGGGGGGTTTTTCCGCCAGCCACTAATGGTGGCTTCCGAGCCACGCCACCTTCTCCATCACAGCCTCGTGGGGCCTGTGAGATGGAAAGGAATTTAAGCAGCAGAGGACAGGCCAAGGAATCAGTCTACTCCCCTCCTCCAGCCAACGGTGATCTGTCCATCAGCTCAACCCCAACAAAACCCATAGTAAGTTTTCTTTCTTTCACTTCCCATTTCCTAATCTGCCCTTTACACGTGGAGACTTCTCTGCTGCTAAAATGTTTCTCTTGCCTTCCCTTTCTATTTTCGTTCCACTGCCACCATTCTCCAGCCAGCCCTTGTCAGCTCATGCCTGATTTAATTCAGCACCTTCCACGCAGATGTCCCTGTCTCCAGGGTCTGCCGACTCCAATACCTTCAGCACAGCTGCCAAGATCATCTTCCTTAGGCAATGTTTTTGTCACATCATCCCCCAATCTCCAGGGCCTTCAGGGTCTCTGTTTCCCTCCTGCTTCCCACCTCACCAATCCCATCCCCTGCTCTTCTACACAGCCTCCTCCACTGCAGTCAAGCTTATTGGCTTCCCAAGCCCTGAATATGATCTTCTTTCGTAAATGTTTACCTATCGTTCCCTGATCTGAAATGGCCTACCCCTTCCTCTCTGCTAATTCATGACCACGATTGCTCTTCAAAGTTTATTTCAAAACAACACCTTCATAGATGTATGTTGTTGTTGTTGAGTCACTAAGTCATGTCCGACTCTTTTGTGACCCTATAGACAGTAGCTCACCAGGCTCCTCTGTCCATGGGATTTCCCAGGCAAGAGTACTTGAGTGGTTGCCATTTCCTTCTCCAGGGAATCTTCCTGACCCAGGGATTAAACCCATATCTCCGGCATTGGCAGGTGGATTCCTTACCACTGAGCCACCTGGGAAGCCCTCCTAGACATATATACTATAGCAGTAAATTGCACCTCAGCTTGTGAGTGGACTTGGATATTTGTGGGATAAATTGTGATCCCCGAAATCCCTCCTAGATGCCCAGAGTGAGCCACTGAGTTTGATCTCTTTCCCAGGTACAAGCTTTATACTGTGGCTCCACTGTGCAGTAATTCTCACTTGATGATATGTTAGTTTATAAATGTTGTGACTTCATTTCAATCTCTCTCCTGAACTGGATGAAAATTCCCCAAAGGCAGTGATTCCGCTTTCCATTTGCAACCCCTCTGATCGCATATGCATAACTGTGTGCAGAGGACCGGCTCCAGAGATGCTGTGAGCTGCCTAAAGTAGAACTCTCCCCTGCCCTCAGGGAAGCTGACCTTTCCATGAGAAAAATAAATTGGAAGTAACCTCAGTGCTCGACCCTATAAATACGTTATGAATATATATATACATATATATATTCTTGTAATGTAATATTATTCATACCTTAAGAACATTTTTGAAGGAACTTTTAGTGACATGAGAGAATCTTACCATATAAACTTGCTTTATATATATAATTGTTATGTAACTATAATAAGTAATTTCAATGTAACAACATAAAGATAAAAAGATGATGAGAAGGAAACAAGGAAGAAAAGAAAGAAAAGAAGGGATGGAGGGAAAAAGGAAGGAGACAGGTGGATTAATGAGGGGAAATGCAGCAATATGCAAATTGGAGGTTATCTTTGATATTTGGTTCTTAGTATTTTTTAATTTATTTTCATCTTTAGTATCTTCCATTTCTTTACATTTTCTAAAATAATCCTACATTGCTTATAACATAAACAGAAAATACATGCCTTATTAGAACCTCAACTGCTTATCAAAATATCATGTTTTCTAACAGTATTTTTAGAAATATTACATCATAGGAGGAATGAATAGGCAAGTGATAGAGCGATAGACTGAATGATAACTGGGAGAATAAAATTTTGATATTCAGGAAATTTCCAGCTGTTACAGAAGGGGCAGCTATTCCTCAGACCAGGTAAGAGAAAATTTTGGATGTTTTCATTTTGTGCATGTTGCTAATCCCATCCTTTGAATGACAAAATCACCATGTTCATCTCCATAGCTACATCATCATCACCTGCATCTCCACCACAACCAGCATTACCTCAACCAGCGCTTCCACCTGCATCGTCATTGCTGGCACCTCCTCTCTGCCGCCACCAGCTCCATCATTTCCACCATCATCTCCACATCTCTGCCTCTTTCACCACCACTTACACCTCCGTCAGCAACCAATATCACCTCTACCACTGCTTCCGACACCACCTTTACCATCCCCTCCCCCTCCGCTATCAACTTCACCGCTTGCAACACCGTCTCCATCACCTCTACCTCCTCCACCACCACTGGCCATCACCTCCCCCTCCGCTTCCATCTTCCTGTCCTTCACTGGCTCCACTACGACCACTATATGGTGACTCTTTTCCTCTCCATCACCGTCGGCCTAATTGGGTGGACAAGTCCTCGGTGGAAAATTGAATGGAGGGAGAGTACAGGGACAGAGAAAATAAGAACACATCCCCCAGGGGACCGTGCCTCAGATATGAAAAATAAACAGAACTTTCCATGTCCACGGCTCAGAATAGGTGGGACTGGGGGTAGCTGGTTAGCAGCATGAAGAGGAAGTCTCCTGACTTGCTCCTTTCAAGTAACAAGACACCACAGACTACGCAGCTTATACACGGCATAAGTCTGCTTCCCACAGTCCTAGAGTCTGAAAAGTCCAGGATCTAGACACCAGCATGATTTCTGCTTCCTAGTCAGTGCCTTTCTGCTGTGTGCTCGTCTGGTCAGAGGAGCCAGGATCTCTCTAGAGACCTCTCATAAGGGCACTAATGCCATTCATGGGGACTCCACCCTCATGACCTAGTCACCTCCCAAATTCCACACCTACTAATACCAACATCTTTGGGGGTTAATATTTCAACATATGATTTTTAGGGGGACACAAATATTCAGAATATATGCCCCCTCAGCACCTGGGCTGAATGGGAAGACCGACCTTGGAAAGAACACTGCCCCAGGTAGTCAAGAGTTCATCAACTTTCTAAGAGCTAGAACACTCCATGAATCCAGTGTCATATCATCCAATATCTTATGAAGTGTTCACTTAGAAAGCTACTGTATACTTACAGGCAGTAGAGACAGAGGAAAAGGGTGGTTGGAGTGAAGGCAGCTGGCTGTGGAGAGCTGAGCAGGTGTGTGGCTGCGTAAGCGTGTGCACAAGTACTGATATGCACACCTTCACTGGGGCACGTGAGGGGATCGCTGAGCTCCAGGATGCCTGTAGCACCGTTTGGTTCTGCTTAGGTTATTACATATTTTCACATACAAATTGAGTAATAGTCACTTTTGCCCAGAAGCATGAAGGGATGTACAGATTCAAATTAACCTTGTCTCTGAAGGAAAGCTTGTATGTGTGACACAGCAAGATGGAAAATGGTTTCTCTCTGCAGCACCTGTTATAATTCAGACAAATCTGTGGAAAAATACTGTGAGTTTTCAAGAGCACAGGGAGGCAGGGAAGGGCAGGAATCTGGTCAGAGAAGGGTCTGAAGTGGGGGGATGGAACCAGCCGGCCCCGACAGGGGTAAGAAATGATGACCATTTGTCCACATGTCAGTATCTAAAGGGAATGAGGTGATGACACTACCTATCATTCATTCATTCATGTAAGAACCATGCTCTGGGCACTCATTATATGCCAGACATTATTCTAAGTATTAGAAATAGTTCAGGGAACAAAACAGACAAAGTTCTTTATAGAGCTTATATTCTAAAAGGGGATACAGATGACAAATACATTTCTCCTATTATCACTTCATAAATAGTAAATGGTATGAGAGGCATGATAAAAAAAAAATAGAGTATAACCACAGCACTAGGACTATTATTTTAGATGAAGTGGTCAAGAAAGACTTCTCGGGGCAGGAGCAGTTTGGGGGGGGTGGTGCGAGGTGGAGGGTGATATTTGAACAGAATGAAGGGAGGGTGAAGCCATGTAAGTATTCAAGGAAAGAACATTCTAGGCAGAGGCAATAGAAAGTGCAAAGACCCTGAGGCCAAAGCAAGCTCAGAGTGTGTTAGTTTCAGAATGCGCATGGTACCCCACGGTGAACACGAGGTCCAGCCTGCAGGATGGAGCTGGAGAGGAACAACCCAGGGGGATAGTGTGGAAATGACGTCTATGAAATTCCTCAAGTCCAGATCGGGTACATGCTTAGTGGCCAGGGAAAGGGACTTTGAATTTTGCTCTAATTTGATGGAAAACAATGGGAAGATTTGGGGGAAAGAAGCATTTATCATGTGCCTGACAGCACTTAACCTTTTACCTATACAGTTCCTCATGTGAAGTCATTTGTCTGGGACATAGGGGTGTGTATGGGCCTCCCTAGGCTCTACCTTATACTCCACAGCTTCTGCAGGACTAGTCCCACAAGGGCCTTCACCAGCTTTGCTCAAGCACAGCCTGATAGCACTGTACCTGAGCCTTACCAAGGATCACTTCCTGCCCCAGAGCTTCTTTGGTTTCCACCTTGGCATTCAGGAATCTGGTCTGGAAGGGACAGCTGTTAACACCCAGTGAAGGGTCACGCTTAACCAAAGAATAACAGAAAACGATGGCTAAATGCTTCTGCTTTTGTTCCCCATGAACAGCTAATTCTGATTTGAAATTCTAGTAAGATCCTGGGCCAGGCTTTTGTGCAGCATCCAACTCCATCATGACTTCTATTGCCTTGTCCATCCCCCTTATCCTGATTCACTATTTGTGTCTTATGTTCCTTCTGCCTGCATTCACATTCCTAAACAAACTTGCTGTGTGTTTAGCAGACATTGTGTTTAGGGAAATACAAGGTAAGATGATGTGACTATCTCCATTTTACAGATGAATAAGGAAGACATTGAATAAATTGTCCAAGGTCTCGTTGGAGTCAAAAGTCAAAAGGAAGTTTATCTGATTCCAACCACCAGAGCCTTAACCACTCTGATATGCTGCCTCATCCTCAGAATCAGGCAGAGGACAGTGCTTCATGTTGAGATGGTCCTTCCTGTTGGGAGAATAGAAAATCCCACACCAGGGATGAAGATGCACAGATTGGCAAGGGTAACAAGGGTTTCCAGGGCAACTCATCTGATGGGGATTCAGGGAAGGCTGCAGGTGCTGAAGGAAGGATCAGAGCTAATCCAAGGCTGAGGAAGCATCTTGAACCCATGGCTTGGGAAATCAGAGTGGACACAGGCATATTGGGCTCAGGGAGCTGTTTGTACTGAGTCCTTCCCCCAGTGTCCTGGATACCAGGCCTGCAGCAGCAGAAGAAATTTCAGAGCCTACCCTATAGGAGGCAAGTGAAGAATCTCACGTATTAAGCATACATAAGGTAAGTGTAGGGGAATTATCACCAGCTATGTTTTTTAATGATATATGTAGTGCGACTGATAAGAAACAAAAAATCCTAATTGCTAGTAATAATGGTTCCTTTAATCAGCACTTATTTGTGTCAGGCATTGTGTTAAGTGCTTGCGTCTAGTATATTTCAGAAATACCATGATGTAGATACAATTCTAATCTAAATTTTAACAACCAGAATTAGCGTGGTTCACTCAGCAAATGTCATGCAGTTAATAAATGATAGAACCAGGGCTCAAACTAGGTCTCCATGACACCAGAGCCCTTTCTTCTTAACCACTTCTCTAGAATGCCTGAATGAAGACTCCTTTTTAGGAGGCAATGAAAAGCTATTGGAGACACTGGGGCAGAATACTGTAGGCAAAATGATTTGAATGCCAGGTAAAGAGGCTGAAATCACGCTAAGAAGAAACAATTAGGGGAAACTTCAAGGATCCCAAAGAAGGTGAGATGGGATGAAATTAAGGGGGTGGCCTGTGAATAGAAAAGGCAAGATAGGATTTGACCCAAGTGTGACTGACTAAAGAACCCGTGAGGCCATGGAAGCGATTAAACCAGAGCACACAGGCAAGAACGGTGTCTCGGAAGATCCTGAAACTTTGATCTGATTGGAGAGTGATGGTGCCCTTAATGCATACAGGACATCAGCAGGAGGGGGAGGGAAATGGTGAGGTCTGTTTAGGTAACAGAATTTGAGATCTTTCATGAAAAGAATATCTCACAGACTGACAGAATTGGACTCGGGGCTCAGGGATGAGATGAGGTCTCAGTTCAGTTCAGCTGCTCAGTTGTGTCCGACTCTTTGCGACCCTATGGACTGCAGCACGCCAGGCCTCCCTGTCCCTCACCAGCTCCCGGAGTTTAGGTCTCGCGATGCAGATTTAGGACAGCTCTAGCCCTGCACCCTTGGAGCAATCGGGTAGAGAAAGAGGCTGGATTCTCTCACTTCTCTGTTCGCCTGCCTCTTGCCCCTTACCAGGTCTGCCTGGTTTCCAACTCTGTTCTAACCTTTCTTTCAAGAGAATCACACATGATGTTTTGTTCAGGTTGGAGTCCAAGATATTTGATTGTCAGGACCCTAACTTAAACTTCTTTTTCTTTTATGCCAAACAGTATTGTAGTAGGTTGTTGGCCTGATACCCTACAAAGCTTTTAATTTTTTAAGGGACAAATTCTGAAATGCGATGCCGATCATCCCTCTCCTCAGTCCAGGGCCGTTGGAAGCAGAAACATAAACCCAAAGCGCTCACCGGAAGTGACTCTAGCAGCATTTTAACCCCAGTCCTCAACAGGCCTTGCTCCATCCTCAACCTTTACTCCTGCTTATCATCAACATTCAACATCCGAGTCTCCCCATCTTCCCTCTCCAGTTTCTAGCCTCAGGCAGTTGACATATAGGAACTTTGCAATTAAATTCTCCCCTCCGGCCAAACTGACCCCAAACTGTACTTATGAAATGGCTCAAGTCTAAGTGTTGTTCTGTTTTTGTTACTGCGTTTTTCTGGGGCACACAGAGCCTCCTCGCAGGCCGCGCGGCGTTGCTGTGCTCTGGAAGGTGGCCTCCTCTAGGGCAGGGATGCTACAAGGCGACATCAGCCGAGCCTTCCCTCTTGGATCCGCAGGCCACTTTGGCCACTGCTGCCGCTCTGTCCCTGCCTGTAGGCAGATCAGAGCCTCAGCGAAAGGAGGAGACAGGCAAGGCAAGTCTACAAAACCCTCCCATCCACTCACCCCATCGGCAACCCCCGGCTGACCCCTGCCCGCTTGGCTGTGACTGATCCCTGAGGCCAACACCCTCCAGCTCAGTCCTCCTCACCCATCCAGCTCTTCCTGGATACACGAAGGAGGCTGCTTATGGGCCATCCCTGGATGTTGTTCTGGGTTCCACGGTGAGAATAAAACACAGTCCTTTCTTCTCAAGAAGCACCCAGCTTAGTGGTGTGGCAAGTGCAATACCAGAGGGAAATTTATGGAAACAGCCCAGAAGCGCTGCCCAGCCAGCCGGAGAGGCAGGGAAGGCCCATTAGATGCAGGGCCGACTTTTCCATTAGGCCCACAAGGCACATGCCCAGGACCCACGGTGCTTTTAAGAGCTTGTGATAATTTATTTTTAATTTTAAGTGTTTTTAAAACCAGAAGAAGAAAAAAGTGAATAGAAGTACAATGATTATATAACAATAAATTCAGCCTTGTATACTAACATGGTTGCAAAATATGATTCTCAATTATGTTTTTTAGAAGAGCGGTTCATAGCAATGATATTGCCTAAGAATCTACCTGAAATGCAGGAGACTCGGTTTGATTACTGGCTCAGAAAGATGCCCTGGAGAAGGGACAGGCTACCCACTCCAGTATTCACGGGCTTCCCCGGTGGCTCGGTCGGTAAAGAATTCACCTGCAATACGGGAGACCTGGGTTTGATCCCTGGGTTGGTAAGATCCTCTGGAGGAGGACACGGCAACCCACCCGAGTATTTTTGCCTGGAGAATCCCACGGACAGAGGAGCCTAGTAGACTACAGTCCATGGGGACACAAAGAGTCGGACATGATCGAGTGACTAAGCGCAGCACAGCACAGGGCCTCCTGAAGTCAAACTGTGACTCTGCCTAGACGAGGAAACTGCAGGGAAGAGAAGAAGACATCTAAAGGGGGACGAGGGAGGGACTTGCTAGTAGGCGAACCTTACAAGCAAGTCCGGGACACCAGTGACCCAGTGACGCTAGGGAACAAGTTGGATCCAGGCAGCAGGGAGAGATTAGGTAAAGAAGAAGGCAGGGAGGTGGACGCGAGCCTCAGCCACTGTCCTAACAACCTGTAAGGTCCTCTGAGCCTGCTCCCTTCCACGCCCTCACTTAACCCACTGCACTGAGTCAAAACTCACCAATCCTGTGCCTCATCCTCTCCCAGCCAACAGTCTCCTTAGGACATAACCTGGGTAACAAAGACAAGCATGTTTCATTTTACAGTGTTTTGCAGAGATTACATTCTTTAAAAATTCAAAGTTTGCCACAACCTGTACCCAGCAAGTCTATGAAAGTGAAAGTGTTAGCCACTTGGTCCTGTCTCTGACTGGGGAGCCCACCAGGCTTCTCTGTCCATGGAATTCTCCAGGCAAGAATGCTGGAGTGTGTAGCCATTTCCTTCTCCAGTGGATCTTCCTGACCCAGGGATTGAACCTGGGTCTCTGGCACTCAGTCGCTCAGTCGTGTCCGACTCTTTGTGACCCCATGAATCACAGCACAACAGGCCTCCCTGTCCATCACCAACTCCCAGAGTTCACTCAGACTCACGTCCATCGAGTCAGTGATGCCATCCAGCCATCTCATCCTCTGTCGTCCCCTTCTCCTCCTGCCCCCAATCACTCCCAGCATCAGAGTCTTTTCCAATGAGTCAACTCTTCGCATGAGGTGGCCAAAGTACTGGAGTTTCAGCTTCAGCATCATTCCTTCCAAAGAAATCCCAGGGCTGATCTCCTTCAGAATGGACTGGTTGGATCTCCTTGCAGTCCAAGGGACTCTCAAGAGTCTTCTCCAACACCACACTTCAAAAGCATCAATTCTTCGGCGCTCAGCCTTCCTCACAGTCCAACTCTCACATCCATATATGACCACTGGAAAAACCATAGCCTTGACTAGACGGACCTTTGTTGGCAAAGTAATGTCTCTGCTTTTGAATATGCTATCTAGGTTGGTCATAACTTTCCTTCCAAGGAGTAAGCATCTTTTAACTTCATGGCTGCAGTCACCATCTTCAGTGATTTTGGAGCTCCCCAAAATAAAGTCTGACACTGTTTCCACTGTTTCCCCATCTACATCCCATGAAGTGATGGGACCAGATATATATAGGCACTGCTGCTGCTAAGTCGCTTCAGTCGTGTCCGACTCTGTGCGACCCCACAGATGGCAGCTGACCAGGCTCCCCTGTCCCTGGGATTCTCCAGGCAAGAACACTGTAGTGGGTTGTCATTTCCTTCTCTGAGGTGTGAAAGTGAAAAGTGAAAGTGAAGTCGCTCAGTCATGTCCGACTCTTAGCGACCCCATGGACTGCAGCCCACCAGGCTTCTCCGTCCATGGGATTTTCCAGGCAAGAGTACTGGAGTGGGGTGCCATTGCCTTCTCCGATATATAGGCACTAAGAAACCCAAAATGTCACATGACCAATCCTGTGATATTGGCTTTATAGCAGTGGCCTGGAACAGAAGCGGTGATCTCTCTGAGGCCTGCCTGTGTGTGCCAAAATGCTCCTGCCCATGAGAAGCTTTCTACACCACTTCGTCTAGAGCCATAGTACTCCTTTATATAAGAGAATGCTTCCCATGGCAGGTGAAGGATGAGATCTGGAAGCAGGAGGGTTCTGGGCTATCTACTACATCCCTCCCTGCATCAGAATACCAGTGTGAGCCTCTCTGCGAGGCTGGTAAGGGGCCATCGGCTGCCTTTTTCCTTCTGTTTACAAAGTACCCAGAGTTCTGCTCGCTCAGTGACCATTTCTGAAACATGAAGTGAAAGCAGCATGAAAGAACAGGAGAAAAACCCAAATATTCATTTGCAAGAATACCAGCGCCCGCCCCCCATCACCTCCTAATGCACGTGCCACTTAAATGCACTTGTGAGAGGTGTTCATTATTTTCCCCCATTATTTTGAAATGTGCTTCAAAACCCCTCAAACAGCAGTGTGCCATCACATTGTTTAAACATATGATTTGGTAAATCAATACCCTCACAGCCCTGAAGCTCTGGGGTTATATCGTCTTGGAGCAGACACAGCTCAGGGGTCAACTTGCCGCTGTGACTTGTCTCAACTGCTCCCCACCCCATCCTGATGGTTAATAAAAGCGAGGTCAAAAGGAGAACTCAGGGACTCCTGAGGCAGGCTGGTGGGATGCGGCCATTGTTCCCAGAGGCTGGTCAGCTCCCAGGGAGAAGGGAGCCCATTGCTGTCAGGGATCCCGGAGACAAAGCCTAGCCCAGCTCTGCACCTGAGCCTGGGGCTGATGGGGGCTTTCCAGAAGGATCCTTGACTTAAGGAATACCCCTCTTTAGGAAGACTTGGATACGTGAAAATGGAAAGCTGCAGACGGATGCAGCGAGTGTGGGTTATGTGCACCAGCAAAGAACACCTTTGAGCAGCCGTTCCCTTGGGTGCGCTCAAGAGTTTACACTCCGGTCTCAGAATTGTAGGATAGACATGCTCATGGCAAGCCACTAATTATAGAAAATCAAACGGAGATGCATTCATTGATTTGAGAGGAAAATAAGAATAATGGGGAGGAGGGTTTCAAACTTTTAAAAAATCAATTTATGTAAATGTGTCAAGAAGATATCAACTTCATGAAGAGAGTGAGGCTTCTTTCTCTTGTTTTTGACCTAGCGGCTGTCAACCCTCAGCTTCTTACTGCGTTGTTTTTTCTCTGTACGCCGGTCTATCTACCTCGTCTCTGCATGGCTACTTTACAATAAATGTGTAATTCCCTAGGAAATCAAAGGCCAACCCACAGAAAAATACATAAAGATCAGGAGGCAGCAAACCCATTCATACCAGCCTCTGTGTGCTTGGAGGAGGGCGCGGCCATTGGCTAGGGCGGCTATTGTGCTGTGGGGTTGGGGGGTGGTCCTCTCACAGCTGAGGGCAGAGGAGACCTCCAATGATCCCCTCTCCCAATTTCCTTTATTCACTCAAGGTCACTGCAGAACTCTTGGAGACGGTATCGATTATCCACTTTCCTGAATCCCCTGGATGTCGTCTGCCTCCGAATCCACTCTATTCTCCCCTGGTAACCAGCCTTCACACTCAGTCCTGACCGTCCCAGGCCTTTCTCACCGAAGACCTGAATATCTGCCGCAGCCCTTCATCTCTTTCGCCCACTACCCTTATTCTCCGTCTTCCTTAGCGTGGAGGGTGTTCAGTTTCCTGTCAAGTGATGGTGGACAAACCACAGAAGACTGCAGGCTGTTTTCTGACCCTGAATCACTCCTTGCGGTGGTCGCGTCTCCAGTGTGAGGTGGAGGCTACGCTGGCGGCTCCTCCCTGTTGTCCCCTGGGACTGAGCTCGTCATCCACCGGGAGCACCACTTCAAACAAGAGCATAGACACAAGAGGAGAACGAGCGGTGGTCTGTGGGCACAGTTCAGTCTAAACTCCCACTTAGAGGAGAAACATTACCTCAAAGGAAAGGGTCTGAGGAGATGTAGCCATGCTAACCACACACATCTCTTACTGACTCAGGGACAAACAGGCTCCTCAGAGCAAACACTTCTCTGTCACCTCCCTGGCACGTTAGCACTTGGTTTTAAATGTCTGTACTCTATGATGGGTCTCCAAGAACATTGCATCAGAAATGTGTGTGGGCTCCAATTTCCACAGGACAGGAAAAGGGAAAATCCAGCCCCTGGGCCAGCTTTTGAGTTCAAGCTTTACTATTTAAAACTTCACTATTTCTCTCAAGGTTTCAAAGGGCTTAGGACCGAGTTTCATAAAGAAATAAGCTCAAGGAAAACTATTTTGTCTTCTCTCTCTTCAAACCATTTGAAGAGGGACAAAGTGATTTTTTTTTAACTAAAAGTATTAGATTATCCAGGAGATAAATAATGCCCTCTTCTAAAGGAGATTCTTAACCTATTGTTGTTGTGCAGTAGCTAAGTCATGTCTGACTCTTCGCAAGCCCATGGACTACAGCACACGAGGCTTCTCTGTCCTTCACTATCTTCCAGAGTTTGCTCAAACTCATGTCCATTAAGTCAGTGATGCCATCCTATGATCTCATCCTCTGCCACCCACTTCTCCTTTTGCCTTCAGTCTTTCCCAGCACCAGGGTCTTTTCCCGTGAGTTGGCTCTTTGCATCAGGTGGCCAAAGTATTGGAGCTTCAGCTTAAGCATCAATCCTTCCGATGAATATACAGGGTGGATTTCCTTTAGGATTGACTGGTTTGATCTCCTTGCTGTCCAAGGGACTCTCAAGAGTCTTCTCCAGCACCACATCAGTTCTTCGGTGCTCTTTTCTTTATGGTTCAGCTCTCACATCTATACACAACTACGGAAAAGACATAGCTTTGATTATATGGACCTTTGTCAGCAAAGTGATGTCTCTGCTTTTTAAGACGCTGTCTAGTTTTGTCACAGCTTTTCTTTCAAAGAGTAAGTGTCTTTTAATTTTATGGAGGCAGTCGTTGTCTGCAGTGATTTTGGAATGTAAGAAAATAAGATCTGTCACTATTTCCCTCTCTATTTGCCATGAAGTGATGGGACTGGATGCCGTGATCTTAGTTTTGAATATTGAGTTTTAAGTCAGTTTTTCACCCTCCTCGTTCAACCTCATCAAGAGGCTCTTTAGTTCCTCCTCGCTTTCTGCAATTACAGTGCTATCCTCCGCATATCTGAGGTTGTTGGTATGTCTCCCAGCAATCTCGACTCTAGCTTATGACTCAGCCAGTCCAGTATTATGCATGATGTGCTCTGCATATGAGTTAAATAAGCAGGGTGACAGTATACAGCCTTGTCATACTCCTTTCCCGATTTGCAACCAATCAGTTGTTCCATGTCCAATTCTAACTGTTACTTCTTGATCTGCATACAGATTTCTCAGGAGGCAGGTCAGGTGGTCTGGTATTCCATCTCTTTGAGAATTTTCCACAGATTGTTGTGATGCACACAGTCAAAGGTTTTAGCATAGTCAATAAAGCAGAAGTAGATGTTTTTCTGAAATTGCCTTGCTTTGTCTATGATCCAATAGATGTTGCCAATTTGATCTCTGGTTTCTCTGCCTTTTCTAAATCCAGCTTGTACATTTGGAAGTTCTCGGTTCGTGTACTGCTGAAGCCCGGCTTTAATGATTTTGAGCATGACCTTGCTAGCATAGGCTTCCCTGGTGGCTCAGCTGGTAAAGAATCCTCCTGCCATGTGGGAGACCTGGGTTGGGACGATCCCCTGGAGAGGAGAATGTCTACCTACTCCGGTATTCTAGCCTGGAGAATTTCATGGACTATATGGTCCATGGGTTGCAAAGAATGTGACATGACTAACTTCACTTTACTAGCATATGAAATGAGAATAATTGTGTAGTAGTTGAACATTCTTTGGCATTGTCTTTCTTTGGAATTGGAATGATAACTGATCTTTTCCAGTCCTGTGGCCACTGCTGAGCTTTCCAAATTTGTCAGCATATTGAGTACAGCACTTGAATAACATTATCTTTTAGGATTTGAACTAGCCCAGCTGGAATTCCATCACCTCCACTAGCTTTGCTGGTAGTGATGCTTCCTAAGACCCACTTGACTTCATACTCCAGGATGTCTGACTTGAGGTGAACGATCATAACATCATGGTTATCCAGGTCATTAAGAGCTTTTTTGTGCTGTTCTTCTGTGTATTCTTGCCACCTCTTCTTAATATCTTTTGCCTCTGTTAGTCCATACCATTTCCGTCCTTTACTGTCCCCATGTTTGCATGAAATATTCCCTTGGTACCTCTAATTACCTTGAAGAGATCTCTAGTCATCCCCATTCTATTGTTTTCCTCTATTTCTTTGCACTGTTCACTTAAGAAGATTTTCTAATCTCCCTTTGCTATCCTCTGGAACTCTGCATTCAGTTGGGTGTATCTTTCCCTTTGTCCTTTGCTTTTTTCTTCTCTTCTTTTCTCCATTATTTGTAAGGCCTCCTCAGACAACCACTTTTACTTCTTGCATTTTTCCCCCCTTGGGGATGATTTTGATCACCACCTCTTGTACAATGTAATAACTTCTGTCCGTGGTTCTTCAGGCACTCTGTCTACCAGATCTAACCCCTTGATTTGATTCATCACCTCCACTGTATAATCATAAGGGATTTGATATAGGTCATACCTGAATGGTCTGGTGGCTTTCCCTACTTTCTTCAATTTAAGCCTGAATTTTGCAGTAAGGAGCTCGTGATCTGTGCCACAATCAGATCATGTATAGAGCTTCTCCATCTTCAGCTGCAAAGAATATAATCAATCTGATTTCAGTATTGACCATCTCACGACGTCCACGTGTAGAGTCACCTCTCACTTTGTTGGAAGAGGATGCCTGCTATGACTAGTGTCTTCACTTGGGAAAACTATGTTAACCTTGGCCTTACTTCATTTTGTACTCAAAGCCAAACTTGCCTGTCACTCCAGATTTCTCTTGACTTTCCACTTTTGCATTCCAATTCCCTATGATGAAAAAGACACCATTTTTTGTGTGTTAGTTCTAGAAGGCCTTGTAGGTCTTCAGAGAAATGGTCAACTTCACCTTCTTCAGCATTAGTGGTTGGTACATAGACTTGCATTACTGTGATGTTGAATGGTTTACCTTGGAAATGAAATGAACTGAGATCATTCTGTCATTCTGAGATTGCACCCAAGTACTACATTTCAGACTCTTTTGTTGACTGTAAGGGCTACTCCATTTCTTCTAATGGATTCCTGCCCACAGTAGTAGATATAATGGTCATCTTAATTAAATTCACCCATTCCCATCCATTTTAGTTCACTGATTCCTAAGATGTCAATGTTTTTTCTTGCTTGACCACATCCAGTTTTCCTTGATTCATGATTCCAGGTTTCTATGCAATATTGTTCTTTACAGCATCAGACTTTACTTTCACCATCAAACACATCCACCCTGACCATCATTTCTGCTCTGGCCCAGCCTCTTCATTCTTTCTGGAGCTATTTCTCTGCTCTTCCCCAGTAGCATATTGGACACCTACAGACCTGGAGGGCTCATCTTCTGGTGTCATATCATTTTGCCTTTTCATACTGTTCATGTGGTTCTCAAGGCAGCAATACAGAAGTGTTTTGCCATCCCCTTCTCCAGTGGACCGCATTTTGTCAGAACTCTCCACCATGACCCATCCTTCTTGGACGGCCCTGCATGGCATGGCTTATAGCTTCAGTGAGTTACACAAGGCTGTGATCCACGTGATCATTTTGTTTAACTTTCTATGATTGTTATTTCCGTTCTGGAGGCTGTAGAATTGTAGTTCTTGCTTCTTCTGCCTGCCCTCTGATGGATGCAGATGAGACTTGTACAAGCTTCTTGTACAAGTCCCTTGAGAGGGACTGGCTATGGGGAAAATCAGGTCTTGCTCTGGTGGGCAGGGCCATGCTCAGTAAATCTTTAGTCCAATTGTCTGCTGATAAGTGGAGCTGTGATCCCTCCCTGTTGTTTGACCTGAGACAATCCAGTCCTAGAATCTATAGGGTTTTGGCAGGGCTAACGGCAAGCTCCAAGAGGATTTAGGCCAGCACGCACCTCCCAGGACTGTGCTGCCAGCATCCCTGTCCCTGTGACAGCCACTGCTGACCCACGCCTCTGGGAGATCCTCAAACCAGTCACAGGCAGGTCTGGTTTAGTCTCAGTGGGGTCCCTGATCCTTCTCCCTGGGTCTTGGTGCTGTGCATAAAGCAAAATTCTGGGCCTTTCTATAAAATTTTGCAAAGAAACCACTCCCTTTCTGCTAAGAAAAATGAAAAAAATAATCCTTACTTTCCAACCTAAGGTCTTTGTCCTTTCCTGAAAAAGCAGTGACCTAAACCTGACTTCAGTTCTCAGTTTCTCCACTAACCAGCCACTCACTAGCTGCTTCTCACCTTTGTCCAATATGCATGTTCCTCTGTCAATTACAGAAAGTTGAAATGGAAGGTCCCTGTGGCTCTTCCATCCTTACTGAGACATGACCTTGTGGGGCTGCTAGAACATTCTTTACCAAGGACATCCTGTAGCCATCAGGGTGCTCTTGGACCAGACAAAGAAACCTCTCTCCAGAAGGCTCCCACATTACTCAATCACAATGGCACCCAAGTTGGGCAAGCAAATTTTTGACTTCTCTGATTTCAGTTCTCACAAGGGAATTGGATTAACAGTATTTTCTCCTCTCGTAGAAAGAGAAAGGTTTTGTTCCCATCAATCCTAGTTCATCATCAATCCTAGCATGTTTTATATAAATGCCCCTAGAAAGCTCTCACTTTCACATCTTGCCAAAACTGGCTGAGCTCCTGGCTCGGGCTGGGGAACAGAGGAAGAATTACGAGTGTGGTTGAGCACGCTGGCATGCGTGAGGCTGAAGCAGCTCTGTGTATCAGTAACGTGTAATGACAGCCTCCCATCTGTTCTTGGAACTCTTCATCTGAGCCTTCATCACGCTGGAAATCTGGAAGGAGATGAACACAAGGAAGCTGTTCAAAAGCCATCCCTGAGCTCAGAAGTACCTGCAAAAGAGGGATTTACCAGGGGTTGACAGTGGGGAGCCTGGCCGACTGCAGGGCTCAGGGGAGTGTTGTCAGTGTCTTTGAGGTGAGAAGGAAGGTCAAGGGCAGGCAATGTATTCTTTAGCCCCAACTTCTGTGCTTTAGTGGAGAAGGCAATGGCAATCCACTCTGGTACTCTTGCCTGGAAAATCCCGTGGACGGAGGAGCCTGGTAGCCACTGTCCACAGGGTCTCAAAGAGTCAGCCACGACTGAGCGACTTCACTCACTCACTTGCTCTGTGCTTTAGAACAGGGTCTTGAGTGTTTCTTGCAAGGAAATATCAGCCCAGGAAGGAGCAACTGCTCCCCAAACGCCTTCACTGATGAGACTCCAGATTTTCTCAGTGTCCATCGCAGCTCAGACAGACCCCTTGGCCAAAACAGAAGTCGCAAGACTGACAAACATGGAGAACGTCCATCATTCTTACTGACTGATGCCCCCACTTCTGCTCTTAAGGAAAGAGAAGAGACAACAGGGAAAGAAGGAAGGTCTAGAGCAGCTGGACCCCCAAATGGGTGGTCTTTGAAGAGAAAATAATACTCATGAGGTCTGAGACTCCCTGATGGGTACAGAGCCACCTCAGTCCCCGGGAGTCCTGGAGAGACACCACCCAGGGAGAGCAAGAAAACAGTGCTTTACATTCGCAGCTCTGGCTTTGCAGAGCTGGGCTCCGGGGCCGGCATCTATCACTTGCTACCTGGGAGCCCAGGGCTGCTGGGGTTTGCCTCAGGCGGCTGATTAGACAGCAAGAAAGCTTATTAGGGCCCCCAATTTTCCCCCAGGAAATCTCTCCCTCAGGGGAGCAAGGGGCACATTTTCCTGGATCTGATAAACCCTCTTGGGAATCTGTGATCACAGTCTTGGCATATAAAGGGAATCTGAGCAGGAGATTATGGAATTTACTGAGGCTGAAATATGACCTGTGAAACATCAAGGAGAAGGGGAGCTGCCGGCTGTGGGTCTGGCTGAGGATCACTTCCCAGCTGCAGGGTTCAGACCTTGCATCCTCCTGAATAAGTGAGTCAGTTCACAAGCTTCTTTGGCAGTCTCTGTGCCCTGTGAAGTTTCTCCAGCCAGCCCTCTCTGCT
Organism: Bison bison bison; assembly: GCF_000754665.1. Classification (NCBI taxonomy): domain Eukaryota; kingdom Metazoa; phylum Chordata; class Mammalia; order Artiodactyla; family Bovidae; genus Bison; species Bison bison. Next base: position 909,508 of record NW_011494639.1, on the reverse strand, counting down.
TTCTTCCCCCACCCTCAAACACAGACCATTGGAAAAGACCTCTGAAATGTGAACAGATTAAAAATGTTTACCCAACATTTGAAGGGATGGCTAAACATTCCTCTGAGGGAGCCTCATTAGAAAGAAGTTTTGAAAGACGATTCACTTCATTCGGTTAATTCATTTATTTAACATTTTGGAGCACATCTTAGGTTCCGGCAAGGTACTTGACCTGAGGACAGAGGAATAGGAAGCTCGTGAAGTCTGGCTGAGGAGAGAGTAAATATGCATATGAGGCCATTACAGAAACAATCTAAGGCAATTTGAAGCAAAGGGAGATGGCAAGAGATTAAAAAGCAAAGTGTTGCTATGGAGAGATGCTTGGGGGCTTGACCAGGTCAGAAAGGGCTTGGAGGAGGGTGGGTGTCTCAGGCTAGCTTTGCAAGTGATTGAGGCTTTGAATGGAGGAGAAGGGCAAAGGTGTCCAAGAAATTGGCAGAGCGAAGCCTTTGCTTCTTCTCAGACCCTATCCCTCTGCTTCTTCCCTCCTCTCCCAGAACTGGCAAAAGGTAGCGTTCATCAAGACCTCTGTGAACTGCAGCCGCTGGCCTTCCACAGATATGGGCCTGAAACCCACAGACCGTGCACCCCTGGGACAGGTCAACGGGCAGTGTGGTCCCCGCATCCGCAGTGCCCACAGCATCTGTGAGCTTGTTGGAGATGCGAAACCTCAGGCCCCACTCCCGACCAACTGAATCAGACCTGCACGTCACAGAGCCAGGAGACTCACAAGTGTATTCCAGTCTGAGCACAGAACAGGCCTCCCCATCGCTCCTCGGGACTCCAGGCTTGTCTGCCCTGCCTGCCCAGCAGGGTGGCGAGAGCCGTCCGGACAAGAACCGTGCCAGGAGTTGTCGGTGCCATTGGGAGCGCTCACACCGCCCAGAGCTCCCAGCCCTGCCTCTCCCCCGCAGGCCTCTGTCTTGATAGCCCCATCTCACACCTGACCCCTAGCTTGAGAGTGTGCTTCTCTTCCAGAAACGGTCCTTTCTGGGGCCTGCACACCTCCCCCCACCTCCACCCCTCACCAGCCTCACCACACAGTGGGCCTCTCAGATGCAGGACTGCAAGAGAAGGGGGCTATGGAGAAGATAGTCAGCCTCCGGACCTGGAGTGGAGAGACCTAAGGTCAAATGTATGATTCATTGCTGCGTGACCGCGAGCAGGCAGCCATTTTGCTGAGGCTCAGTTTTGCTAATGATAAAAATTCATGTGCTAAGATGCAAAGGATACAAGAAAACAGAATGGCTAAAAAGCATAGGCTGCAAAACTGGGTCCCTGGGATGGACTCTCCACTTAACTGCAGAGTGACAATTGGGCAAGTTAGATAACCTCTCTGCACCTCAGTTTCCTCATCTGAAAAAAATAAACAAGAGCAGCAGGAGTAATGCCTTGAGCCAACGTTGTGTCCTCTGCTAAGCTTCCTCGGGCTCCCCTGGTAGCTCAGCTGGTAAGGAATCCACCTGCAATGCGGGAGACCTGGCTTCCATCCCTGGGTTGGGAAGATCTCCTGGAGAAGGGAACATCTACCCACTCTGGTATTCTGGCCTGGAGAATTCCATGGACCGCATAGTCCATGGGGTCACAAAGAGTCGGACACAACTGAGCGACATTCATCACTTTCCTTCCTTTCGTTGTATGTTCCATTGAGTTAACATTTGGAAATTATTTAGAATAGTTTGTGGCATATTGTAAATGTTACGTGAGTGTTTGCTAAATAAATACAATGAAACACAGAGCAGGGTGACGGGTCTCAAGCAAGTGCTCAGTAAACATTTGTTGCTTTTGAATTTAAAATTCAGTAAGATAAAAGGAGAGAGAGAGAAAAAGCATTCAGGAGTCCCAGATAAAAGGGACACATGCCATCTCTATTTCGGTGGCCCAAGTACCTGTGAGCACATGGTTGGGTGAGCTGGGCTGCGGCCTCATGAATGGGGTTGCTGGGGGCAAGAGAGGAAGGGGACGGGGGCCGCAAGGTATGGCAGGGCATGGCAAGATAGGCATTCCTGCCTGCCCTTTAGTCCCTGTCAATCGTTCCCCGTATTGATGACGTGCCGAAGCATGTGAGAGCAAGACATCATCTGTGCTGGATCCTAAAGCACCAGCCCCTGGGGATCCCGGGTCTCACAACATCAGAGTCGTGGGAGAGGAGGCACCGCTGCTACACGGTTGCCTGGCCTTCTGGGGAGGGGATGGGGAGGTGAACCCAGGTCCCCAGCCCCTGCTACCTTCACTTTGGAGAGCTCAGAGCATAAGTGTGACTGGTTCCTACAGCCTCGGCCTGTAGCAGTGAGTCCCCAGTCTGCGCAGCTGGGACCCTGAGAAAGCACGGATGGACTGCAAGGAAAGGGGATGCTTTGATATTCCCTAGGCTGGGCGCTTGGAGAAGGCGATGGCACCCCACTCCAGTACTCTTGCCTGGGAAATCCCATGGACGGAGGAGCCTGGTGGGCTGCAGTCCATGGGGTCGCTAAGAGTCGGACACGACTGAGCGACTTCACTTTCACTTTTCACTTTCATGCATTGGAGGAAGAAATGGCAACCCACTCCAGTGTTCTTGCCTGGAGAATCCCAGGGACGGGGGAGCCTGGTGGGCTGCCGTCTATGGGGTCGCTAAGAGTCGGACACGACTGAGCGACTTCACTTTCACTTTTCACTTTCATGCATTGGAGGAAGAAATGGCAACCCACTCCAGTGTTCTTGCCTGGAGAATCCCAGGGACGGGGGAGCCTGGTGGGCTGCCGTCTATGGGGTCGAGCACAGAGTCGAACACGACTGAAGTGACTTAGCAGCAGCAGCAGCAGCAGGCTGGGCGCTCGCCTTCTAAGCTCTCCCGCATTTCCCCGCTAATCCATCCTGCCCCTCCGCCCAGATGCAGCCATCAGCTGTGCTGTCATTGAGTGGCTACGTTTGGGGTCGCCCCCACGTCCCACTGCTTCAAGCAGAAGCTGCTCCGCCTGCTCCTGAAGTCCACGGTGACCCGGGCGCAGCCAACCTTCATTCAGCGCTGACTCAAGTAAGACTGTCTGCCCCTCTCACCCTCTGTGCTTTATTTTCACAACCCTCCACGGAAGGGGATAGATTGATGATGTTTGACCCTTGTCACCAAGCTAACAAGTACCAAGTTGTGACAGAACTGATCTGACCCCAAAGCCCAACATGTTGGCTTTCGTGTTGGTGTCTCCCAGTGTGTGAGAGGAAAACCAGTTTTCTAGGAAAACTAGTTCCAAAGCTTACTAATGGATATTAAAAATATATATATATATCTGTGAAGATGTATGTGTTATTTCTAGATTAACTTCAGTGAAAGGATTTCTTTATTGCAGGGCTTTTCGTAGCGCCGATGGGACTCTCAGAAAGAGCATTCGAGATTACTCCAACACGGAATCCATCTTCCCCCTCACTGTGCACCTTGCCTGGCTAGAGATCTCAGAAAGCGCTCAGGAAATGTCTCTCTATGCCACCTATTGCCTGTCATCATCTCCCCCCACAGTTATATACTCTGCAACCACTCCCTCCTCCAGGCAGCGCGGTCTTTGGGTCCCACGGACTCTCCTGCCGTTTCTGCCTTGGTGCTTCAGCACATGTGGTGCTTTTCTTTGGTGGTGTTTTCTTCCCTTAGGTCTGTCTACCCATCGAGGCCCAAATCAAGCCCCCTCTCTCCTCAAAGACTTGCTTGAACATTCCAATTTTCTCCATCTTCTGCTCCTCTCAACTCTTACCCACCTGTAATCTTATTTGTGTGTGTGTGCTTAGCCGCTCAGTCGTGTCTGACTCTTTGTTACCCCATGGACTGTAGCCCACCAGGCTCCTCTGTCCATGGGGATTCTCCAGGCAAGAATACTGGGGTAGGTTGCCGTGCCCTTCTCCAGGACATCTGCCCACTCGGGGATCGAACCCAGGTCTCCCACATTGCAGGCGGATTCTTCACCATATGAGCCACCAGAGAAGCCCAAGAATACTGGAGTGGGTAGCTTATCCCTTCTCTATGGGATCTTCCCAATCCAGAATTGAATGGGGGTCTCCTTCATTACAGGCGGATTCTGTACCAGCTGAGCTACCAGGGAAGCCCATTTAGACACTCTTTAGTACACTGATATCTCTAGGAGCTTGAAAATCCTCTAAAGGTAAGAAATACACATCCCACTTCCATGATACTCCCAGGGTCCTTAGCACAGAATGGGAAATCTTCATCAGAATTTGTTGATGGAATACGAATTATTTAAAAGGGAAACTGGGATCCCCCTCCTATGGGCCAGTCAACTCTAAAAGTACCAGCCAGGAAGAGAAGAGGCCGGGCTTCCGTCTTCACCTGGTTCCCATCTGACTCCCGTTTCAGGCTTCAAATTGGGCGACAGTTCTGAGCACCGCCCTCAACTGCACCAGCCTTCTGGATTGTTTTTTGACCACTTCTTTGACTTTATTGGTTAAAAAAGAAGGCCAGCCGCGCCAGGAGGCACTGATCCATCTACAGCCAGACACATCTCCCAGCCCATCCTCCAGTAAAGTGGAACTGGCAGTGGAGTGCGAGGCTGCAAACTCCCTGCAACAAGCAAAATTTAAAAAGGAAAAAGAAGAGTTCCTTCAGCCTCTGGATCCTTGCCGGTTCGTCATCCTTTCCTCTTCCTGAACTTCACGCCTCCTTCTGGGTCTCCTTGTGTCTGTCTCTGCATGTCTGTCAGTTTGCCTCTCTTTAAAAAAAAAAAAAAAAACCTGCATAAAACAGACTGTCTCCCTGTCCTATCTGAAAGCAGAGGATAAAGCAGTCACATGTCAGGGGGCACATTTTCGGGGTTTATTTTCGTCAGCAATATCCCTCCCCACCCCCCACTAATTGCTATAGAATCACCAAATCCCCTTCGATCCTTCTGTAGGCGCCGACAGACTTCATTGTAATGTTCCCGACTCCGTGCTGGCTACAGCACACGCCAGGGCCCGGGGACGCGCAAGCGTCAGGGTGAAAATCAGACGTCCAGTAGATGCTGGCTGTGCTCCCGCGTCCACACATTCGACTCTTTCCATCTGACTTAAGATGCGGCACAGGACGTCGGAGCCAGGCGCGACGCCGCCTGCGTGGCAGCATCAAGCGCCGGGAGGCAGCTCTGAGGGAAGAAAGCGGCTCAGCTAGGTCTGAGCTAGTCCTCCGACCAGCCCCTGGAAAGGCAAACCTCTTATACCCCTGGGGGTTGGCCAGGCCTCCCCGGAAGGTTCAGCTCGGATGCCGAGGTCTGGAGCTTTCGCCCCGCCGAAAGAAGGGAGGAAAGCGCTATAGTCTCAGGGCTGTAGCTCCCAGTCTCCTTATGCCCTTGCCCAGTCTGTTTGCCCAGTCATGGATGCTGTTTGCACACAGCGTGAGACAGGAACTGGTCCCTTTAGGTCCAGACTCTGTTTCTGGCACAACTGCCTTCAGATCCGAGAAGGGCCGAAGGAGGCTACACGTGTCAGTGACCCACTGAGGCTCTGGGTCAGGGCCTCTGGTGCCCGGGAAAAGGCTTTGGGAGAATACGGGGATAGAAACAGAAAAAGAACACGGAGACTCACGATGCCAAGGGACCAAAGCCTTTGTGCAGGAATTTGATTAAACAGAGACGCGTAATAAGGCTGACCCTCTGTACCCCCGGCAAGATTGAGCTCGGGGCAATGTAGGCTGGGAGGGAGCGTGAGTTATGCATTGTACAAAATGACCCCATAAATCCTGGAATGGGTTTAAAAAAAAAAGAAAAACAAAGCAAATCAAGATGAATAAATATTAATGAATCGCTGTCTCTCTGTGGCAAGAGGAACGTGCGGCAGAGCTAATGACTCTGGCAGCGGATAACGTGGACTCCGAATATTTCGTGGGGCGTGGAGGTGGACTCCGAGATGGGGTCAGGCACCCGCGTGCGCAGTGGCAGCACTCAGTGCCCTGAAAAGCTGCCGGAGACGGACATGCCTTGTGCCGAAGGCTGGATTTCCGGCTGACTTTCCTAGGGTGAGTCGGTACCTGGCATATGACACACGTGGTACCAGCACTACATTTACTGAATCATGACTCTTTGCAGATGCTTTACATATATTAGCTCTACCAAGGAGCTATCACTGTGCCCACTTCCTAGTTAAGGAGCCTGCGGCTTAGAGACAATAACGTGCACCACATCACACAGCTGGGAAGTGGCAAAGCTGGGATTCAGATCCAGGGCTCTCTTGACTCCAAAGTCTTAGCACCAGCCTACACTGCAGCTCACCACGTCTCTCTCTCTCCCCCGCTCCCCACGTATTTCTTAGGCTTTGAATCACATCTCTGCGGCTTCGCCTGACTCCTCCATTGACCTAGCATGGGGGACAGGCTCTCACATAGTAGGTGCTCAATAAATCAATAAATATTTGTTGAAGTGAATTTCCTGCCAGGAGAAGAAAATGACTTTACCCTGTTCTCATAGAAAAATGGAAATTCACAAAATAAATCCTTCCCCCAGGGGTAGCTAACCGGTGCAGCCCGACCTCCTCAGAGGCGGACACAAGGGCTATCACCCTCCCAATCACTACTGTTATTATTATTATACGGCTGCCAAGGGCTTGAACAGGTGATGCAGAAATGAAAGCCTTGGCAGACAATAAGTGGTTCTTAAGAGGCAGCCCCACTTTAGCACCATCTCTACAGGGGACCCCCCCACCAGGGGCTGCCAATCACACCCCTTTCCCCAAGCACCAAATTCACTTAAAACATTTTTTTTTTAATTAACAAATGGAAGATCAGGAGCCGACTTTCCCCAGCCTCTCTGTCACGTCTGCACCCAGCAACAGCTAAAGCATTTCCCCTGTCAGTCAGAGGTAAATACCAGGTCTAAGCTTTGTACTATACATCCCCAGAATAGACGTTGCTAATGGCCTTGATGACAGTCCCTGATTTCCAGAGCACATGTGAGAAAGTGGAGGAGAGGGGAGGCCGGTGGGAGGGGTGCAGGGAGGCGACAGGCAGGAGTGGATGGTGTAGCGAGTATCTTTCTCTGCGGTAGCATCATGCTGCGTCTAATTTTGTTTCCACTTTTTTGTCATTTTCCTCTGAAAGCTCTTTCAAGTGTCCACAACTCTCTGAGTGCTGAGTGGTTCTAGCCAGAGGGCCAAGGGGAAAAGGGCAGGAAGGAAATCAGACCTACCTTCTACTGACAGCTGCCATCGATGGAGAGGACTGTTTCGTCCCCTTCTCATGGGCCCCCAGGAAGGCCACAGTGCTCTGGGGCACCCTCGCTCTGAACTCTGATTCTAGGAGGTGCCATCCAGCTTTGGTGCCATCCCCAAAGCGAGACCCTTATTCCTTGGTGCTGGGGTATTCATGCTCAGGCTGCAGGGAGGTAGGGAGAATCTAAGCCTGTAGCTCAGGCCTGATAGTGATGTCAGACTATTTGTCTAAACAAAACAGATGGTCATTCATCAGGCAGTGGCTGGGGCTGGTTCCTCTTTTCAATGAAAAGGAAAGGGGAACAAAGCCGGGGGGTGAGCGCTGTCCTGTGCTTAGTCGTTCAGTCGAGCCCACCTCTTTATGGACTGTAGCCCGCCAGGCTCCTTTGTCCGTGGGATTCCCCAGGCAAGAACACTGGAGTGGGTTGCCATGCCCTCCCCCAGGGGATCTTCCCAACCCAGGAATCGAACCCAGGTCTCCCTCATTGCAGGCAGATTCTTTACCGTCTGAGTCACCAGGAAGTGAGAGACAACTAGAAAGCTTCATTCGTGCAACCAAAGCCACTGTTATCAGGCTATGTCCTTGTCGCTGTTTATGGGAATAAGACCCAGCCCCATTCTCAAAGCGTCCTCATCCCCCCTTACCTCTGTCAGATTCATGGACCAGAACTCGATGAGCAGATGCTTCAACTCAAGTTGAAGGGACTTGAGGGTCAATTATACAACCCCAAACAAGGGAAAACAAGCAAAATTCTCCCAAACCTCTCTGAGATGAATCCCTGTGCACAAACACTCACCTACCATCACCACTTTACCTCCCCACAAAATTGCATCACCCCGACTACCTTCCCCTTGCCCCAACCCGAGATAGTCCACAGTTCTCCTGGATCATGTCTCTTTACCCTGCTTAAAACTTATTATAGTTTACTGTGTGTCCCTTGAGCTTCCCTAGTGGTTCAGCTGGCTAAGAATCCACCTGCCATGCAGGAGACCTGGGTTCGATCCCTGGGTCGGGACGATGCCCTGGAGAAGGGAACGGTGTGTCCCTTGCTGTTACTAAGTACGCTATGTCTGTTATCTATGATGCAGTCACTATAAATATCCTATTTTATAGACAAGAAAACTGATGCTTATTGTGATTAAGTAATCCTCCTTGATTGTACACAGAGGTCACCTCGCTGCACAGTCTTCTTTTGTGCTTTTCTGTCTCACTGAACCCGCATTGGTCTGGTCCTCACCTCTTTAGAGACGAACATGCGACCTCTTCTTTCCACGAGGAAAATAATAATCACCTTCCTGACTCCCGTGTGCAACTGATCACACACTGAAGATTACAGATGTGGAGACACTTAGCTTTCTCCTTTCTGTTCTTGTAGACACTGCAACTGGATTGTGTCCTGAACAGTCATCCTGAAAGAAGAGGCCACAAGGCTCAGGGACAATCGGCACCACGTCAGGCTCTGTGGCCCTTGTTGACTCACTTACGTGGTTTTTCTTGACCTCTATCATGAGCATAGTTGCAGTGAATTCAAACACCTCGGGAAAGGAAGACAGGTTTCCCAATCGTCCTGTAACTCATAGTACAGTGTGCCTGCAGACAAATTGACATTCTGCAGGCAGCCAGGGGTTTATTTTTAAGAGTAATGATAAAATCACTGTTTCCAAGGCCTTCATCACTGGCTCTGATTTGACTGCATATCCCCAGGAGGCCTGCACTCCCATTCTCTCCAGACCATCAACTTTAATTTAAAGGCCCGTCAAAGATCTTTGAAGGCCTAAATCTTTCCCTTCCAGCTGGTCAGAGATATTGGCATATTAATCTATTTAGTAATTATGTGAACAAGCTTGGACCATGTGTTATTGAAAATTAAACTATCAAAATGTGTCCAATCAAATCGCCCAATTTCTCCATCCCATCGTGTCATTAGATTCAACACCAAGATTAATTATCAAGCAATGGGCCAGGTTTACCAGATGTTACGCTGACTCCAGTCAAGGTACACCTGTTTCTCCACCTACCATCTCTGCAGACTCAGCCACTGACTCCACGGTTGCTGGTCTCGTTCAGGGTGACATTAGCCTGAACATGTCTGCTATCGACTGAGTCAAATGCTCCTGTGTTTCCTGCTCCTTGCTGTCTAAAGCCGCCGTGGGTCAGTGATCTGTCCCCAGAGAGTCACGGGGAGTGAGACCTGCCAGACAGCTCTGAGATGAAGGATGGAGCTGCTGCTTTGAGGGGAATTATAATTGTAGGGATAGGGAGGCCCCTGATGGGGGCTCTAGCCAAGAATCTCTGCTCCTTGCACTCTGTGGCACAGTTTCTGGGTGAACTGTTTTTCTTCCTGGCCAGGCATTGTCACCACTTGTTAGGTAAGCACAGCTAGAGTGCCCAGGGTACCATGGGAAGAGCAGAACCTCAAGACTAACACAAAATTGGTCTCATCCAGGCTCCCTGCCACTAACTAGATGTATGACCAAGGGCAAACAAGTTTTCCAATCGCTGAGCATTTTCAGTTGTAAAATGAGGCAGCAAAAATACCTACCTGATAGCATAGTAATAATTGTGGAAGACTATATGAAACACACTTGGTATTTTGCTCAGTGATTAAGCACTTAAGTTCTTGAGTCAGACTATCCAGAGTTCAGTGTTTTCTCCACAACCTACTAGCTACCAGCCTGATGACTTTGAGCAATGGATCTAACCTTCCCAATCCTCAGTTTCCTCACCTATAAAATGGGATTTTAACAGAATCTATCTCATAGGTAGGATTAACATGTAATTCATGCCAATATTAAGAAGACTGCCTAGAAAATAAGGAACATTTCATAAATATTCAGTAATGTTACTATACTTTTCATGGAATATATAACAGACATGCAGAAAATATTGGTTTTCTTCTCAACTCTCTCATTTTCTCACTACGTCTTTATGTCTCTCTACGGCCCTCAGAGTTTAAAAAGTCTTAGGCGTCATATAATCCAACCTTTTATGCCACATAGAAATCTGTTTCTTTTATAATGAAAGAAGATTATGAAATTATAAACTGGACTACTTCCTTTAAGAGGTTATATCATTGCATGTGGAATATATATTGTTTTATTGACTGTCTTAGGATGCTGGTGTTTGAGCTAGGAGTTTGAGCTAAGATTGATTGCACAACATCACAGAGAAAGAAAATAAGGGCACCACAACAGTGAGGTGAGGAGGGATGAGGTTAAGAACAGAGACGCAAAAAGGAGAATAGAGAAGGAGAGACAGTAGAGGGGCAAAGTTCTAGAAGGTGACTCTTCCCAACAACCACATAAAATACTAATGAGGTGCCACTGATGCAAACAGCCAACTCATTGGAAAAGACCCTGATGCTGGGAAAGATTGAGGGCAGGAAGAGAAGGGGACGACAGAGGATGAGGTGGTTGGATGGCATCACTAACTCAATGGACATGAGTTTGATCAAACTCAGGGAGATAGTGAAGGACAGGGAGGCCTGGAATGCTGCAGTCCATGGGATTGCAAAGAGTCAAACAGGACTTAACGACTGAACAACAACTGAAATTTCAGTGTGGGCTGACTTCTTACAAAAGCCAGAAAAATCATAGATTTTTGTTGATGTGATGTTAAGTAGGAATTAGATTTATGGATGGAGGAGTCGAGGCATACACAACCCAAAAGTGTAAACATCCAATGAACCAGTTAAAATATTCTAGGTAATTTTATGGCTTACAAAAATTGAAGCTTTGAAAAACAAAAGTTGACTTCCACTTCTATATGAAATGTAAAAAATCATGAGAAAATGCTGTCATCACTCTGATAAGAAGAACAAGCTGGATGACCTACAGATCATAAATTTCAAGCCAACTAAAGAGTGAAAGATGAACACAAAAATCCAGGGAACTAAGATTCACAAAATAACGCAGCCCTCCTAGGAGAGAAGAGACCCATGATGGTTTTCATCACCATAGAATAGTAGGGAAGAAGGAAGCCACCCCAGACATGTGTAAGAAGAAAGCAGCTAAAATTTCAATGAACTTGTAAAGATGAAAATTGGATAGAAATGATGGGTTAGAATCCATAGGATCCCTAGGAATAAAGACTCTGAACCCACTCACTAACTCATTTCCATTGGCTTTCATTAAGTGCTCATGCAGAATATCGGGGGGTACGGGCAAGACAGCTGCAAACGTCCTCTTGAAATGCACAACAGTGGAATCTTCTGAAGCCTAGTGAGCAGGATAACTGAGACAAACCCTTCAGGAATTCAGACATCAAGCCGTACTGTAAGGATGTTTCTAATCCTGCCCTTCAATCTTTCGAAGACTCTAATAAACTGAATCTAATGAAATTAACAACCAAGCTCTGATTTAGCCTAAATGCAAACTAGATTGACTCAACCCCACAAGCCAGAAGCCAGATAGAAAAAGAGGATGTTCTGTTCCTGAAGTAAATGTTATTGACTCCAGCTTCTACTGTATTTTTGTGGTTCAGATGGTAAAGAATCTGCCTACAGTGCAGAAGATCTGAGTTCAGTCCCTGGATGGGGAAGTCACCCTGGAGAAGGAAATAGCTATCCACTCCAGTATTCTTGCTTGGAGAATTCCATGGACAGCCTGGTGGGATAAAGTCCATCGGGTCACAAAGAGTCAGACATAACTGAGCAACTAACACTACTGTATTTTATCCATAATGCCTGATATTCAATCAAAAACTCTAAGACACAACGTCAAGGCTATTAAAAACAAGAAAATACTCAGGAACTTTCACAGATTAGAGAAGACTAGGAAACATGACAACGTGTGTGTGTGTGTGTGTGTACAGCAAAAATTAACATAACATTGAAAATGAAGCATGCTTCAACACAAGAAACACACATTGCATACAAAAACAAAGATAGGCTGAAGTGAAAGGATGGTAAAAGATACATGATGAAAATACAGTCAAAAGAAAGTTGAAGCAAAGTTGACACAAGCAAGTACTCACTGAATGTGAGCCACTAGTAACTGCACTTATGGTAAGATGTGCAGTCATTCCAGGTAACTAGAAAAATTGCTCGTAGTCAGTATTAGACAGAGGCAAGCTGAGCTGGGGGCTGGACCTCCCGCCTGTCAGCAGGAATTCACGAATTTGTAAGTTGGTGCCATTTGTGAGCGAAGCCGTAGCAACAGCTCCTCTCCTGTCACTTAGTATCAGTGACTTTTTTTTTTATTCCTAACAAAGTATTCAAGTTTTGTTTTGTCACCACACCTATATCTTTTAGTTTTTATTTTTTTTGCTATAGTTAAAATTGTCAAAAGCCCAAGAGCAATTTGGAAAAGCAGAGAGTACGTGAAGCTAGACTACTCCAGACCCCAGGTCTCCGTTACTGAACCACATGGTCTCCCACACATTACTTAATCCATTTCTTCTTTTGTAGGATGGGTCAATAATCCTTATTTCACAAGGTTATTGAGGTAATTAAATGAGCCAATTTTATGCAAATCCCATAGTATCTGGCACAGGATACGTGCTCAGTGTAGTTCCTGTTTTCCCAACTTCCTATGAGATATGAGGACAATTTAGGCATATCAGGGAGGATGGTAGAAACCAAAGATTTTGTCACAGTAAAATCTGTAAGTTCATACTTTTAAAACCTTTGTCAATTCACTCATTCATTCATCCATCTTTCCTATTCATTTAATGAACAAGTCTTCATCAAGAATCAACTAAGTACCAGGTATTACGAGATCACAAAATTAATGAAACTGACCTCCTTTTCTACTTTCTGTAACAAACTGTTCTTTCTGGCAGCAAGTGAATAAGAAGTTATTTACAAGCAGTCAGCCAAATTCCTTGTCCTTTGTCCTGCATGGTGTAAGTTTTTCATTTCTGCTCTAAACTGGCCACAAAACCTGTAAGCCTTGCTTGGGGCTGGAGCCGGGGCCCAGGTTAAATCCTCTACCTTCTGAAGATGGCATGGAGCTGAGAAATGAATGTCTTAGAAATGTTTTCAGCAGGTGATCTGCTGGACTCATGAGGAGGACTACCTAGTCCATTAGCTGATGATACCTGGCTCAGTGGATAACACATCTGATTCAACAAGTAAAGCCTCCTTTCTTTTAAAAAATATACCTCTTTCCACTCCCACCTCCACTTATAGTAACAGAGATATTACCGCTCAGAGCAACTCTGTTCACTTCCGTTCTCCTTCCGCCCTTAGTTTGTGTGACTGTAACCCGAGGGACTGTATGCAGGTTGGTATTATACTACACACTGTGCTGATACAGGTGGAAGTCTGCATTTGACTTTATCAGAGACTCCCTGCCGTCCAGAGTGATTCTGAATTCTGTCAAGAAAATAAAAAAAGAAAAACCTCAGTTTGCTCTGTAGTCAGAACAGGGCTGTTTTTAGCTTGCCGAGATTCACAGCTCTGAAATCTTTGTTTGCAAATCAGGCCTCTCTTCGAAAATGCTGGGTGTGGGGACCAAAATAGCAATTCTAGAGTCACTTGTCACCCTCTGTCTCCACTCTCTACAGAAGGTGGGAGGCGTGAGATCCCTGGAGGAAGAACAGTTGTTCTCCTGCTGATACTCTTATCACAACCAGGGACAAGCAGTCCCTGGGGCCAGCCACGCTCAGGTTCATGAAATGTGCACAAACCTGAATTTTGGATGCCTTTAAGCACTGGGGAAGGGAACCAAGAGGGACTCAGAATCCTTCAGAGGGTTTATTAAAACATGGATTTCTGGGTCCATGGCATCCTTTGTAAATGGTTAACAACCTGCTCCTTTTGGAGGAAAAGATGTGATTTACAAATGCCCATTGCTGTGGTGTAAATATCCCCATGATAGTCAATTTCAAGCTACCTTGAAATCGGGAAGAGATGCACAATATGCTCTCCAGAGCTTATATTGGCCAGCTTCAGCACCACTAGTTGGGCCCCATCTGCTTGACTTGGCAGGTCTGAGAATTTGTACCTTCAACAAGTTTTCAGGAGGTATAGAGGCTGCTAGTCCAAGAGTTTTAGGTGCCAGATATCATGGGAATTACCTAGGGCTTTGGAGGCTTTGCTACCCTCTAAATACCTTCTCTTAGGACCTTATCTTCCTTTTCCCTTATATCCTGAAGGGACACAGGGAAGGCTGTTGGGAAGAACCTTTAACTGTGGGGACATGGTTCTGGGCTGCAACCTATGGGAAAATGAAATATGCCAATTTTCCAAAAGGAAGTCATGTATCTTTCTGTCTTTCGTTTAACCCCTCGCTTTTCTTGGCATGACTGTAAGGAATTAAATCTTATTCATCTTTTTGTTCCTTCAGTTCAGTCGCTCAGTTGTGTCCAACTCTTTGGACTGCAACACGTCAGGCTTCCCTGTCCATCACCAACTCCCAGAGCCTACTCAAACTCATGTCCCTCATGTCAGTGATGCCATCCAACCACCTCATACTCTGTTGTCCCCTTCTCCTTCTGCATTCAATCTTCCCCAGATCAGGGTCTTTTCTAATGAGTTGGCTCACACGGCCAAAGTATTAGCATTTCAGCTTTAGCATCAATCCTTCCAATGAATATTCAGGACTGATTTCCTGTAGGAGTGACTGGATCTCCTTGCAGTCCACAGGACTCTCAAGAATTTTCCTTGCCTTTGCCCAGATAGCCCCCGAACTGAAATGAGCCAAATATACTGGTCTGCAGCCATGAAATACAGATCTCATAGTTCCTATCACTCACTCGATCTTTAAGCTATCTGCCTGTCCATATACTTCTCGGTTCATTCATTTGCACAACAGTTATTTAAATCCCTACTACGTGCCATCACTGGTACTGGAGATTTAGTGGTGAGTAATAGGCATGACCCATGGAGCTTATAGTAGGGAAGACAAATATCAAATAGATTTCCAACGAGCTTCAAAGGAAAGCTCAAGATGCTATGTGGGTGTCCAATAGGGTAAGGAGGCAAAAAAGGACTCTCCAAGGAAAGACGGTTAAATTGAGACCTAAGAAAATGGGTAAGAGCTTTCCACTGAGAGGAAGATGCCAATGGTGGGTGTTTGGCAGGGGATAAATGTTCCAGGGACTCAAGAGCAGAGGGAAGGGAAGTATGGCCAGAGATGAGGCTGCAAAGAGAGGCGAGTTCTGGACTTTATCCTAGCAGCAGGTGGGCAGACCATGGTAGGATCCCAGGCGGAGAAGGGGCTAACCATAGCTGGCCTAAGGTGGGCAGACCATGGTAGGATCCCAGGTGGAGAAGGGGCTAACCATAGGTGGCCTAAGGTGGACAGACCATGGTAGGATCCCAGGCGGAGAAGGGGCTAACCATAGGTGGCCTAAGGAAGTGTTGCCTTTCGATGTGGTTGTTGCTCTTTAGCCCCTACCTTGTGTCTGACTCTACGCCCGCATTTGTGTGTCGTTTCTGAATCACAGACACAGGCCCGCTGTACAAGGTGTTGGCTGAGCTTTGTCTTTGTTCTCTCTAGGGTTCGCTCCTCTAGTTGTACACCTTTGTCATCCAATAAAATCGCAATGTATTCAAGGTCAAGGATGCTGTCTTCATTCCTTCTGTTGTCCCACTGTGCCTAGGAAGGTACCGAGTGCCTTCTGGGTTACTGGTACACAGCCTTGGGCACCAGAAAGAGCTCTTGATTTAATGAAAGGAGACCAGGCTTCCAGTCCATACCATCTGCACACCATCTTCATTTTATAAAGTCTCTTTGAAAGAATCAAATAAGATAGAGCAAGAGAAAATTCTAGGCTACTGTGCGCATGTGTGATGGCGTAATGATGAAGTGGCACCAGATCTCATGGGTATCTGGCATATCATGGGGGTAAGGACCCAGTCTTCACCCAACACAGCCTCCACCTTCCCTTCCTGAGCAGAATTACCCAACCAACATGTTGCCGTTGGTTGTCACTGTCACTTTGCATGTGCCAGAAGTGACAGTTCGGGGCTGTGGC
Organism: Bison bison bison; assembly: GCF_000754665.1. Lineage (NCBI taxonomy): Eukaryota > Metazoa > Chordata > Mammalia > Artiodactyla > Bovidae > Bison > Bison bison. The sequence continues at coordinate 893,388 of NW_011494639.1, read as the reverse complement.
CCGGGCCTGGGAGCCCACTTATTCCTGGATGTTGCTCTCACAGCTTGCATCTGCCTCTCTCTGATCTCTGAGGTGCCCTCCCATCGGCATCTCGCCTCATACATGTGTGCCACCTAATCATCTCTGGCGTGGAAAGGGCCACTGGGGTTCAGAGAAGTATTCTGCAAACTCAAGTTCATGACCTAGCCACATCAACCCAGCACTTCTTAAACCTGTCCCGGCTCTGCTAAATCAGAATCGTATGAACACTTAAGGCTCCCAGCTTTGCGTGGTGGATAGAATCCACCCACAGAGATGAACACACAGGCTTCACCAACTGGACCTCAATCTTCTTGTCTATACCTTTGATCACGCGCTGTGCAACTAAGTTGCTTCAGTCGTGTCCGACTCTTTGTGATCCATGGACTGTAGCCCCGCAGGCTCCTCTGTCCATGGGATTCTCCAGGCAAGAATACTGGAGTAGGTTACCATGACCTTCTCTAGCGGATCTTCCCGAAGCAGGGATCAAACCTGCGTCTCTTCCATTCCTGCACTGGCAGGCATGTTCTTTACCACTAGCCCCACCTGGGAAACCCCACCTTTGATTACAGATCCTATTAATCTCTACCTCAGCTCAGGGCCGTGAGGGTTAAATAAGATAGAGCATGTGTGATGCTTAAAACAGCTCTTGGCACTTAGGAAGCATTTGATAAATGGTTGCGTTTATTATGTCACCCTGGCCTCTGAGCAGCCCTGTGCATGGGTGGATGGGGAGCTGATGTCTAGAAAAGCAAAATGAGTTACCAGAGGTCACACAGCTAATTAGCCACTGGACAGGACTAACACCAAGAAGGCCCAAGTCCTAATCCAGCGTGATTTCCACCACACCAGGCTGCCTCCTTTAAGCCTTCATCTTCCCTAACTGCTTCTCTTCCATGTGCTCTGGGTGGCCGGCAGAGCGCTGCATCGCTCCCTTTCATTAGCAATTTATCAGGATGTTGCTTTGTATCTTGCAAACAGATAACCAGCCGAGCTCAGCTGACCTCTAGAATCCCTTCAGATATAATTGAGTTTGCATTATCTGACAGGTAGCCCATCTCCTAACATTTAGGTAAATTGCAGCGCCTGCACACCTGACCTCCACAACCTGCCCCAGGGCTCTGAAGCCTTGGCCTTTCTCACTAGACACTGCATCCCTCCCCACGCCAAACTCCCTTTTTCAAATAGAGATCCCCACACTTCTGCTCAGGGATGCAACTCAGGCCAGCTGACTTAATGCTAAGCACACAAGAATACAGAGCCCAAACCACTCCCCTGGCAGATCCTGGCCCTGCCTTTTTGAGGCTAGGGGAGATTTAATTTAGATAGAGATGATGTCTTGCGATATGGATGTCCCAGTCTACCCTTGAGGAACGAACAAGGCAAGAGGCTCTTGGAGCCAGACGCTGGAACACAGCACATCATCCCCACATCACACCAGAAGCCCACTGCCACGTTTCTCAACGCCTGTGAGTGTCTGTGTTACGCACCCTGAGAGTCCACTCTGGCTCCTCTTTATCTGTGGCCCGCCCACTTAGAGGTGGAGGAGGGAAGCTGGCGTTTGATTTTCTTGGGTCACCATGGCCTTTTCTTGTTCCTTCCCTAGGGATACAGCTCCCCATCATCGCCCCCTTCACACACATATCTCCTCTTCCTGACTCCATCCCCTGTGACCTACACACAAGAAAAACAGGATTGAGCAAATCGCCCCGAGGTCTCAGAGCGACTACTTGTAAAAGGAGGGTGTTGACCGAGATGGTTTGAAAGATTTCTTCCACCTCTAAGATGTCATGTGCTCTAGATGGCTCATGTTAGCTTCCTACGTGGGGCCAGGCACGACCCTCAATCAATGTGTACAGCAGCATCTTTAAGACATTCTGTGGCAGAGGTTCACAAACGTTTACCATTCATGGCACCCTTAAAGTATTAGTAAGTCTTTTTTCACAGTACCCATAGGTCAAAAGAAGCCTATTTATTAAATACTTAGCTACTAACTGTGAACTAAATGAATGAAAAATGTTGGTACTGCAGAGTACCCCAAGCTATCATGTTACAGTCTCTGATAGGTGTTGAGCATCACTGTATTTGCCTAGAAATATAGAGAGACTCTGCAGCATCTCTGTGAGTTTACTCAGGTACCCTAGGGTGCCTGGGCACAGAGCTTGGGAAATGGACACTTCAGTCTTACTTCTTAAACGTTCATCTGAACTTCTTGCTCCTTGAAGCCTCTGAGAGAATCTCCGTGGGCAGCTCTCTGTATCCTAGTCACCCTGACCTGTCAGAGGACTTCGAGGGACTAGTCAACTCTGCATTTCAAAAAGTTTCTTAGGACAATCAGGTTTGAGGGGACTAGAGCTTTCCACATCTCCTTTCACTGCCCAGATCCTAAAACATCAAACCAGAGGAGAGCCTGTACTTTGGGAGTACAGACACTGTGCTTCCCAAATGTGCACACAGGTTAGATCCCAAACATGCTAGTAACATGGAAAAGGCAGGACAAGGAGGTTTGGGGGTAAGTTAAAATGGTTGCTGGGGATTCTGAGGAGGCACTAGTGGTAAAGAATCTGCCTGCCAAGGCAGGAGACCCATGAGACGCCGGTTCAATCCCTGGGTCGAGAAGATCCCCTAGAGAAGGGCGTGGCAACCGACTCCAGTATTCTTGCCTGGAGAATGTCACGGACAGAGGAGCCTGGCAGACTACAGTCCATGGGGTTGCAAAGAGTCAGACGCGACTGAAGCGACTTAGCACAAAAGTACAAACAGGTTGCTGTGTACATGATCTGGATACTTGGGTGGGTGATTCTGCAGCCTCACACTTCATGTGTGGGATAGACACTGTCAAGATAAAATTAGGCCTTGACAATATTTTAAAAGGCTGTTGAGCCTGGCTGTGCGTCTGGTACGGCACTAGGATTTTAATATTCATGAATTCTACCCCCCAGTAGCACCAGGATGTAATACTACAGGGTCCCCACCAGACATGTGGGAGTAGGCAGGCCAGGACTCGAACTCAGCTTTCTGAGCACAGGGACCCAACTTTCAGCGAACTTTAGATGCCTCTGTGAGAGTCCGATTTTCCCCCAATGACCTACTGGGCAGGAACACTCAGGAATTTTACCCTAGAGCACTAGAACAAACCCATGGTCCTCGGTCCATGTTATCACGGATGTGGGACCACTTTCTTCTCTAGCTCCAAAGCCCACACACACGTTTCTCCTTCACCAGCCATTTTAACCATCTGTTCCCTGTGAGTTTGCACCCTTTTCAGTGACTGCAAACTGTTTCTTCATCTTGGTCACCTCACCCAACAGCAAAACTGAAATTCATCCTCTTCCTTGGCCCCCTCCTCACGTGTAACTGGGAAGGAAGGAATATCAAACGTCCTTTAAACAGAGAAGTCCAAATCTATGGAAGAATAAGAATGGCATTCGCTTAGCATGGAAGATGGATCATTTAGAGGTCGCGGCTTTAAGTTATTGGGAATCTATTAGGCTAGGCCCTTGGACATTTATTTCTCCCTGTTGCCAATGCAGGTTCTAGAAGCCCCAGTTCTATCTATAAAGCAAATGTCAGGGAAGCTGTAGCTCTCCCCTCCATGACCAGACATTAATGCAAGTAGTGATGTGCTAATGCCTTGAAATAGTTGTTGGCTTCTGTCTGCATTTTCTCCCAAATTCCCTTTATCGACAACCTAAATATATTAAGACTCTGGGGGTGAGACAAAAGAAAATCCTGCTGAGAATGAGGAGCCTGCCTCATGCGTGGTGGGAATGCTGGCTTAGCCACCACCCAGATCATCTCTAAATCTCCCTTGCAGTGATGGTCTCATTTTGCTTCAGAGCCCTATTTGGTTTTATGCTGCTGCTACTGACCTTTCTCATTTTTCCCTTCTCTGATTGAGGTATAATTCACATTTTGCTATAGTGTGCTAGTTTGACGACATGTAACCACTACCACAGTCAAGATAGTGAATATTTCCACAAAACCAACATTTTTCCCCGTGCCTCTTTGGAGTTAACCCCTTCCCCACCCTAGACACACCAACCACTGACCTATTTTCTGTCCTTCTAGGCTTATCTTCGGCAGAATGTCAAGTGACTAGAATGACACGGCACGTGGCTTTTCCACTGTGACCTCTTCCTCATAACTCAATGCATCTGAGGTTCACCCGTGTTGCCGCGTGTCTCAGAGGTTTGCTCCTTTGCATGATGAATGACAGTCTGTAGTCCAGACACATCAGAGTTTATACGTTTCCCAGTTTCAAGTTTGGCTTGTTTCAAGTTTGAAGTGATTATGAATAAAGCTAAACTTCCACTTCCAGATTTTGTGTTAAGTTTCCATTTATCTTAGGTCACACCTAAGGATGGGATTGTGGATCATATGATATGTGCGCATTTACTTTCACACAAGTTGCAAAACTGTTCCGCAACAGCTGTATCAGTTTGCATTCCTGACAGCAATGCGCTTGAGTCCTAGTTGTTCTGCATCCTCGCTAGCACTTGGGATTGTCAGTCTTCACCCCTTTCTGTGTTTCAATTATTCTGTAGCTCTGTAGCAACTATCTCAGTGGTGGTTTTAATTTGCCTTTTCCCTAGGGACTAATAATGTTAAGGATTTTATTTGCTTGTTTGCCATCTGTGTAGCTTTTTGGTAATGTGTCTTTTTTTATTTTTTAATCCTTTACCCATTTTTTACTGGGTAGTTTGTTTTCTCATTATTGAGTTGGAAGGTTCTTATATATTCTGGATTTGAAGGCTTTGTGATTTGAAAATATTTTTTCCTATCCTGTGGCTTATCTTTTCATTCTTTTAACACTGTTGAAGAACAGAAGCTTTCATTTTTATAAGGTCCAACTTATCAATGTTTTCTTGCAAGATTATGCTTTTGATACCATATCTAAGGAATCTTTGTTTAACCCAAGGTCATGTAGATTTTCTCATGTGTTTTCTCTAGAAGTTTTATAGTTAAGCCTAAGGTCCATTTTAAGTTTCACTTTTTTCCTTTTTAAATTAATTTTCTTTTTAAGCTAGAGAAGCCAAAGGCAAAAGGAGGAATTTGACCTAACCCCTGTAAAAAATTGATGCTAGGTAGCTCCTGTCATAATGTAGCAGTTAAATCTTAGGCTCTAACATCAGATGCTTTGACTCTGAATCAGTTTTTCATATCCTAACTTATAGCATAGGGTGATTACTTTTACTTTCTGATCTTCATTTAAAAGAATTATTAATTAACAAAGCTAAGATTAGAACTAGAACTCTAACTTTTGAGCTCTATCATAAAGATTAATTCCAAGTGAGGAAGATAAGAACTTTTAGCTGGGGAACCCGTTCTAAACTACCCAGGAGAGGTGTCAGAGTGGTTTGTCATTCAATACTAGAAAAACCAATGACGGTGTGAGATCAAGGCCCCGGTGTGCCCCGCATTGCATGTGGCCATGTTCCTGCATGGGCTCTCCCTGCTTTCCTTGGATCTGAGTTCCTCCGGGCCGTTGGGTACCCTGAGCTCTTCTTGCTGCTCAAACACACTTCCTCACTTAGAGGTGTCCCTGCCATATCAGCTCCCCATCTTCCGGGTCTCTCCATCTCTCTGCCCTTTATCTTCAAAGAGCACCTGCCGGCTTTTGTCTGGACATTTTTCTTCCGACATGCGAAGCCACATCATCATCCAGAAAGGGAGACGTACAGACTCAGAGCTCGGCATGACCAAACATATCTGTGTTTGTCGCTGTGTCCCCAGCCTCCAGGCAGACCTATCCTAAAACCTCCTGGAAAATGGATATCCCACTATTTAAACGTGAGGCAGAATGGCTTAGGGGGTGAGGGTGGGACCACATAGGTTTGGGACTAAGATTTGGATTCAGATCACAATTCTGGCCCTTACTATGCCGCCCTGAGTAAAGCACCTAACTTTTTAGACTCAGTTTCTCAAACCCAGAGTGAGGAATATCAAAATCTTTCCTTGGTTTCATGAGCATTAAATGGTACAAACACTGTATGTGAAATACCTGCCGCCCTGTGGCAGTTTTCATGACTGATGGTGAAGTTAGCTCTGCCTTCTTCATCCACCCTCTCTCCTTTCTAATCAAAATGCCCCCTGCTGCTGGCCCAGCTAGTTTCTGAGGATCACATCCAGTCAATGGCCCTCAGACTATCAAATAGGAGTTGAGAACATCCTAATGGCTTTTGAATTCTTTGCAAAGTACATGTGTGTATAAAGCGCAATCCACTTGTGAAGAACTTGTAGCAGATCAATTACTGTAAATGCCCTTAACAGCCTCAATTGATCGCCATATGTGATCTGAAGTTCTGATTAATAGAGGCTTTGTTTAAAAAAGAGAGCATGCCTAGGAAAGAGAAGGAAAACACCACTGTCCACTTTTGCTGATATCCTGAATTAGGAGGCTGCAAAATAGTCTCTGTTGGCAACTTCTCATCTCTGGCTACATGCTCCTGCCAGAGCAAGTCTCTACTTGGGTGAAAACATCACATCTCCTATTTTGTTGGGATGTTTGAAGAGAATCAGCTGGGAACATCTTGTCTCAGCATAATTTTTTTTTTCCCTCTAGGCTGAAAATGCTACTTTGTATTCCTGGGTGAGGGGCTATCTCCTGTATCTTAATCCTGTGCGGGCCTGGTGACTCACCGTGACTCTTTGGGGCTTAGCTTTGAATTCCCTTGACTTTGAGGTTACAAACATCAATCCTTCCACGTGGCATTCCCTTCATTTCTGGAGCACTCACGTGCATATCTAACCCCTGTGTGCACATGAGTAGTCAACTGCCTGCAAGTCTTAAAAATGCTAATGTGAAGCTGGGTTAGAATTCTGCAGGCCACACTGTGACCTCAAATATTAATCATGCCCGGGTGGCCAAGGGGAGCCTTGGCCATTGTAGGGAGAAGGCATACGCTCGCTCTGAAGCACTGCGAGGTGAACTAATCGAAATCAAGCCCCTATTTTGAAACATTTCACTCACCAGCAGGCTGTTCATTTTTCTCAGGTGTACATCTTGTTTTTGATTAGACAGAAGCAGTGATCTGATCAACTTTTCGATTGAACAAGAAACAAAACAAGACACGGCCAATTCACATCATGTTTCTCGAATGGTTTTTGATAGAAATTTACTCCTCTGAATCTCCTTCTTGTTTATTCAATGTGATTTCCAAGATGCATTTTCTGTTTCCTCCTCTTCACATTGACCTCTTCCCCGACCACTTTTTATTCCCAGAACACTTTCTTATATGCTGAGAAATTATTTAAAGATTGAACTGAAAGCTCAACACTTTAAAATTCCTTCTTATGAGCTCTGGACAATCCCTGGCCAGGGTCCTCAAAGGAGACTCTCTGAAGGATACCCTCTCTGCCTTGACATGTCAGGTGGATGCCCTGAACCCGGCCAACAAAGCCAGTCACTGACCTGGAAACGACAGTCATAGTACGTTCTTTCTTTTCTGCGGGCCAGGGCAGACATAGCTTCCCGTCTTCTTAATAGGTCTCATCTATCTGTTAAGTCTTTTCATTATGTCAAGCCCTGTGCTAAGGACTTTTAATCCTGGGTAGCGCATTTGATTTCAGTTGGTCCTGGCAACTCTATATGACTTTGGTAATATTGCTGCTGCTACTGCTAAGTCGCTTCAGTCGTGTCCAACTCTGTGCGACCCCAGAGACGGTAGCCCACCAGGCTCCCCTGTCCCTGGGATTCATGTCATGAACATTGGAGTGGGTTGCCATTTCCTTCTCCAGTGCATGAAAGTGAAAAGTGAAAGTGAAGTCGCTCAGTCGTGTCCAACTCTAGCGACCCCATGGACTGCAGCCTACCAGGCTCCTCCATCCATGGGATTTTCCAGGCAAGAGGACTGGAGTGGGGTGCCATTGCCTTCTCCATTGGTAATATTGCTACCCCCAATTTAGTGATAAAGATGATCCAGTCAGAAAGAAGTATAATCAGAATTTTAATCCAGGTCTTTGGACTCCAAAACTTACTTCTTTCCTCTGAGTCTTTGCTGTTCAGTCACTCAGTTGTGTCTGACTCTTTGTGATACCATGGACTGAAGCATGCCATGCTTCCCTGTCCTTCACCATTTCCTGCAGTTTGCTCAAACTCATGTCCATTGAGTTGGTGATGCCATCCAAACATCTCATCCTCTGTTGTCCCCTTCTCCTGCCTTCAATCTTTCCAGCATCAGGGTCTTTTCCAATGAGTTGGCTCTTCGCATCTAATTTTCCTCTGATTCTTACTACCTTTAAATTAGCATCCAATTTCCTTCCAGGAAAATAGGGCTTATATCCAAGACAACATTCCCTTCCCTGGGGACAGAGATGACCTTACAGGCCACTTGGAGCAAAACGTTAAACTAACAAATGAAAAACCTGAAGTGCTGAGGGCCTTTGTGACTTCCCTGAGGTCACCACTGTTGACTGGGCTGAGCTGAGACTTGGGCTTATGCCTTGCTGATTCTAAATATTGCGTTTCATGCCCCATGCTGCATACCCTGCCCAGTCCAGGGAATAATACTCATCTCTCAACCACTTCTTAAACTCGTAATGGTTTATTTTGCCTCTTTGCATCCTGATTTGAGACAATTTTATCAGGGATACAGAGAAGGGGAAAACAACAACAACAAACAAAGTACCCACAACTGACATGCAAAATATAAATAACTCAGGTTTTAGATTTCTGTTAAACATGACTGCTGCAATTTTTCTTTTCCATGGGGATGGTCTTGATCCCTGTCTCCTGTACAATGTCACGAACCTCAGTCCATAGTTCATCAGGCACTCTATCTATCAGATCTAGGCCCTTAAATC
>NW_011494639.1:883807-884465 GCF_000754665.1 Bison bison bison | reverse complement strand
CTATTTCTCACTTCCACTGTATAATCATAAGGGATTTGATTTAGGTCATACCTGAATGGTCTAGTGGTTTTCCCTACTCTCTTCAATTTAAGTCTGAATTTGGTAATAAGGAGTTCATGATCTGAGCCACAGTCAGCTCCTGGTCTTGTTTTTGTTGACTGTATAGAGCTTCTCCATCTTTGGCTGCAAAGAATATAATCAATCTGATTTCAGTGTTGACCATCTGGTGATGTCCATGTGTAGAGTCTTCTCTTGTGTTGTTGGAAGAGGGTGTTTGCTATGACCAGTGCATTTTCTTGGCAGAGCTCTATTAGTCTTTGCCCTGCTTCATTCCGTATCCCAAGGCCAAATTTGCCCGTTACTCCAGGTGTTTCTTGACTTCCTACTTTTGCATTCCAGTCCCCTATAAAGAAAAGGATATCTTTTTTGGGTGTTAGTTCTAAAAGGTCTTGTAGGTCTTCATAGAACCGTTCAACTTCAGCTTCTTCAGTGTTACTGGTTGGGGCATAGGCTTGGATTACTGTGATATTGAATGGTTTGCCTTGGAAACGAACAGAGATCATTCTGTCGTTTTTGAGATTGCATCCAAGTACTGCATTTCGGACTCTTTGGTTGACCATGATGGCTACTCCATTTCTTGTAAGGGATTCCTGCCAAC
>NW_011494639.1:881634-883707 GCF_000754665.1 Bison bison bison | reverse complement strand
TTCATGGAACTGACATTCCAGGTTCCTATGCAATATTGCTCTTTACAGCATTGGACCTTGCTTCTATCACCAGTCCCATCCACAGCTGGGTATTCTTTTTGCTTTGGCTCCATCCCTTCATTCTTTCTGGAATTATTTCTCCACTGATCTCCAGTAGCATATTGGGCCCCTACTGACCTGGGGAGTTCCTCTTTCAGTATCCTATCATTTTGCCTTTTCATACTGTTCATGGGGTTCTCAAGGCAAGAATACTGAAGTGGTTTGCCATTCCCTTCTCCAGTGGACCACATTCTGTCAGATCTCTCCACCATGACCCACCTGTCTTGGGTTGCCCCACGGGCATGGCTTAGTTTCATTGAGTTAGACAAGGCTGTGGTCCTAGTGTGATTAGATTGACTAGTTTTCTGTGAGTATGGTTTCAGTGTGTCTGCCCTCTGAAGCCCTCTTGTAACACCTACCATCTTACTTGGGTTTCTCTTACCTTGGGCGTGGGGTATCTCTTCACAGCCGCTCCAGCAAAGCGCAGCCATTGCTCCTTACCTTGCACAAGGGGTATCTCCTCACCGCTGCCCTCCTGACCTTCAACGTGGGATAGCTCCTCTAGGCCCTCCTGCACCCGGGCAGCCACTGCTCCTCGGGCGTGAGGTTGGTCCTCCCGGCCGCTGCCCCTGGCCTCGGGCATGGGGACGTGCAAAATGCAAAAAAGAAAAATGGCTGTCTGGGGAGGCCTTACAAATAGCTGTGAAAAGAAGAGAAGCAAAAAGCAAAGGAGAAAAGGAAAGATATAAGCATCTGAATGCAGAGTTCCAAAGAATAGCAAGGAGACATAAGAAAGCCTTCCTCAGTGATCAATGCAAAGAAATAGAGGAAAACAACAGAATGGGAAAGACTAGAGATCTCTTCAAGAAAATTAGAGATACCAAGGGGACATTTCATGCAAAGATGGGCTCAGTAAAGGACAGAAATGCTATGAACCTAACAGAAGCAGAAGATATTAAGAAGAGGTGGCAAGAATATGCAGAAGAACTGTACAAAAAAGATCTTCACGACCAAGATAATCACGATGGTGTGATCACTGACCTAGAGCCAGACATCCTGGAATGTGAAGTCAAGTGGGCCTTGGAAAGCATCACTATGAACAAAGCTAGTGGAGGTGATGGAATTCCAGTGGAGCTATTTCAAATCCTAAAAGATGATGCTGTGAAAGTGCTGCATTCAATATGCCAGCAAATTTGGAAAACTCAGCAGTGGCCACAGGACTGGAAAAGGTCAGTTTTCATTCCAATCCCAAAGAAAGGCAATGCCAAAGAATGCTCAAACTACCACACAATTGCACTCATCTCACACGCTAGTAAAGTAATGCTCAAAATTCTCCAAGCCAGGCTTCAACAATACGTGAACTGTGAACTTCCAGATGTTCAAGCTGGTTTTATAAAAGGCAGAGGAATGAGAGATTAAATTGCCAACATCTGCTGGATCATTGAAAAAGCAAGAGAGTTCCAGAAAAACATCTATTTCTGCTTTATTGACGATGCCAAAGCCTTTGACTGTGTGGATCACAATAAACTGTGGAAAATTCTGAAAGAAGGGGAATACCAGACCATGTGACCTGCCTCTTGAGAAACCTATATGCAAGTCAGGAAGCAACAGTTAGAACTGGACATGGAACAACAGACTGGTTCCAAATAGGAAAGGGAGTACGTCAGTGCTGTATATTATCACCCTGCTTATTTAACTTATATGCAGAATACATCACTAGAAACGCTGGACTGGAAGAAACACAAGCTGGAATCAAGATTGCCGGGAGAAATATCAATAACCTCAGATATGCAGATGACACCACCCTTATGGCAGAAAGTGAAGAGGAATTAAAGAGCCTCTTAATGAAAGTGAAAGAGGAGAGTGAAAAAGTTGGCTTAAAGCTCAACATTCAGAAAACAAAGATCATGGCATCTGGTCCCATCACTTCATGGGAAATAGATGGGGAAACAGTGGAAACAGTGTCAGACTTTATTTTTCTGGGCTCCAAAATCACTACAGATGGTGACTGCAGCAATGAAATTAAAAGACGCT
>NW_011494639.1:877366-881509 GCF_000754665.1 Bison bison bison | reverse complement strand
AACCAGTCCATTCTGAAGGAGATCAGCCCTGGGATTTCTTTGGAAGGAATGATGCTGAAGCTGAAACTCCAGTACTCTGGGCACCTCATGTGAAGGGTTGACTCATTGGAAAAGACCCTGATGCTGGGAAATATTGAAGGCAGGAGGAGAAGGGGATGACAGAGGTTGAGATGGCTGGATGGCATCACTGACTCGATGGACGTGAGTCTGAGTGAACTCCAGGAGTTGGTGATGGACAGGGAGGCCTGGCGTGCTGCAATTCACGGGGTCGCAAAGAGTCAGACACAACTGAGCGACTGAACTGAACTGAACTTACCTGCAATTTTTGGAAAAGCATTTCACATTTTATCTAGAGTGACCTAGTCTCATCACAAAGCATGATTGGAATAACTGCAGGAACAAAAATAGTATTTCAGGCCCTAGAGATCATTGCTGTTATTTGAGGGTAAGGACGGAGAAGCCTGGTAGGCTGCAGTCCATGGGGTCACTAAAAGTCAGACAGGACTGAGAGACTTCACTTTCACTTTTCACTTTCATGCATTGGAGGAGGAAATGGCAACCCACTCCAGTGTTCTTGCCTGGAGAATCCCAGGGACGGCGGGGCCTGGTGGGCTGCCGTCTATGGGGTCACACAGAGTCGGACACGACTGAAGCGACTTAGTAGTAGTAGCAGCAGCAGAAAAAGTAGGAGTGAACTATATTTGATGGAGGTATTTCCATCTCTTTAACAATACATGCATATATGTATATATATATATATATTTTAGAACAAACTCTCTGTTAATGCAATGAATTTATAGACCAATAAATGAAATACGATTTTAGTTTGGATCTTTCTAGTTGTTGTCCCTATAACCAACTAATTGTTTGCCTTTTCATAGAATCTATCTTCCAAGGGCACCTACACATCAAAAGCCCTAAAATAAAAAGAAACATTTCTTGACATTAAACCAAGTTTTAATTCTGGAGAAAGATCTCCAGGAAGAAAAATGAGCAGCATGGAGAAGCTGGCTTAGTCCCCCAAACCCTCTCTATGCAATTCTCACCTGGATTTGTAAGGAAATGGACTGAATCCACACCACAAATTTATTGATAGAATTAGATTGGCAAGGATTTCAACTAGAAGGTCAGCTTCCACCTCAGCTAAGCTGTGGGAAATCTCTGGTCAATACAATATATGCTATATGTTTGTGTATTCATTCAACAACTGCCAAGCAGTGTTCAACTAGGTGTTGGGATGTAAAAGTAAACAAAACTGAGAAAATACCGCCCTAAACCCTGCCCTCTTGGTTACATAAATAAGGAGAGAAAAGTAGCAGGTTAGGTGATGAGAAGCACCATGATGACACGAAAGTGGTAAAGCAAACCCACGGTGCAGTCAATAGATGAAAAAGCTCCTCGTAGACCGGGACCCAGTCCAGCATCTGTCACCCGCTTGTGCTCCTCCTCACTGGTTGCCGTCTTCTCCAGAACGCTCCTGGCCTCGGTCAGCTTCATCTCAGCACAGAGAGATGAACCCTAACCCTAACCTCCCATCTCTAAGGGGAGGTTGCTGAGCTCGGTTGTGTCCATACTTCCTGGCTCCGTATGTCCAACTGCTCCCAGCTTCCCTCCTTCCTCCTGGGGTCCATTTCATTCTTCTTGCTTCCACTATCTCTCACTCTGTTTTAACCCTTGAGCTCTCTTACCTGGGCCTACATATGAGTCTTTCTGGTTCCCATCTGTCCTGGTTTTGTCTTCTATTTCCTACCCTAAGTCTACTTTTTGAACCTGATGGTCCTCAAGGTCCCCAGAGAAAGGTTGCATTTTCCTCTGTTCTTGTCCACACCCCGGTGATATAACTCCAGCAGAAGTCTGTGATAATGCCTGCACAAAGCTTGCTCTAAAATCTATCTCCAGAATCTAAATGGAAAGGAAAGGACTATTTGCAAATATCTTAAAGCAAAGAAATAGCCATTTCCTATGTATACCCATGTATGAGGTCCTTTAATTAAGTCATCATCTGAAAGAGCACACGCCTGCCTTGGGTGTTGCCTCCATGAGGCTTTGTTGCCCCATGAGCTGAAATCTATTCACAGAGCACTACTCCCATGGAAATGGGGCTCTAAGTCCTTTTCTTCAACAATATCTTGTCTTAGCCAGGGTGCTTGGGTTAATTATACCTTCTTACATTTAAAAGAATTTCCTTTCTAAATCCACTTTAAATATGCGTCCTTTAAAGTCAACATGATGCTCTCCCCATCTGGAGATGTCACGTAAACTAGACGTCTAAATGGCTTCTCAGATGCACTAATTACTTTACAGCCATCTCTGCCCCAGCTGTCTCATTCATTCTCTCAGCCACGGCTGTAGCTGCTTGCTGATACCTCGGCCCTACGACCAAGCTATGCGTGTCTCTTTTGGCTATGGAATTCCCCTTTTTACACAATTCCTGGTATCCGCAGACTTTCAAGGCATTGGGTTTCGATCATTTCCAGTGAATTTCCAAAATCTACCCTACTTCTCCAGGTGAGGAAACCTATCCTGTGACGGTTATTGTTGAAACTTAATAATACATTCTGTAAGCTTCAAATTTGTACATTTTTATTCCTTGTCTTTTAATAAATACATTTTACATGGAAGTTAAATTGAAGAACCCTGAGTTATACAGTCGGTTCTGAATACACATGCATTCAACTACCCACCTTCATTTCAAGAGTAAGTTTGTAATGGCCTCAATGTTTGCTCTGGCTTCTGCACAAACCATATCTCCAACCCCTGTGGCACTACACAGTCTCATGTTTAAACATCAGGTTTGAAGTAAACAAGGGTAGCACAATGACTGAGAAAGCAAAGAAAGAGAACGTGAGTAATTTCAGTGTTGTTATTCTGTGTGATCATTTGGATTATTTGTTTGTGTTTAATATTTAAAACAATGAAGCAGCATAAACTGTGAGGTATAGTATTTTTGCTGGAAAGTGCAAATCTTAGTTCACACATGAAATATCTTACTGAATTTAAGCAATATCTCTAAGATTGAAGTTTATTCATTTTAGTTCTTAATTGTTTTAGAACAAAAAAATGAATTAAGAAAAGTAGGTTTTATTAAAATTACCTTATTGGACAGTCATGTATAATAAATATTATTATATCAGACAATTTTCAAAGGATCAAAGGTCAAACTATTAGGCCAGTGTAGAATAAATAGTTGTACCTACACACTTTATCCAGAAGGAACATGGCAGATAAAAGTAATGACAGTATTCATCTATATTAATAATTTCTCTGAATTTGGAAAAATATCTGAAGTGGAGAATCAGTGTTAAGAAGCATTGACCGAAAGAAGACCAAGTGTGTTAGTCACTTAATTGTGACCAACTTTTTGCGACCATCACACGAAGCTTCAGCTCATGGCTGTCACTGGAAATAACTTTGTTGTATACAGCAGGGGCTGTAAAATGTTATATGCTCCCGGTGTCAAATGCACCAGATATACCATAGAATCACAGTTGCTCAAATTTTCATTTTCCTAATTAATGTGAAACTGAGCATATTTTCACATCTATTAGTTATTCATATTTTGTCTTTTATGAAATGCCTGTTAAATCCTGTGCCTATTTTCCTATAGTTTAAATACCATTTATACAAATTCTTTACATTTTCTTAATATTAATGTTTTCATCCTTAAGCATCTAACTCTAATCCCAATTGTCTGGGTCATATGCCACCATTTTAGATGCTTATGTGAGGCTATCACTTTGTTGATAATTTTTAAATTTATTGCATTGTGGAATTAAAATCTGTGACAGTAATATCAGCAATTACTTAATATCAATTTTTAAAATTTCTTCATGAATTGCTTTTTAAATTTTTATTTGATGAACTTATTTTTCTTAGAGTCTATTCTTTCCTTCATTAATAATATTACACTAGGACTTCCATTTCCAACCCAGATGAAGTACATTTACTAGATTTATCTTCCTTTCTGAAAAACAAACAAACAACAGAAGCAATAATTTTCGAGTCAGTAGACAGCAAGTAATGTAGAATAGTGCTCCCTGATAAATGGGGAAGAAAATGAAGTGAGAAATCGGTCTAGCTTACTGGCTTCAGAGTTTTCAGGGTGCAGTGCAACGGAGGAAAAAAAAAAAAACTCACATAGAG
>NW_011494639.1:869060-877266 GCF_000754665.1 Bison bison bison | reverse complement strand
TGCAACTGAAAAAAAAAAAAAAAACTCACGTAGAGTTTGGTACACTCTTTGAGTAAAAGAAACAGAGTCACAAATAAGAGAGATGAAGTAGCTAGAATTCACAAGCCAGAGTACAGAAGAGAAGGGACACAGAGAAAGAGAATTCCACCAGTCTTGCCGGGTTCCTCTTTGACTATTCAGCTGAATACTGATAAACACAGGCACGGGAGAAAACTATCTGAGACTGGGAAAAGATACATCCAGGAAGAATTTGGAAGAACAGTGACCAAAATTCACATTGGACAGAGAATAGTTCCTTTCCCCATCAGGCAGGTTAGAAAAACGTATACTTGCGAGATATCTTGAAAGGTAAATTTATTTTCTTTGCTGTATTTGAAAGCAGGTTTAGCTATTTTGGAAACTTCATTACATAAATTTCCAAATATATCATATAGAATTCTTTTAAAATGCAGCTGGAGTTTTCATTGGCATTTAATTGGATTTGTAAATTAAGTTAGAATCAGAATACTTATAATATTTCATCATACCACATTCAAGAGTATGGAAGATTTCTGCATTTTTTGAATCTTTTCTCTATGTCCTTTAATATAGTTTTATTTTCTACATCAAAAGTTTGTGAACTCCTTCTTTGATATTTCACTGTTTTGTCTCTCTTGTGAATGGAATTTTATTTTTAATATTTTCTGTGATATTTTATCCAATGATCTTGCATTATAAACAGCTTAAATACAAAATGTTGTCGGTTACTTTTGTGCATTTTCTGCATAGACAATCAGCCTGTCTGTGAGTAATGACAATTTACCCCTTCCTTTCTAATTCTGTAAGTCTTATTTTTCTTTTCATGCGGAATCACTAGGACCATTAGTAATAGCAATCGTCTAAGAATACCACATCTCAAAGGAATGTGCTCTCTAAAAGTTCTCCACTAAATGATATTTTCTCACCATAGTTTGGTCAAGTTAACAAGTTCCCTTTCATCCTTAGTTTGCTAGAGTTTTTATTATATGTGTGGATAATTTTCTATATTAGATGAGATAATCAGCATTTTTAAAGTTTTTTTAATTTATATTTATGTTGATTTACAATGTTGTCTTAGTTTCAAGTGTTCAGCAGAGTGATTCAGTTTTATATATATATATATTAATATATATTAGTTATATGTTAATTCCTCAGTCATGTCTGACTCTTTGCAATCCCTTGGACTGCAGCCTGCCAGGCTCCTCTATCCATGGGATTTTCCAGGCAAGAGTACTGGAGTGGGGTGCCATTGCCTTCTCTGGCCAGGCTCCCTAGTCCATAGAATTCTCCAGGCAGGAATACTGGAGTGGGTAACCATTCCCTTTTATATTCTTTTTATATCCTTTTTCACTATGGTTCATTACAGGATATTGAATATAGTTCTCTGCTCAACACAGCAGGGCCTTCTTGTTTACCCATTCTATATATTCATATAATAGTTTACATCTGTTAATCCCAAACTCCAATCCAGCCCTCCCCAACCCATAGGTAATCAGCAGTTTGAAGGCATTCTTACATTGTCTTCAGGTACTTTTTGTTGTCAGTGTATACTCAGCCACTCAGTTGTGTCTGACTCTTTGTGACCCCATGGACTGTAGCCCGCCAGGCTCCCCTGTCCATGGGATTCTCCAGGCAAGAGTACTGGAGTGGGTTGCCATTGCCTACTCCGTGGGATCTTCCCCACCCAGGGATGGAACCCACGTCACTTGTGCTTGTGTCTCCTGCATTGGCAGGCAGACACTTTACCACTGTGCCCCTGGGAAGCCCCCTTTGTTGTCAGTAGGTTAATGAGATCAATACCCAGGCTTCCCAGGTGGTTCACTGCTAAAGCAGGAGACAAGAGTTTGATTCCTGGGTCAGTAAGATCCTCTGGAGAAGGAAATGACAATCCACTCCGATATTCTTGCCTGGGAAATCCCATGGATGGAGGAGCCTGGCTGGCTACTGTCCATGGGGTCACAAAGAATCACATACACACTGAGCACAGGACGAACAACAGCTGATTAAGAATCTCATGACAGCTTCAGGTGAACAGCAAAGCAACGCAGTCACGCATATGCATGTCTTAAGAGGTGTTTTTCTTAACATTCTGAAATTCCCTACAATATTTTGGAAGTTAAGATGTTTAACATAGTCACTTTTGTTTTTGAATTCTTCTGCAATCTGCAGTCATACTCCAGACATATTCAAGTCTGGAAATTTCTTCCTGATTATTGCATCTCCACAATTCATTTCTTCTGGGCATTTTGTTGGACAGATTTTGAACTGAGTTATTCCTCCTATCTCTTGGTCATATTTTTTTATCCCTTTATCCCCCTGTTAATCATGGTGCCCATTTCTTTAGCTATATCTTCAAGTATATTAATTCAACACTGTTCTGATGACAGAAGATTAATTTCCATGGCCAGCATACGTACTTGTACTGAAAGTTCCTCATGAGTCCCCATATTTGATTTCCTGCACACAGAAACAAGAGACTATGGAAAGCTGACTCATTTGTGCACAGTCCCAGGGGACCTGCTAAATCTGGGAAATGCTGTAGGAGAAACTGAGGCTCAATGGAAGGAGCAACACAATGAAAGAGAGCTGTAAGTAAAGCAAATATCAAGTTGGACACAAATAACCCCATTAAAATGTACTTGGAGGACAATTAACCTTGAGAATTTGTACACCTGCTTTAGAAATCCATCCAAAAATATTATTCTTAGAAAAATCTGTTTTTTCCTTTTTTATCTCAACTTGATTAAACAGGTCTCAAGGCTTTGCAAAACCCTCAATGACTTACGCCTTTAGTCTAGGTCCACCTGACCAAAATCCCACAAATGGGCCAGCAGGAATGAACTTCTATTTTTCTTTCTATTTTTCTATTTTCCAAGCAACACGTGGCAGCCTGGACACCTGGGAACATGAACTTGTCTGAGAATGAACACCTGGAGAAAATTATACTCTTCCTGGAAATGATAGTAAAATGGAGAGGAGCGGTTTCTTTCCCAGCTGCTTATTGGTAACAAACAATTATGTAAATTAAGTTTTATATAGATTTGGTAAATATTTATTGTGAGAAGAAACTTTGAAAAATAAGATCTTTAGAAAATCTGGCTAAAAATCTTCCTGATATCTAAAAATAAAATCAGTATAAAAAGCTACTCAAGGATTCAAAATAATTCTACCATTCATAAAGTTATGCAAATATGGTGCATATTCATCAAAAATATGAAATTAAATTGGAAATACTTTTGGGGGAGAAATTGGTTAAAATTACCTCTATACTATATGTGGCAGATATAATTTTATAAAATGAAATTCTTAAAGAGCTATAAAGAGGTGTTTTTTTTTTTTTTTAATGAGTTGAATTTTAGGCAAACTAG
The DNA here is from genome assembly GCF_000754665.1 of Bison bison bison. NCBI lineage: Eukaryota > Metazoa > Chordata > Mammalia > Artiodactyla > Bovidae > Bison > Bison bison. The sequence continues at coordinate 873,880 of NW_011494639.1, read as the reverse complement.
ACAAGCTGATTAACAAAAGCACTGATTTCAGCCAAATTGCTTTCTGGCAAATTGATCACCATTCCATTTCAACAAGATGGTATCAGTATTTCTTAAGTTACAATTTTTTTTTATGTGCAATGGTGGTCAACATATGATGTATATGAGTAGTATGTAGATAGCTAGGGTATTAAACCATTAAGCCAGAGAGAAGAGGGGTCCTTCAAATGAGCTGGAAAAAGGTAGACTTGGAAAGATTTAAAACTTTTCATTGATTGAAGTGAGGATAAAGAAGAAAAATGTCATGGTCAAGTTAAAGTATGGAAGAATTCAGGATGAATATATAATTGGATAACAGGAAAGCTACAAGGATCTAAGTCAGAAAATCCCAAGTGTAGAGGTAGAGCCTATCAGAATGCCCTGGCCAGAGGCAGGAGACAGAGGCAGGAAGGGGAACGTTGTTGACAAGAGATGCAAAGAACAGACACTGGAGAGCAGGGGCCGAGGAAGCCCAGAGGTCCTAGAGCTAAAACCTTTAAGCTATTTTGGTAGGAAATGCGCTTGCAAATTTAGAATGGCTTTGTGTTGCTATGTTAGTCACTCAGCCCTGTCAGACTCTTTGCGACCCCATGGACTGTAGCCTGCCAGGCTCCTCTGCCCATGGAATTCTCCAGGCAAGAATCCTGGAGGGGGTGGCCATTCCCTTCTCCAGGGGATCTTCCCATCACAGGGACTGAACCCAGGTCTCCTGCATTGCAGGCAGACTCTTTACTCTGAGCCACCAGGGAAGCCCAGAATGGCTTTACTAAAAGCTGAAAATGGGGCCAATAGCCCAAACAGAATAGGTTCTTTCCTTTCACTTGGACCAGAAGAGACATCTACAAGTGCAGATTCGATGTTGACAATGTGATGAATGAGTCTGCCTCCGAGATGGTGGACCTGATGCCGCAAATGCCTTCAAAGAAGACTTCTGAGCTAATGGAGGTGGTAAACGAGAGCACCAGGGGAAAACTGTGATAATCATTTGATTATTGAGATCATCTTTAATAATAAAATAATTCCTATTGTTTTGACATTTTGGTAAAGCAGACTTATGTGTTGTCGAGCAAGGAGGGAGAAATTTCTACTCTGTAAAGGCAAACCACTTCAGTATTCTTGCCTTGAGAACCCCATGAACAGTGTGATAAGACAAAAAGATAAGACACTGAAAAAGAACTCCCCTGGTCAGGAGGTGCCCAATATGCTACTGGAGATCAGTGGAGAAATAACTCCAGAAAGAATGAAGAGACAGAGCCAAAGCAAAAATAACACCCAGTTGTGGATGTGACTGGTGATAGAAGTAAAGTCGGATGCTGTGAAGAGCGATATTGCATAGGAACCTGGAATGTTAGGTCCATGAATCAAGGCAAACTGGAGGTGGTCAAACAGGAGATGGCAAGAGTGAATGTCGACATTTTAGGAATCAGTGAACCAAAATGGACTGGAATGGGTGAATTTACTCAGATGACTATTATATCTACTACTGTGGGCAAGAATCCCTTAGAAGAAATGGAGTGGCCCTCATAGTCGACAAAAGAGTCCAAAATGAAGTACTCAGATGCAATCTCAAAAATGACAGAAGGATCTCTGTTTGTTTCCAAGGCAAACCATTCAATATCACAATAATCCAAGTCTATGCCCAGACCAGTAATGCTGAAGAAGCTGAAGTTGAACGATTCTATGAAGACCTACAAGACCTTCTAGAACTAACACCCAAAAAAGATACCCTTTTCCTTATAGGGGACTGGAATGCAAAAGTAGGAAGTCAAGAAACACCTGGGGTAACAGGCAAAATTTAGCCTTGGAGTACAGAATGAAGCAGGGCAAAGGCTAATAGAGTTTTGCCAAGAGAACACACTGGTCATAGCAAACACCCTCTTCCAACAACACAAGAGAAGACTCTACACATGGACATCACCAGATGGTCAACACCGAAATCAGATGGATTATATTCTTTGCAGCCAAAGATGGAGAAGCTCTATACAGTCAGCAAAAACAAGACCAGGAGCTGACTGTGGCTCAGATCATGAACTCATTGCCAAATTCAGACTTAAATTGAAGAAAGTAGGGAAAACCACTAGACCATTCAGGTATGACCTAAATCAAATCCCTTATGATTATACAGTGGAAGTGAGAAATAGATTCAAGGGATTAGATCTGATAGACAGAGTGCCTGAAGAACTATGGGTGGAGGTTCGTGACATTGTATAGGAGGCAGTGATCAAGACCATCCCCAAGAAAAAGAAATGTGAAAAGCAAAATGGTTGTCTGAGAGGGCCTTATAAATAACTGAGAAAAGAAGAGAAGCAAAAGGCAAAGGAAAAAAGGAAAGTTATACCCATTTAAAGCGGAGTTCCAAAGCACAGCAAGGAAAGATAAGAATGCCTTCCTCAGTGATCAATGTAAAGAAATAGAGAAAAACAATAGAATGGGAAAGATTAAAGATCTCTTCAAGAAAATTAGAGATAACAAGGGACCTTTTCATGCAAAGATGACCACAATAAAGGACAGACATGGCATGGATCTAACAGAAGCAGAATATATTAAAAACAGGTGGCAAGAATACACAGAACGACTACACAAAAAAGGTCTTCACAACCCAGATAATCACGATGGTGTGATCACTTATCTAGAACCAGACATCGTGGAATGTGAAGTCAAGTGGACCTTAGGAAGCATCACTATGAATAAAGCTAGTGGAGGTGATGGAATTCCAGTTGAGCTATTCCAAATCCTGAAAGATGATGCTGTGAAAGTGTTGCACTCAATATGCCAGCAAATTTGGAAAACTCAGCAGTGGCCATAGGACAGGAAAAGGTCAGCTATCATTCCAATCCCAAAGAAAAGCAATGCCAAAGAATGCTCAAACTACCACACAATTGTACTCATCTCACACACTAGCAAAATGATGCTCAAAATTCTCCAAGCCAGGCTTCAACAATACATGAACCGTGAACTTCCAGATGTTCAAGCTGGATTTAGAAAAGGCAGAAGAACCAGAGATCAAATTGCCAACATCCGTTGGATCATTAAAAAGCAAGAGGGTTCCAGAAAATCATCTACTTCTGCTTTATTGACTATGCCCAAAACCTTTGTGTGAATCACAAAAAGCTGGAAAATTCTGAAAGAGATGGGAATACCAGACCACCTGACCTGCCTCCTGAGAAATCTGTATGCAGGTCGGGAAGAAGCAACAGTTGAACTGGACATGGAACAACAGGCTGGTTCCAAACCGGGAAAGGAGTACATCAAGGCTGTGTATTGCCACCCTTCTTATTTAACTTATATGCAGAGTACATCATGTGAAATGCCAGGCTGGATGAAGCACAAGCTGGAATCAAGATTTCCGGGAGAAACATCAGTAACCTCAGATATGCAGATAACACCACCCTTATGGCAGAAAGCGAAAAAGAACTAAAGAGCTTCTTGATGAAAGTGAAAGAGGAGAGTGAAAGAGTTGGCTTAAAACTCAACATTCAGAAAACTAAGATCGTGGCATCTGGTCCCATCACTGCATGGCAAATAGATGGGGAAACAGCGGAAATATTTTTGGGGGCTCCAAAATCATTGCAGATGGTGATTGCAGCCATGAAATTAAACGATGCTTGCTCCTTGGAAGAAAAGTTATGACCAACCTAGATAGCATATTCAAAAGCAGAGACATTACTTTGCCAACAAAGGTCCATCTAGTCAAGGCTATGGTTTTTCCAGTAGTCATGTATGGATGTGAGAGTTGGACTATAAACAAAGCTGAGCGCCGAAGAATTGCTGCTTTTAAACTGTGGTGTTGGAGAAGACTCTTGAGAGTCCCTTGGAGTGCAAGGAGATCCAACCAGTCCATCCTAAAGGAAATCAGTCGTGAATATTCATTGGAAGGGCTGATGCTGAAGCTGAAACTTCAGTACTTTGGCCACCTGATGCAAAGAACTGACTCACTGGAAAAGACCCTGATGCTGCGAAAGACTGAGGGCAGGAGGAGAAGGGGACAGCAGAAGATGAGATGGTTGGATGGCATCACCAATGCAATGGACGTGAGTTTTAGTAAACTCCAGGAGTTGGTGATGGATAGGGAGGCCTGGCATGCTGCGGTCCATGGGGTCGTAAAGAGTTGGACATGACTGAGTGACTGAACTGAGCTGAACTGAACTGAAAGGCCATCAGTATAATCTGAGTTGGAAAAACTTCCCCATTTGTATTCTTGGGTCCTGGTTGGCGTGATTCAGAAAGCAACTCCTAGATGCTACAAGTAACCGATATATAATCAGTGCTCCTCATGGGGGCTTTTTCTTCCTCCATCCCTTTCCTCTCCTCTGCCCTACTCTCCTCAAGCCTGGCTTTGGTGACCTTCATCTGAGCCCCCATTGCACCTGGCCCTTCTCTGTCCGATAGCACCTGAGCGTGGACTGATCACTCGTTTACCTCTGTTTCACCGTCACTACCCTGTGAGCTTCTAGAGGACAGGGACCTCTGTCTTTCTCCTTTGTATCCGCAGGACCAATGCCCAGGATAGAAGGCAATGAGGAGCGAATGAAGAGATAGGAATAGCTGGATGGATAAATTAACGGGTCGAGCAGTAAGTCATACATACACACATTAAAATCACCTCTACACCAACAGCCAGATGCCCAGGCTACCTGTGTTCCTCTGATGTTTATTCTTGGGCCAGGCCTCTCTGCGCTGTCAAACATATTCCTTGGAGAGGTTGCCATCAGCTGTCAACACCTTCGTCTCACCATCTCTAAGTGTCGTGTGACCCGCTGTACAGATCTGGACTGCTGCCAGAGACTCTGTCCTCATCTCTG
>NW_011494639.1:861053-868960 GCF_000754665.1 Bison bison bison | reverse complement strand
CTCATCTCTGGTGACTACCTTCATCCTTCCAGCCTCCCCTTTTTGGTGGCCATTCAGCATTTCATCTCCTTTAAGAGGAGGGCAGTAGCAATTTGCTTTCTTGCCATGTTTACTTTCTGTGTTTGCCCAATATCTATTTGTCATTTTTATTGCATTTTTCTCTCTCTGCATTTGTCTTGGATGAGGCCTTGTCCTCAGTATTTGCTTTCAGAAAAGAGCACAGGATGCCTCCTGGAGCTGTGAATTTATGCCACTGGTTCCTGCTGAACCCACGTACTTGGGAAATAGAACGTTCACATACCCATCAGAAACTGTAGGAACTTAAAACTATATGGTGAGTTTTCATTCTCAAAAGCATTTTCAAAAGCATTATTTTATTTGAGTGTCACAAGGGTAATTTAGGGCAGATATTATCCTCTAAAAACACTTCAGGGTTTTGAAAAGAGCAGTTGGATCTGATTTGTGCTTTAGCTCTTCTCATCTGCTGGTGTGACTATCAGCAAATCACTTACTACCCCAAGCCTCCTTTTTTCCCACCTCTTACATCGTAATAAGTAATACCTACCACTTTCCTATTTTTTTTAAGTTAGAACATATATATACACACACACACACACATGCATATACACACAATAGTGTGTGTCTAACCACTTCACACAATTTTGATAAGGTTCAAATAAGATAGTATAGATGAAAGAGTTCTTGACATCATGAAGCATTACAAAACCAAGAGGGATCAGTATTGTTGTTACTGAAGAATTACTCTTACATATATTTCCAAATTTTCGGAATGAGGACAATTGTTGATGAGCAGAGCTCAATCTCTCAAGCTCCCATTCCAAGGTATCTTCCTCCCCAGCAGCTACCTAGTCCTGATAGGGGGCCCGAAGGCGCCTCTTCCTGCCAGGGTAGTCAGAAGGTCACCTCCCACTCCTACTCAGCCTTCCTTGTTCAGGGAGAGGAGCTGGACTTCCTCCACCAAGGAGAACAGAAAACTAAGTTTCTCTCCATCTCAGTGACTTATGGAAAGGGAATTTGGCTTGAGCCAGAGAAAAGAAAGCAGTAGCTATACAGCCAGCCTGAGATATGTTAAAGAGGGCCGTAAGGAAATTCACATTTGCTTCTTTTTTTCAATTTTGTGTGTGTGTGTGTTTGTGTGTGTGTGTGGTTTTGTTTGCTCATTTGTTTTTGGTTTTCCACGGTCTCTTTAAGACCTGGGCAATTTTCTGATTCGGTGAATGATTCAACTCTCTTAAAAGCACTTTAGCTTACCAATAGGTTCCCTTTCTGGCAAATACTTCAATAGTTGCCATCTGGGAGCTTTCTCCTATCCTTCAGTTGATGTTTTTGCCGGGGCTAGCTGTTTTTCAAAATGCATTTATGTATCAGGCCATAATAGCCCTGAGATCCACTGTGAGAAGCAAGCTATGGCCATGTCAGTGGGTAGTTAAAGGAGACTGGCCTCAGAGAGTAGCACTGAGGTCAAAGACACTCCTGAACAAACACAAAGAAATTATATTTCCTCAATTCAAAACTAACTTGATGGAAACATCTTAGCCTCAAATCCAATTGCTTTCACCAGGAAAGTGATGAAATTGGCTCAGTTGATAAAAGCCAGCACATCTCCCCTCCCTAATTGCATCAGCTTGACCCTCTCTTCTGATTAAATGCTTATAATTTTTATCCCAGCATGTAATTTTTTAATTATAATATGTTTGAAGAACATCAAAATTATTTGGCTCTTTGCAGGGTGATGGTTGACAGCAGAGTCAATTCGTCTTTTTCTCTGATGTGCTGAGCACCCAGTGGGTGCCTGAGAAATAATAATTGATGAGAAAGGCAGAGACCCTGTAGATGGGTGATGGGCCCACAGTCAATTGTGTGGGGAGGAGAGGGCTCTGCACTCACTGGAGGCTGCATTCCTGCCTCCCCATGCATTTGAGACGGGCTAAAAGAAACCAGAGAGACACTGGATCATGTACCCATGTTCTTGTTACTATACGGAGATTTCTGCTCCAAGGCCTCCAGTTAGCTCAGTTGGTTTTCTCTGTGTTCAGGGTTGTGATGCAGCAATGGTTTAAGAGATTCTGTTTAGGAAATACTTCCTTGTCATAGTTAAAATTATCTTACACTGAGTAAAATATACTATTTCCTGGACCAAAAAAAGAAAGAAAGAAAACCAACCAAATAGAAAACCACCCAGATTTCAGCAATAATGGGATGAGAAAAGAAAAGGTAGATTTAGGGCAAGAAAAAAAGGAGTCTCTACAAAGGATACAATAGGAGATCAGGCTTCCATCTCCAAATTTCTCTGTAGGGTGGATAAACGGTTGGCCTTAAAAACACTGCTCTCAAATTCTGCTTCACCTCTTACCAGCAGGGTAACCTTGAGTTCTAAGGTCATCCTCTCGGACCTTGCTTTCCCCTCCTGTGACACTGGTCACTTCCTGAGCAGTGTTCCTGTGAAGCAGCATCTGTAACAGCACAGACTCTACTGCACAGGTGAAAGTGCCCGGGAAGGGTTGACGAGAGTTATCATATCAAGAAGTTTCCCAATCAGCATCCAGACGCAGCGCTCTTCCTGTGAAAACTGCAAACACAGCTTAAACTCACAGCTGCCTGGACCTCTCTGAGCCTGTCTTTTCTGCAAGCACATGGCTGGACAGAATGGCCTCTGGGGACTCCCCCTGAGGGAGCCACCAGTCTGTATCTCTGAAGCCACGGCCCCCTGGCTCCACTGCCTGCCTGTCTAATCTGTGTGTTTTTCTGTTTGTGTTTTTTGTTTTTCATGGAGTCAGCTGCGTGACCCTCAGACCTGAAAAGGATACTGAATTGCCAATTCAATTTACCTAAAACTGGTGGAGCCTGAAAGCCTGGCCTACATTGACATACAGCTAATCTAATACAAATTGATTTTGGTTTTAAATCTGAGCAAGTCAAGAAATTGCTGTGGGTTTTTCCAAAACACAAAGGATCCTGCTTGGCTGCAACTGCAGTATCTGAGTTAGGCTTCCTGGGTCCTGGTCTTTGAAGCCATATTCGTGCTCGCGCCCATAGCTGAGGTTGCTATCAACCACCCCCACCCCCACCCCACAACCCTTCAGATGCTGATTTTCGTAGAGATTTCAGGAACTCCAGACCTCAGGCCACGGTTCCCCATTCAGTAATCCTTGGTGCCAGTTTGGCTGTACCCTTGAACCTAAAGTCTGACCACTTTAGCTTATTTCTGAAGCTCCATAACCAAGAACTACCGTTCTGATAACTATACTCCAGGGTGCAAGCTCTTATCCAGAGTAACATTTGGCTAACTCAATTCCTCATAAAGCGAGAACCTGCACTGTCTGGGACCTCTATTTCCATCCATAGGACTGGCTTCCTGAATTCTGGGGCAGGGCTCAAAGCCCTACAACCCAGGACACTTTCCCATTGCCTACTGCCTGCCTCCTGACCTGTTTGCTTGGGTTTGCTCCACATCCTGACATGGATACATCATTGTCCATAACTCATTTCAGATTTCACAGACACCAGCCTCTTCCCCAGACCAGCACTGGTTATCTATTTACAAAATAATGAAACAAAAAACCTTCAAAAACAGTTTTATTGAGCTAGTAACAAATCAATTTTAAGCTGAATTTCTGGATATGAAGAAATGGATGGGATTCAGATGTGACCAGTTAGGGGACTATGGCAAGAAAGAAAGGAGCATGTCACATCTTGGAGCAAATCTGCAGTCATGCTAATTCTTCTGAGGATACGTTCAAATGCAGCAAAATAATAATATCTATTTAGTGTGGTGGGATGATTACATGAGATAATGACACCCAATAGTCACTTAACACATATTGACTACCGTATTATGTTGTTTTTTTTTTAAGTCCGAAAGCAGCAGGGTTGGAGATAGGTGAACTGAACAAGTTAGCAGCTCAAAGAACCAGGTACCTGAGGTGCAATTGGCCTCAGGTGAGAGGGTACATTCAGCTATGAGTCTCAGCAGGAAGTCGAGTGCAGTGGACAGCAATGTGTACACAGAAACTGTGGCAACAGCCAGCAAGCGGCGGGCTGTACATGGAGAGCTAAATAAGCAGCCAGGTAGATGGAAAGTCAGCCAGGGGATGGTGAAAAGTCGGGTGTGAGAAATAGACAAGGGTTCCATCCCTGATTGTAGAGGATAGCCGTTCTTAAATTCTAATGTGCGTAAGAATTACATGATGTGCTAACTATAAATGGAGATTCCCTGTCATCGTCTACAGTTTTTGAATCATGCAGTCTGGAACAGGATCTTTATAACATGTTCTTTTTTTTTAATTTTTATTTTACATTGGACTATGGTTGATTTATTATGTTATGTTAGTTTAAGGTGAACAAACTGGTTCACTTGCACGAGTTCTTTAGATGATTCACGTGTGATGGTTTGAAGACCACTCTTGAAGAAATTTGAATGTAGGGAGACAGAAAACAGCAAAGCAGCCCCTAGGACTAGAGGAACCAAGTCACCCAGAAAGTTAATAAAGGAAGATTCAGCTCCAAGGATTCAGTCAACACAACAGTGGGGCTAGGAGTCTGAGCCTCAGGAAACAAGGCAAGTCCCCCTCCCCTCCATCCTTCTGACTAGTAGGGGAATCAAGCCACCCAGGAGAGGGTAGAGTAGGTTTCAGGGAAAAAAATGAATCAAACAGCAAAAGATTTTCTGTGCCGAAGGAAAATAGTGACTGTTTTGATTGGATGCTGTTTGTCTCTTGCTCTCTTCATTAATTTATTCATTTATTCATTTACTTATTGACTGCATTATGATTCCAAATTCTGTTGCTCCAACTACAACCTTGCTCATGAATCTAAGAACTATGCCTAAACATCCTCCTAAGAACTTGATATATATATATATATATGTATACACTTTATATATATAAAGTATAACTCAGCATCTTTTTGTCTCCAAATTAACTTTCTTCCTTAAATTCATGTTATTCAAAGGATAAAAAAAGAAAATTGGAATCCTCTCTTTTATATCTATATACCAGGGGCTAGAATACCAAGAAGTTCATCTATATTTGCTACAATAAGCAGTAGAGGGGCAAGGATCTTCTGGCCATTTCACACACCTTCAAACAGAGGCTTGAAATCAAAGCATGAAGAGGCAAATGTATGAACCCTGCAGTCCCAATTTCCAGCTTGAGGTTCTTTCCATTTGGTCCCCCACTGGTGAACTGAGTGTCCCTAATGTAGTTTGGAATTGGGAATTGGAGAATTATCTGGGCCAATCTGTCTAGTGGATAATTTGATTGAAGAAAAACATAAGGAAAGGCTCCATCACTCAAAGTCATCTGCAGCAATAGCTTGATGTATTGCCTCCTATTCTACCATTAGCAATTCATTCTTTAGAAAACTTATTTTTAAATGTAAATAAGTACCATTGCCAAAGTAAATAATTAGAGCAAACTTTTCAAACTGAATTCCCAGGACCCCTCGAGGTTCCCTTGAACATTTCCCAGGACCCATCAGAGGGGACAAGGCTCACCAACCCCTCTAGGCCACCAGTCTCATCAGCTTTAACCAGAGGAACTGTTTGTTTTTTTCTTCCTCTGAGAAGTTTAGGAGCTTCATGCAAGAGCATTTATAGAAAAGATGCTTTACCTTTGAATGTCAAAAATAATTTGTAAGAGTGGAACAAACTGGAAACAGCCTAAACGTCCATCCTCCTAAATTATCCTGCTTCCATACAATGAAATGTAGGAGGCCACTAAAAAGATGATATAGGCTTATATGATCTGAACTTGAAACATTTGGATAATTCATTAAGACAGAAAGTCAAGTAGCAAAAGAGTGTACTTCTTTGTTCTTTCAGTAGCAAGTTTTGGACTAGTTCTAAATGTGTTCAAACTGTATATTTATACACTTAAATAAGCACAATGTAGTTCAGGAAAAGCACATACCTTTCAGCTTAAAAATCTGGACTTGGAGTTTGGGTATGCATTTAATATTTTACTATTACTCCTCTGTTGCTTTTCATATTTTCATCTTTGAAAAAAACTTAGTTTAAAAATTTTTGAAAGTTATTGCATTAAGGTATCAGTTTTCATTATGAACATCTTGGAAGATATCAGTAATCACTTTCTTTCCGCAGTGACAGTTACCTCTGAGGAAAGGAACCCCTGAAAGATAAATGCTGATATGAATGTGGTTCATGGAGGTGGAATGATGTGGAGAGTTCCTGACCTGCTTGGGACCCTGACATTTGACAGGGAAATTCCTCCTGGTGAGGAGAAACTAAATATATTCATGTATTATATATTAGTTATATAATATATACTTAATATATTATATATAATATAAACTATATAATTATTATACATTAATATATTGTGTTATAAATATATTATATATACTGTTATATATGTTATATAACATAAATAATTAAATGTACATAACATATAATATGCACATATATTATACTATACATATATATTATATAATACATACTATACACATATATTATACAATATATACTATACACATATATTAGGACTTCCCTGGTGGCTCAGTTGGTAAAGTGTCTGCCTACAATGCGGGAGACCCGGGTTCAATCCCTGGGTCAGGAAGATCCCCTGGAGAATGAAACGGCAACCCACTCCAATACTCTTTCCTGGAAAATCCCCTGGATGGAGGATCCTGGTAGGCTACAGTCCAGGGGGTTGCAAAGAGTTGGACACGACTGAGCAACTGCACTTCACTTACACACATATATTATATAATATATAATATACACATATATTTGGGTGTTCATTGGAAGGACTGATGCTGAAGCTGAAACTGCAATACTTTGGCCACCTGATGGGAAGAGCTGACTCATTGGAAAACACCCTGATGCTGGGAAAGACTGAGGACAGGAGGAGAAGGGGACAACAGAGGATGAGATGGTTGGATGGCATCACCGACTCAATGGACATGGGTTTGAGTAAACTCCAGGAGTTGGTGATGGACAGGGAGGTCTGGCGTGCTGCGGTTCATGGGGTTGCAAAGAGTGGGACACGACTGAGCACCTGAACTGAACTGAACTGATACACATATATTATATAATATATATTCATATATATTAATATGAATGGCTGAGAGAAACGCCTCACCTTTTACACTTTTTTGCTTTGTCCTCTGATTATGAATATCCTCTAAATGATCCCCAGCAGAGAAACTAGGTCCAGAAGGCAGAGGACTACGAGTCAGATATTAAAGGAAAATCATTTTCTTCAAGGCATCACAAGGCTGTTATTTGGGTTGGACACTGACTCTGAAAAAAATCGCCCAGATTTTTGCTCATCTCTCTACTTCCTGCGTCTGGGTAGGAGACAGAGTCCTTGGAGTCTAAGGGCACACGAGTCAGAAAGCCTGGGTTTGTGTCCTAGCTTCCTTGATTAGTCACTTGTGACCCCTGTGGAATGAAGGAATTGGACTTAGCTTTTCTCCGAGCTCTCTACAACTCCGAGTGCTGTTATAATCCAGACACAGGTAGACCCATCTCCCGGGACTTCCCACTCGCCTCCGTCTTGGACTCCCCTCTCCCCAAAGGGCTCCAAGAATAAAACCCGCCCTCCTTCCCACGCCCATCTTTTTTCGGCTCCTGCCCGCAGGCGTCTGTGTGGTGCCCCGGCGTGCCAGGCGGAGCCCAGGGCCCTGGGCTTCCCCTGCAGAAGACGAGGCCTCAGGCTGCTTCATCAGGGCCCCTTGGAGCCGTGCTCTCCGAATCGTCAGTCATGCTCTCTCAGAGGGAGCACTGTGAGCTGTCAGAGTTAACCGGTCTCCATCCTCAAGTGGGCTCTCAGCGTCCACTCGGGAAGGCACCGGCCAGAGGACTCAGGTCAGCCATCATCGGAGGCGCAGAATCACCCTCACTCTCCCGCTCCATCCTCCCCGTA
>NW_011494639.1:858023-860865 GCF_000754665.1 Bison bison bison | reverse complement strand
GAACCCGGCCTCCCTGCCTGCTTGCCCAGGGCTCCCGTGGGTGGTCTCGCTGAAACCCGGGGTGTGGAGAGTGTCAAAGAGCTCTTACATGTAAACACAGCGTTGAGGCTGGGAGAGGCTGTGCACACAGGGCGCCTGCCTCTGCTGCTTACTCAAAGCAAGGCTGTCCTAAGAACAGGACACTTGGCCCTCCACAGCTCAGGTAACGGGAGTCCCGACTTCCGAAAGGCCTGAGAGTTGTCCTTGACTTGGCTCCTTCACTCCCTATCCAGCCAGCCACACAGTCAGGTGAACTCAGCGTCCTAGAGTGTCCTCAGGTCCACCCGCCCCTCTCCCTGCCCTCTGCCTCTCAGATCTCATGGCCCCTTTCTGAAGGGTCAGTAGAGCCTCTCAACCCGCCTTCCTGTGCCAGGCTTGCTGTTGAAAAGTCATTCTTGGCTTTGAAGCCCGAGCTTTCCAGTAGGCAAATGTAATCATGAAACTTCCCAATGCAATTATGAAACTCATAGACAAACATTCAATGACCCTTACTTTTGTCTACAAAAAAAAAAAAAAAAAAAACCCGGAATAGGATCAAAAGGGCCTATCTCCAAATGACCTTCAGGGCCTGTGGTCAGCTGGCTGTATGTCTGCCCCATAGCAACAGCATGAGGAGTAGCTGCTATGTGTTAGACAACTGGTGTGTCCAAGATAACAAACCAGGGTTCTGCATACGAAAAATATTTTTAAAAGTCAGATGCATCTCACTTCTTACTATTCTCAAATATGTCTGCTCCCCTGAAGCTCCTCACCTCTGCAGGCGCCATTCCTTCTGCAGAAAGCACGCTTTGTGTCCATTTTACCCTCTGTCATTCCATACCCAGCCAAGGCGTCGTCCTGTGAGTCCGAGCTCCCCTGCACATGGCCAGCTGCTCCCTCCTGAGTCCCTGTAGAACCCACATCGTGGTGTTTTGGTGCTGCCTGCTGCTACATACTCGCCTGATTTCCCCTTGACTTGGAGCTCCTTGGGAGGCAAGAACTGTATCTTTCATCCATCCCTATGGTGTGTCTTCCACTGCGCCTAGAGTTTACTTAACCAGGTTTTTGATAAATAAGGGAAAGAGGGGTACTGTTGATAGGAAATCAGGAGTTCAAGTAACCAAACATCAGCCTGAGAGGGCAAGTGAGGGCACTTGGCCAGGATCCCAGAAGGAGAGAGCTTTTCTTCTCCTCCCCTGAACCCCCAATGCATTCCCCTACCCCCATTCCTCCATGAGGTGTATCTGGGGGAAGCAGAAGGCAAGGGCCTTCAAAAATGAGAGACAGTGCTGAAAATAAACCTCAGTCCTAAAGGGCTGAGGACTCTGCCATCTGGGGCCACAGTGTTGCAGTTTTGAGCTTGTCCTATTCTCCCGGTTCTTGGTAGACTCAATCTGGCAGGACCCAACGTGATGAAGTCAGGACACTTCAAATCTGACCTCTCACCAGTCCTTTTGGATAAGGCCCTCATTATAGATCCAAATGGAAATCAGTGTCCGCAGATCATTGAATCCTGGTTAAAGGGTTCCTTAATTTCTTCCCTTTTTCGACCCCCCACCCACCGCCTCTGATCCCCATGAAAGGAATCCTAGCTGTAGGCACTGAGGCAGGTCTAATTGGCTTGACCACCACTTCCTGGCCTACATAGTGGGGAGAATAAAAATATTCCCTAAACCAAAGAGTTATTGTGAGGATTGCAAGATCAGATCAGATCAGATCAGTCGCTCAGTCGTGTCCGACTCTTTGCCAGCCCATGAATCGCAGCACGCCAGGCCTCCCTGTCCATCACCATCTCCCAGACTTCACCGAGACTCACGTCCATCGAGTCAGTGATGCCATCCAGCCATCTCATCCTCTGTCATCCCCTTTTCCTCCTGCCCCCAATCCCTCCAAGCATCAGAGTCTTTTCCAATGAGTCAACTCTTCGCATGAGGTGCCCAAAGTACTGGAGTTTCAGCTTTAGCATCATTCCTTCCAAAGAAATCCCAGGGCTGATCTCCTTCAGAATGGACTGCTTGGATCTCCTTGCAGTCCAAGGGACTCTCAAGAGTCTTCTCCAACACCACAGTTCAAAAGCATCAATTCTTTGGCGCTCAGCCTTCTTCACAGTCCAACTCTCACATCCATACATGACCATAGGAAAAATCATAGCCTTGACTAGACGAACCTTTGTTGGCAAAGTAATGTCTCTGCTTTTGAATATGCTATCTAGGTTGGTCATAACTTTTCTTCCAAGGAGTAAGCGTCTTTTAATTTCATGGCTGCAGTCACCATCTGTAGTGATTTTGGAGCCCAGAAAAATTAAGCCTGACGCTGTTTCCACTATTTCCCCATCTATTTCCCATGAAGTGGTGGGACAGGATGCCATGATCTTCGTTTTCTGAATGTTGAGCTTTAAGCCAACTTTTTCACTCAACTTTTTCACCTCCACTTTCACTTTCATCAAGAGGTTTTTGAGTTCCTCTTCACTTTCTGCCATAAGGGTGGTGTCATCTGCATATCTGAGGTTATTGATATTTCTCCAGGCAATCTTGATTCCAGCTTGTGTTTCTTCCAGTCCAGCGTTTCTAGTGATGTATTCTGCATATAAGTTAAATAAACAGGGTGACGATATACAGCCTTGACGAATTCCTTTCCCTATTTGGAACCAGTCTGTTGTTCCATGTCCAGTTCTAACTGTTGCTTCCTGACCTGCATACAAATTTCTCAAGAGGCAGATCAGGTGTTCTGGTATTCCCATCTCTTTCAGAATTTTCCACAGTTTCTTGTGATCCACACAGTCAAAGGCTTTGGCATAGTCAATAAAGCAGAAATAGATGTTTTT
>NW_011494639.1:850824-857923 GCF_000754665.1 Bison bison bison | reverse complement strand
ATTTCTCAAGAGGCAGATCAGGTGTTCTGGTATTCCCATCTCTTTCAGAATTTTCCACAGTTTCTTGTGATCCACACAGTCAAAGGCTTTGGCATAGTCAATAAAGCAGAAATAGATGTTTTTCTGGAACTCTCTTGCTTTTTCTATGATCCAGCGGATGTTGGCAATTTGATCTCTGGTTCCTCTGCCTTTTCTAAAACCACCTTGAACATCAGGAAGTTCACAGTTCACATATTGCTGAAGCCTGGCTTGGAGAATTTTGAGCATTACTTTACTAGCATGTGAGATGAGTGCAATTGTGTGGTAGTTTGAGCATTCTTTGGCATTGCCTTTCTTTGGGATTGCAAAGGTGAACCCAATCCTTAACGCAGATAAATATACATATTTAATAATAATAATAACCAGAGACCCCTTCTGTAGGGCAGGGATGCCTTAGATACTTTTTGAATTTCAATGATGTGAATGCCTCTCTTTCCATCCCCTACAAATAGATTCCCTGAGTTGCTGTTTTCAGGACCAACGATTTTCTTCTAATCACGTTCCCAAATACCTTCACCGAGAGCAAATTATCCTGCTGCTCGATATGTTTCTCCACCAGCTTCCCTTTCCTTTTTGCACCTGACTCACTTTCTGGAAAAAACTTGAGAAGCCCTGTCCACCTAGGTCTTGTCCTGTCTGTGCAGGTCCCAAGTGCACAGATGAGTCCAGGGAGTCATATACAGCTGTCTTGGGAAAACCAATGGTAAGAATTCTGCAGGAACTAAAATGGGGACATTTACCTCAGAGGGTCATCTCATATTTTACTTTCGGTTAAAAAGACAAAATCTCCCCCAGCATCACTGAGTTGACAAAATATCTCAAAACAAAGATTAAGGGAGAAAAAAAAAAAAAAAAAACTCAACATGACCAAATTTCTCTCCTAAGAGGATAGACCTGCCAGTTCAAGGAATAAAGCCGAAACATCTGGGAGTCCCCCACCTTGTGTCTAAACACAGAGTCTGATTCTGATTTAGAGATTAGTCCTCCAGCACCAGAGAGGAGTAGGGCAAAACAGAGCCAGCATGAGCAGAACCGACTCATTAGAAAAGACCCTGATGCTGGGAAAGATGAAGGCAGGAGGAGAAGGGGGTGACAGACGATGAGATGGTTGAATGGCATCACTGACTCGATGGACATGAGTTTGAACATGCTCCAGGAGTTGGTGATGGACAGGGAGGCCTGGCGTGCTGCAGTCCATGGGGTTGCAAAGAGTCGGACATGACTGAGCAACTGAACAGCAACAAGAGCCAGAAAAACCCAGGGAGTCTTTGCACTGTAGGGCTCACTGCTGCTGTCCTGTTATAGCGCTAGCCCTCTGCTGACTGCCGGCCCGTCTCTCCCTGTTGGAATCCCCTCCGCCCTTCCTCTGAGGACACTGTCTTCTGTAGAATCCCCTGTTCCTCCCATTGCCAATAAATAGAGCCACGCTTGTCTGCGTGTGGCCCCAGACCGAGACAGAAGGGTCTCCTGTGATCACGACCACTGATGCAGCTGCTCAGCCCTTCTCCCCAACCACTGAGTCATGATTTGCAAGGCAGGGGCCTGAACCTCTCCATTTCCAGAAAACACTGCAGGTGATTCAAAGTGTGAAATGTCTTGTTACAGAAGGGTCCACATCCCTGGTCCACTCAAGACCCTTCATAAAAAAACCTGTCCTCTATTCCTCGTCTCCAACATTATCTCCCTCTACTCTGTGAAGAACACCACTGGCCACCCCCAAGGTATGTGCTCACAATTCCCCACATCCAACTTGCCGATTCCTATTTCAAGGTCCTTCTCCTCTTTCTTGAAACCTCACTTCTGTCAAAATTTGAGTGTGTATTAATTTGTGAGATTAATTGCATTGAGTACCCTCTGAAGATGGCTCTGTGTCCTCAAGTTTACGACAACATGTAACATGTGGTTCCGACCCTCTGGGAGCTCTAAGTTCCTCCAGGAACTTCCTGCTCTAAGGTTGCGCAGGAAGATAAGGCGGCGGACGTCAGCAACCATAGTAAGAGGTAAAACGAAAAAGCAGCGAGAGTGCAACAGAAGGGAAGTGGTATCGGTTATCCAGGAACTGGTGTTTTCTCCAAAGTCTTTCGGTGTGGATGGAAATAGAGACGAGATGAGAGATGTGGGAGAGTGAAGGCAGGGAAAAAAGAGTGTGAACACAGAGGTGGGATAGTGAAGACAACAGGATGAGAGGTAGCACAGTTCGCCTGTTTGTGAAGAAATGTGAGAGACTCGGCTGTAACCTTGATTAGCGTGTCCTCGGCTCTCCCCCTCCTTTGAACTCCTTATATTTTTATGATCTGAGTCAACTCAAGTAGAACACTTAGCACAGAGGCCTATTCATTTCTTTGAATTGCTAACAGTATGTTTCTGAAGGCAAAGATTTTTCTCATTATTAAACATTATCATTGGAGAGAATTTGGACAATCTAGAAAACTGGTAAAAATTAAGTTACTCCTAAATCTACCATATGGAAATACCACAATTAGCATTTTGGCTGATCCTCAAAACATTTTTCCTCTATACATCTATATATTTTTTTTTCCTCCTAAAAACTGAAATAAGACTGCATACAACTTTCTACCTTAATTTTTAACTTCGCAGGTTTGAGTACAAACCCACGTCATTAAATACTTCTTGAAAACATTGTTGGGAACAGCTGCCTGATATTCTAACATAAGGATATTCAAGTCCATTTTATTATACCTGGTATTTCCTCAGTGTAATTCTTTGTGTGCCTGTGTGTGCTCAGTTCTGTCCAACTCTGTGTGACTCCATTGACTCTAGCCCACCAGGCTCTGCTGTCCATGGAACTTTTCAAGCAAGAATACTGGAACTGGTTTTCATGTCCTTCTTCAGGGATCTTCCTGACCCAGGGATCGAACCTGTATCTCCCGCGTCTCCTGCACTGGCAGGCAGATTCTTGTACCACTGCACCACCTGAGAACCCATAATTATACAGAATGCCAATAAATGACTTAGTAACAGATTAGATCAAGTTAACGTAATTTTTTTTCCTTCAGGATTCTATACGTCTTTGAAGAATTTCAATGTCGATTTTGATTCTTCAAGAAGGAGTTTTAGCAAATAGTAATTCCCAAATGTATTAATAATGAAATCTTTTTTAAAAACAAGCATTTCATGGGATTCATGTTCCATGCAAGTTTAGAAAATACTGGTTTAATCTTTATCCCTTTGTAAGACATTTCGATGGTTTCCAGTTTTCCAATATCATAAGTAATGCTTTGTGGGATTCCCAGGTGGTGCTAGCGGTAAAGATCCCCCCTGCCGATGCAGGAGATATAAGAGACTTGGGTTTGATCCCTGGGTCAGGAAGATCCCCTGGAGGAGAAGGGGGCATGGCAACCCACTCCAGTATTCTTGCCTGGAGAAACCCCTGGACAGAGGAGCCTGGAGCACTACAGTCAGTGGGGTTGCCCAGAGTCGGACATGACTGAAGTGATTGAGCATGCAGTGATCTTTGTACATGAAATCCAGGCTGCAGTTCTCAATATTTCTTTAAGGTAGATTCCTAGGAGTAGAATTGTGAGGTCAAAGAGTGTGGCTTTTACACTTTTTAATAAATAATCATATTCCACCCGCTCTACCTGAGGACCAACAGCCTCCTGACTTCTGTGATGGTGCTGAGTGGTTTTCGCCCCTCCCTGTTGCACAGCCTCCTGCCCTTCCTTTAGAAAGCCCTCAGCAAGTGTTTGATGATGGTGATAATGATGTTAAGGAAGAAAGAATTGTCTATTAGGGGAGAGGATAGGTTCAGAGCAGAGGGAATTACATCCTTCAGTAGAAAGTGTCAGTATAAAATAGTCCTCAATGCAGGTTATCACACGTCAGCCAGCCTCAGTTCAGCTGTTCAGCTCATTCTCTGAATGACCTTGGCCAAATTACAGTGATAACAACACCCAACTCATACGTGTGTAGCAAGAACTAAACTAGAAGATAGATGCCAGGCTTACAGCACAGGCCTGGCCTCATAGAAGCACTGAATAAATAGGACTGTTACATCACCATCATTGGCTAGTGATCATTTCTGTAAGAAGATGAAATCATATGAAGTTACACAAGATCAGAGTCCATAGCAGCTGATTGGAACAAAGCTTGTATCCGGGGAGACACCAAGGAGCAATGGCCAGGGAACGGACTGAGTCTGTTAGGGATGGCCACAGTGACAGCAAAGGTGGCCAATGGGGAAAGATGGGAGTCAGCCAAGGCAACCAGAGACTGCATTATGGTTGAAAAAAAGTCAGATCTCTTTTGGCATGGTAGAGACGAACATTCATCTCAACTCCTCTCCCCTGGGAAAATGCCGTGATCCCATTTCCACTTCCAGAGGTAATCGACCATCTCCCCCTGGACACAATGTAGCTGGCCACTAGCCAGCTCTTACCTCGCAGCTCCCTGTCACTGCCTAAGCCGTTGTGGGCCTCCAGACTGGGAGCCCCAGAGGAGACACTGACAAGAACAACTCTGATGCCTAGCAGCTCCTTGGACCCTCTTGTTTATTTCTTAATTTCAAAGGATTCATACTTGTTTCATTCATTCACTAACTACATTTTTCTGGATTCCCTGGGTGCATCCAACCCAGAATCAAAAGCTTGACCATTTGACTACATTTCTGAAATCTGAAAAGAATTGTAACTCAATGCTCTGAAATGAGCCCAGAGCGGGGGCACTGATGGTGTCAGATTGGGTCCCACCTCCCTCTTCAGAGCCTCTTTCTCCCCTCCATGCTCTTCGCCATTACTCTCAGAGCTACTGAGAGTTAACGAGTGTTAAAAGCCCTTAGATCTATTTAGAGGGAAGGCCAATTTACTGTGATTAAATGCAAGGTAGCGTTCAATTAGCAGAAGATAAACACAACATATCAACCCACTACGATAATTTTTAAATCAAAAGTTAGAGCACACATAGGCTGCTGCCACAATAATTTACTAATTTAATGATGATGGAGCTTTTTAAGATCTTGCCATTCTCTAGGAGTGTGTACGGAGGACACCCCTAATGTTAATTAGAGCTTGCTTCATTAACAACTTAACCAAAAGGCCACACTTTGTGAAATTATTTGGGAGCCTACAAGGAATGAGAGTTGATGAAAAGAAATTACCATGAGTATCTTTCCCATCAGTTAATGAAGAATATGATGTATAAATCATTAGCAGGGGCCATATGGTGGCAGTCAGGAAAAGAAAGGAGAATTTGGAATTTATGGATGGGAGCAGGGCAGATGGCTGGGAAGAATGTGTGAAGGCACATGCCTCATCATATATGTGCCCCCTGTGGCAGCAAAGACCCACTCTGCCACGCAAACTGCAGGGTGGTTTTGTTGGGCAGACAGCTGTTGCCTACACCTGTGGGCTCTGCCTGACAGTCAGAGTCACCTCCCACCTGTGCCAGAGCTTTGACGGACAGTAAGTGCTTCCGAACTTATGATGAGTTCATTGGCCGGCACTCCAGTTGGAAGGACACCTCCCAGGCTCAGCACAGTCCTTTCTGTACCAGGTGGTCAGCTCCTTTGAAGATGTGTGCACTGATCCATCAACTGTTCAAGCCAACTTGGGATTCTGGGGAGCAGCACCCCCTGACAGTCTGGGAAAGGGGTTCCAAAGATTGCTGCACACGGGGATCAATTGGAAGTCTTTTAAACATGCAGTGTCTGGCTCCCACCCCCAGACGTTTAATCCAAGTGGGGTGTGCTATGGACTAAATCTTTGCATCCTCACCAAAACTCATAGAGTGGAACCTTACTTATCAAAGGGATGGTATTTGGAGGTGAGACTTTGGGAAGATAGATGGGGAGAGGGGTCTATCTTTTTGGTCTTTGGGCCATGAGAATGGTGTCCTCATGGTGGGGTTAGTGCTCTTTTAAGAAGAATCATGAGAGCGCTTGCCTTTTCGCTCCATGTTCTGCCGTGTAAAGGAGAAGATACCTGCAAATCAGACCCCAAGGCTGCCAAGCCCTTGATCTTGAACTTCCCAGCCTCTAGGACTGTGATTCTGGAGAAGAGAAAATTCCTATTGCTAAAACCAGCCAGTCTAATGGTATTTTTGTTGTAGCAGTCTGAATGTACTAACATAGGGTGTATCATCTGAACCTGGGGACTTTTTAAATCTCCACCTGCCCCAGTGTTCCAACATGTAGCAAAACCTGGAATCATTGATCTAGGACCCAAGCCCAAAGTCTAAGGCAGATGAAAGGCTCTAATTTGTACTAAATCCTGGAAACTGAGAGAAGAATGTCCCCAGCAAGGCTGCTGACCATCGAGGGATGTGGTCTTTAGAAAAAGCAAGGTCTTTAGAATGAATAAAGCTTGGGTTAGAACCCCAGTGCCACTTCTTACTTTGGATAGTTATCCTCTCTGAGTTTTCTGCTCTGTAAAATGGAGGGAGCAATGCTTTCATGAGAAGTTGTTAGTATTAAACAAAATAACATATAAAGAATACATAGCCTGAAAAATGTAAGTGGAGTAATGATTTGTTTAACCAATGAGATGCAACTCATTGAGACTTCAGTTCAGTTCAGTTCAGTCGCTCAGTCGTGTCTGACTCTTTGCGACCCCATGAATCACAGCACTCCAGGCCTCCCTGTCCATCACCAACTCCCAGAGTTCACTCAAACTCACATCCATCAAGTCAGTGATGCCATCCAGCCATCTCATCCTCTGTCGTCCCCTTTTCCTCCTGCCCCCAATCCCTCCCAACATCAGAGTATTTTCCAATGAGCCAACTCTTCACATGAGGTGCCCAAAGTACTGGAGTTTCAGCTTCAGCATCATTCCTTCCAAAGAAATCCCAGGGCTGATCTCCTTCAGAATGAACTGGTTGGATCTCCTTGCAGTCCAAGGGACTCTCAAGAGTCTTCTCCAACACCACAATTCAAAAGCATCAATTCTTCGGTGCTCAGCTTTCTTCACGTACAACTCTCACATCCATACATGACTACTGAAAAAACCATAGCCTTGACTAGATGGACCTTTGTTGGCAAAGTAATGTCTCTGCTTTTCAATATGCTATCTAGGTTGGTCATAACTTTCCTTCCAAGGAGTAAGCG
>NW_011494639.1:839627-850724 GCF_000754665.1 Bison bison bison | reverse complement strand
CATCTGCAGTGATTTTGGAGCCGCCCAAAAAAACAAAGTCTGACACTGTTTCCACCGTTTCCCCATCTATTTCCCATGAAGTGATGGGACCAGATGCCATGACCTTCGTTTTCTGAATGTTGACATTTAAGCCAACTTTTTCACTCTCCTCTTTCACTTTCATCAAGAGGCTCTTTAGTTCCTCTTCACTTTCTGCCATAAGGGTGGTGTCATCTGCATATCTGAGGTTATTGATATTTCTCCCGGCAATCTTGATTCCAGCTTGTGTTTCTTCCAGTCCAGCGTTTCTCATGATGTACTCTGCATATAAGTTAAATAAACAGGGTGACAATACACAGCCTTGACGTACTCTTTTTCCTATTTGGAACCAGTCTGCTGTTCCATGTCCAGTTCTAACTGTTGCTTCCTGATCTGCATACAGATTTCTCAAGAGGCAGGTCAGGTGGTCTGGTATTCCCATCTCTTTCAGAATTTTCCACAGTTTATTGTGATCCACACAGTCAAAGGCTTTGGCACAGTCAATAAAGCAGAAATAGATGTTTTTCTGGAACTCTCTTGCTTTTTCGATGATCCAGTGGGTGTTGGCAATTTGATCTCTGGTTCCTCTGCCTTTCCTAAAACCAGCTTTAATATCTGGAAGTTCACGGTTCATGTATTGCTGAAGCCTGGCTTGGAGAATTTTGAGCATTACTTTACCAGCATGTGAGATGACTGCAACTGTGCGGTAGTTTGAGCATTCTTTGGCATTGCCTTTCTTCTTCTTAACTAGCAGGGGAAAGAAAAGGAGGATCATGGGCCAATAGTATCTAGTGCTTGTCTGAAATTGCTAAAGAAACTGTAGAAGTGCCTGCAATAAACCCGGGACACTGTGGTAATAAGTGTATTTTGTGGTGTGTCAACTGGGAACCAGGTGCTATTGTAGGCACTTCATAAAGATTTCTTAGATTGTTGGTTAGTAAATGTGTCAGTCAGGATTTTCAGACAAGGAGCAAGCCAGAGAGAAGCTGTTCCTAAGGAATCCCACTAGTCCAGGGTGCTAGGTATCCATGGCAGTAGGCCCCGGAGGTGGAGAGAATACCTGCTCATTTCCCAAGAGGATGCAGTGTGAGCTGGTGGAAAGAGACCTGGTTACAACTGTTAGTCTGCTGCTCCCAGGCTGACCAATTGTGGGCACATTTCTTCACCACTTGGCCTCTCAGTTTGTTCATTATCATAAGGAACCGAGAACGAGTTCATCGAGCGGGAGGCACAAAATGAGATAATACAGGTGGCAGTACAGATCGTGGCGCCAGGCCCACAGCGAGAACTCTGCCACCAGGCTGCTGAGTTATACCTTCTGCACAGCAGAGGGCTCCCCCAGGGGTGGGAGGAGCATGGAAGGCAGCCTGGGAGCCCGGCTCCTGGACCCACGAGGCCCTGGGGACCGGCATGCACTTTCCTGTTTCCTAGCCAACACCAGACCTAGCAGGCCCTTGAAAGCATCCTCTTCTGGCTCCCAGACACATTTATACGCCCATGGGCACTGTGTTCCAGACAAGCCCCTCAGCTGGAGCTGAAAAATCCATAAGGGCTCTGCAGCAGCATGCCATCCCGCGGGCATGATGTCTGGCACCTCATTTAGACAGCGGTTGGAGAAAAGCCAGGTGCCGCCCCCACTCAGTACCAATCCTTTCGCCAGGAACCCCCAACCCCACTAACTAGGGGAATCAATGGATTCTTCTTCCTACCGATACCCAAATAGCTACTTGAATGTGTTCTATAATAGGAGGAGCTGTTGAACAAAAGGTCAGGGCTGATTTGAAGTCAGTCTTTATATCAGCAATTGCTTTTAAAGACGTCATCCTCCCAACTCTGTGAGCCTCTGAAGATAAAAAAAAATATATATATATAAATGTACAAATGACTTTATGACTTTGATTATACAACTTCTGAGAAAATATCCCTATGAACTGTTAAGGAAGACTAAAGATATTATGATAAAGACGGCTCTTTGAAATTCTGCTTTAAAAAAAAAAAATCTATGTCATGAGATATGAATGTAGCCCAAGCCCTGATAAAAGTCGTGTCATCCTTTTGCCATGGAAGCTGCTAAGGCATGAAAGGGACCACGGGCCTGGAGATCTTTGCTGCCTTTAAAGTCTGGCTTATTAACATGCATTAGAGTCTTCCTGAAGATGGGTCTGGCCAAAGGTTATCAACAAAAACTTAATTTAATGAGCCCGGAACACGGGGAGAGGAGCCCTGCCAAGACAACACTGGGAGGGATTGGGAGCAAGGGCATTTCGTTTTCTGAAAGGGAGAAATAAAGACAAACTCATTAAAGCAGAAGGTACTGCATTGTTGGTTTTTATCCTCAGAGCACCACTCTCTGTGGGGGTGTTGCTCACTCTCATTCGGGGACTAAAATCTCACCCCACCCAAATAGCAGCAGATGATAAGAAAGGCTTTGAGGGTAGAGGAGAGCCACAGGGAAGGCTGTTCTATGGACCAGCAGCAGAGCTGAGATGTGACAGCCCCTGCATGCAGGGGCCAACGGGCTCCTCGGGGGCAGAGGCTCTGCCTTCTGAAATCTGGTTACCAGCGGATCTGGGCCATTGCTTCCATTACGGCTGTGCGAATGCAAATAAGAATTCTGGGAACCCTGAGGACAGAGAAAGCTGCTCAAAGAACAGAGCGCAAACCCTCTCCAAGCATGGAAATGAATTGTTCTGAGGCTAGAATGCTGAGGACATCTTTTGGGGTAAATCACAAGGGAGTCCCAGACCACATGGCTACAAAATTCAGTTCATTTCAGTCGTTCAGTCGTGTCTGACTCTTTGTGACCCCATGGACTGCAGCACACCAAGCTTCCCTGTACATCACCAACTCCCGGAACTTGCTCAAGCTCATGTCCATCAAATTGGTGATGCCATCCAACCATCTCAATTTCTGTCATCTCCTTCTCCCCCTGCCTTCAATCTTTCCCAGCATCAGGGTCTTTTCAAATGAGTCAGCTCTTTGCATCAGGTGGCCAAAGTATTGGAGTTTCAGCTTCAGCATCAGTCCTTCCAATGAATATTCAGGACTGATTTCCTTTAGGATGGACTGGTTGGATCTCCTTGCAGTCCAAGGCACTCTCAAGAGTCTTCAACACCACAGTTCAAAAGCATCAATTCTTTGGCGCTCAGCTTTCTTTATAGCCCAACTCTCACATCCATACATGACTACTGGAAAAACCATAGCCTTGACTAGATGGACCTTTGTTGGCAAAGTATTGTCTCTGCTTTTTAATATGCTGTCTATGTTGGTCATAGATTTTCTTCCAAGGAACAAGCGTCTTTTAATTTCATGGCTGCAGTCACCATCTGCAGTGATTTTGGAGCCCCAAAAATGAAGTCTCTGTGTCCATTGTTTCCCCATCTGTTTGCCATGAAGTGATGGGACTGGATACCATGATCTTAGCCATGCTGTCCTGAACATGGCTACAGGAGACAGGCATGTGGCGTAGGTTGGTGAACCAGGCCTGCAGTGAGATAACAGGGTGTGCTGAGGTGAGAGTAGGGGCTCTTTTTAAGGGAATAGCAGATCCTCAGCTCTAATGGATAGCTGTCCCTCCTGGAAGGGCAACATATTTCCAGATTTGATTATTTAATCAGCTGGAAGCTAGAGTTCTTATGTAAAATCTCCTGATTTTAAAGTCTTGATGGCTATTTTATTTTTTAAAAACTTTTTGTGGGCCAAGAAAGACAATCCTATGGAATGGATATAACCAAAAGCCTGTCAACTGGGGCTTCTGACAAGTATCAGATGACAGTGGATAGCCAGCCTAATAGTGAAGTCAGAGGACGAAGTACTTGCTAGGAGGCTGAATGAGTCATGAGCTTAGCTGCTCAGTTGTGTCCGACTCTTTGCAGCCCCATGGACTGCAGCCTGCCAAGCTCCTCTGTCCATGGGGTTCTCCAGGCAAGAATACTGGAGTGGGTTGCCATGCCCTCTTCCAGGGGGTCTTCCCAACCCAGGAATCAAACCCAGGTCTCCCACATTGCAGGCAGATTCTTTACTGACTGAGCCACCAGGGAAGCAAATGAGTTATACCGTTTGCATTTATTTGTGGAAGAAAATATCATCCAGCGAGGACTGTTATGAGTGGCCATGCGTGTGGTATATTCCACAACACCAGGAGGCATCGTTTATAACAAACACTATAGAAATGGCACTTCTTGCAGAGTGCACAACCTGCTCAAGCATACCCAGCAGCCTTGGGTGTAACGCACCATGACCCTTCATTTCAGTGAGCTCCTGAGGGACGGAGAGCAAACCCATTCTAATTCCAGTCCATTGACTCAGATGGACCAGCACACTTGTTCTTGACCTTACAAAGAACTTCCGTCAAAATCGATTATAAAAATAGCTCTTTGGCACTGTAAGCACTACCCAGAAAGAATGAATTTTTTCCCTCACTTTGTTGACCGCAAAGCAAGATAATCTCCAAAGCTGCATCAGCATGGACCCAATAAACTGTACTTTAGTAGTGATTTAAGCCTAAGTATACTCAAGTATGGAATTTTTTTTTTTTACATGGAAAAAAATATGTAAGTTCTAGTGGCTTTGTTTGTGGTAGGTTTGCAAGAGCTGCCATTTAAGATTGATTGTTGGGCTATATGTTTTGTCCTGGATTAATACAATGAGCCTTCACAGGGTATAGAGTTGTATCTCCAATAACCCAGAGGCTTCAAAGACAATGACAACGTTGGCTAGCCTTGGAGCAGGAAGCCACCTGCACCTATGATCTCATGGGAAAGGATAGAAAGGGAGTTCCAAAACTTGTCAGAAGGAAGTTTCCCTCGCATCTTGAATCAAGAAACAATTATTCTCCTTCGAAGCTCAACAGGAACATAAATACATGGCTGCAGTAAGTATCTTCAAGGAAGAGAAATATGGGAATGTGTTAGTGAACGTGATGAGCTGTATTTCAGTGGCTTAGAAAATATGTAACCAGTAATTCCCATAAATATTTAATAATAAGCAGATATATAAAGACAAACGAGGATACAAACACATTTGTTACACAGTATTAAAAATGTATCATAAACATTTGTTGACTAAAATGTTATTTCAGTTTACATAATCTCCAAAGACAGAGTTTCATTCCTGATGATAAACAGTGACATTGCTTAAAGGAGGGCACGAGAAAGAAGATTGGAGCTCTCAGTTGACCCTGCCGTCGCTGGCCTTGGTGGAAGTGATGGGGCATGACCCATCTCTGGTCCACTGGGTCACTAATGAGGACCTTAATACTCACTCATCTGCATAGGGGCTGTCCTAAAACACAGTTTCCAAAACACAAGAAAAATAAAATCAGTAAGACACCAGTCTCCTCTATTAAGACTGGGTCAGTCTCCAAATAAAAACCCAGTGGTCAAAGTACGAATGACTCTGACTTGTTTCATGCTTTTCATGGGAACAAATTGAAAAATGAACTGCCACAAACATTAGGCCAGAACATTGTGGGAGCTTAATAAACACCTTCATGAAATGTTAAAACGTCTACCTCATTTGTCTTCAGGATGAGTCAGGCATCACTATGAGAGTGCTTCTTGCTTCCTTTCTAAATCAGGGGCAAATTCCTGAGCTTAAAAAAAGAAAAATAGGAGGGGACCCGTGTGGTCAATGATTTATTCATGGAGCCAAGAAAACTCTTCCCCTCTAAGATGATGTTTTTCCTGGGTTTGGACCCTTCGATCTTGCTCCAGCCTAAGAATGTATTTTTCTCTCCTTTTCTTTCCTCTGTGTGTTTTTCAGTGGTTTCCATTATTACATGACACACTCAGTCTATATGCTGACATCTCTGCAGGGCTGTCCATCCTGAGAGACTCTTGCTGCTCCAAGCTCCTCACTGAGGCTTTGTCTCACCTGAAGAGCTGACCAATGTCTTCTTTAGAGGAAGGCCTTCCCTACCCCGAGAAGAGGCTATGAATTGAGCCCTGGGAAGCAGTGTCACCTGCAGTTGGTCATGTCCACATTTGTACACAATAACTTTTGAAAGAATGCGGAGAGATGGGTGGATGACTGAGTGTCCCAAGAGGTAGCCTGTTTCTATATAGAGACAAGGACCTTAGCCCATACCCTTAGAGGGCTTTGTGTGGCTTCAGACTTTAGAATTATTATCCATAAACACATGCAGATTTGGGGAATGGAGATATATAAGAGACTCCCAGCTATGACTCCGCCAGACATGGGTTAACTTGTATGTCAGATAATTCAATGTAAGCCTCAATATAAAAATGGGAAGCAAGGTGGGAATGAGCTTTCAGCACTATATAAATGACATAATGTGATGCCTCTTAGCCCAAGGCCCAGAGTCTGGAGGGAAATATCAGTTGGGATTGAGACATGGAGCCATTCACTTGCTTTTCTGGTGATTACGAGGGAGAAACAGATCTAAAGGGTCATGTTTACCCACAGAATCATTCCTTTAGGTAAATGTCCAGTGGTCTCTCATTCCCTGCCCACCAATCTGCTTAGAAAAGTGGTGATACTCCAGAACTCAACTCAGACACCACGTTCTTGAAGAAGGCTTTCCCCTCTGCTCTGTGTTCTGGACTTCCCTCAGTTGCACACGTCACGCCGCTTTGCAACTTTTGGCTGAAGGGATATGACTGCTATCAGAATGTGAGTCCTTGCAGGCAAGACGAAGGCTTCTTCAGCTGTGCATCATCAGTGCCTAGAGCCACTATGTGCCTGACATATAGCATGGTGTCAATGTGTGTGTGTGTCTGTGAGTTAAGTCGCTTCAGTCATGTCCAACTCTTTGCGACCCTATGGACTATAGCCCACCAGGCTCCTGTCCATGGGATTCTCCAGATAAGAATACTAGAGTGAGTTGCCATGCCCTCCTCCAGGGGATTTTCCCAACTCAGGGATTGAACCCATGTCTCTTGCGTCTCCTGTCTTGGCAGGTGGGTTCTTTACCACTAGCGCCACCTGGGAAGTCCATGTAATCAACAAATATTTACTAATTCTGCTTGTTAAGTGGTATTTCATTCTGATTTCCAGTTTCCTCCCCCTGCCCACCCTAGTAGTGTGGGTATTTAAGTTTCTGACACTACTGTTTCTAGCCCTCCACCATTCCCCATTCAGGGCACCTTTTCTATTTCTTCTTCCACTCTTACCATTTGTCACTTGGCTCCCTTCCCTCTTCTCCAGCCCTGGTTTTGAGTCTACCAATGACTCCCATGGATGTTTCCTGAAAAAGAACTCCCAGAATTTTTTGAAGAGAGGCTACCTTTTAGTTGTCTGGCATCCCTTAGAATAACCAGAGAGAGGAGAGGATATGGAACAAAAATCTCTCAGGAGAGTAGTAGAGAGGAGAAAAAGAATAACATTTATATTACTGATGGGCTAGGGAGCTGGATAAGGAGTGAGGGACCCGTTGGTGACGAACCAGCTTTGAACTTCACCAGAAAATACCCCCAGATCCATAAAGAGACCTACAGCCACTGGTTAGGGATCTCCTCACTCAGTATAGTAGGTAGATATAGACGGCCAGCTCTACTTTTAAGAATGGGTCCTGTTTTGTTTTTTTTTCCCTACTCAATACAGCTCAATCAAAATATATACATTTTTTCTTTCTTAGAAAAGAATGCTCTCACGAAGTCTGGAAGTCAGGACATGGATGGACTCATCCAGATGGCAGACTCCATTAGGAACATCTCAGTGCTCTCTAAACATAGTCCTCCCCGAGATGCCAGATTCAGCAGTTCTGAGATGTGCCCACGGAGCCTGTGATATTAATCAAATTCATGAGGGGAGGCCGAGGCCAGAATGCTGAAGGCCAATGCATCCTAACATGCTCTTCCCCCATTAAGGGGGGGAAAGCGAGCCTCGGTGTAACGTGACATCATCAATCTAAGTAGGCAAGTGGAATAGATTTCCCGATTACCAGGTTAAGCGATGCATCAAACAGGAGCAAGCATGGTCATTGCTAATCATTTAAATTTAGGAAGACTGAGCTCAGTGACATTATCAGGCCCACATTAAAGAGTGACTTCTCTCTGCTATCAGGAATGTATTGGTGTCCCCTCCAGGATTTATGACTCTGGGAAACTGCAGGATGGGCTGAGACAGCAACTTTCTATGGCACCAGCAGCCCATCCATCATCCCACAGCCCCAATTCTGGTCAGCCTCAGGGGGCCAGGGCCTCTGATCTCTCCTCTCTCCTGGGCTCCTTGGGTGGTCAGGTCTACAGGCAGACTAAAGAGCAAGCATCCAGAGATGAGCTCAATTGAAATATTCTTTGCTATATCATTAAACCTCCAATCAGCTTATTTCCCTCTGGTTTTCATTTTGGGAATACACAGTGCTTTCTCATACTCCAGACTACAATAGCCACCTGAACCCAAAGATGGTTTTTTCCCCCAGGGAACACAGGCTTCAAACTCATTGCCAGAGATTCCATTTAATTTGCTCTACAGTGGAAACCAGGTATCTATATTTAGGATAAAATTCTCAAGTGATTCTCAATCACATCAATGATAACCACTGATATCCAAGGTCCCCTCTGAGGAAATTTAGGCAGTGGAGCAGATGTCTGGGGGCTGCCCACCAATAAAATCACTGAACAGAGTCACAGCTGGACTTGAGAGCCAGAGTAAAAGCATGACTTTGAACAAGACTTTGGACATTATCAGCTATAGCAGGGCTTCTCAAACTTCAGTGCATCTGTGAGTCACATGAAAAGCTTGCTAACAGAGATTCTGATCCAGGAGGTCCGGAGTGAAGCCTGAGTTTCTTGACTCATAAACTCCCAAGTGATGTCCGTGCAGTTGGCCCATGAATCCCACGGTGGGCAGCAGCCCGATTAAAATGGCTCTTACCTGGACCTCACATTAGAATCACCTGGGATGCTTTCAAAAATGCCAATGCCATGCTTACCCCAGACCAGTCAAGTTGTAATTACTAAGAGTGGGCCCATGCATCATTATCTTTTAAATTTCCCCAGATGATTTATGTGTATACCAAGGCTGAGAATCATTGATCTATCCTGATGAACAGCTCTGCTCTTGGGCAAATTTGGTCACTACTGAGTCTTCTATGTTGAATAGTTTTGATGGACATTTAGCATAGAAATCCACCCTCACCAGAAATGCATGGGATCAGTGGGATCCAGAGAAGCTGACCATGCTCTTCTAGACCAAGGGAAGGGTCTGAGTGGTCCTAAGCACCACACCCTTGTCAGCGTACTGGAAGAATGTACATGTCACTCAACATGACTCAATGGGATGTAAAGAGACGTTCCTATATATGGTCTTATAGATATATGTGAGCTAATAAATTTGTTATTATTTAAACTAACTTTACTTGGATGACTTCTGAACTCATATTGTCATTTGCCTTATGTAGAAAAAAGGACTGAATAATGCAGTTCAGTTCAGTTGCTCAGTCGTGTCCAGCTCTTTGCGACCCCATGAACTGCAGCACACCAGGCCTTCCTGTCCATCACCAACTCCCGGACTTTACTCAAACTCATGTCCACTGAGTCTGTGACGCCATCCAACCATCTCATCCTCTGTCGTCCCCTTCTCCTCCCACCCCCAATCCCTCCCAGCATCAGAGTCTTTTCCAATGAGTCAATTCTTCGCATGAGTTGGCCAAAGTACTGGACTATTGTCCAAAAAATGGGAACAGGTCTACCAAATTTGACTAAAATAATTCCACCTCCCTTACTATTTCCTCACATCCATTTCTCCCATCACCCTCCTCTCTCTGTGGCAGGGTAGAAAAGTAAAGTGAATGCCTAAGGACTGTATTTCTGTTTCCAACCTCTCATAAGAACAGTGACCTTGGAAAAGTCCCCAGCTTTATCTAAGCCATGCTTTGCTGATATTTAGCAGGATAAGAGTAATATCTGTGTCACAAAGCTTTCATGAGCATCAAATGAGATAATGGATGGGCAAGCATCCTGCAAATGGTAAATTTCTATAAAAATGTCATCTGTAGCTTTTTTGTGGTTGTTTCTTGCTGTTAGGAAAAATAAGCAGTGGTTTCAAAGGGGACAGTTTATTCATAGCACTAGCTAGCATGCATCCATGCACTGCCTCATGAAGAACCCAGGCAAAGCTGTGTGCACTGCTGCTTCTGGCAGTGTTCCCATCTGAGAAAGCGTCCCTGAGTTATCTAGAGCAATCAGGTTGGAGGAAGAGACATAAATTGCACTGTTCCTTACAAGCAGGGGGGAGTCAGACAGAGGGGGAGAAAGGGAGGGTGCAACCTAAATGATTTTTAATTATTTTCTGATTCACTACATCATTAGGGAGACAGAGAAGACTCTTAAGACGTAAGACATGGTGATCTAATGTCATTGATTTTCACATATATTTTACGAGTTATGAAATACAATGAAGCTGGGAGAGAAAAGCTTTTCAAATATGATAAGACTAGAGAATCTCTAAGCCCATTTATAAGAAAAGAAAGTCAAATTCAGGCTGAGGCTGCAAAAGCTGGGCTTGAAAACTCTCTAGCCACCCAAACCTACTGTGAGGGCGGTTGACTGTCCCCTTCTTAATGATAAATTTAGGAATTAGTTTGTGTCCGCTAAAATATAAGTTTCTCTATACCATTTGCCATTGTATCCTCAAACTCTAGCATAGCAAGCCCTCAGAATATTTCAAATCAATGAAACTTAAGTGTCTAACCCTGCACTGGGCCCTTCAGGAACAATGGAGTATGACTCCCTTACACTGAAGTTATAATTATTTGGAGCCCTACATGCAAAAATAATTTAATAGGAAACATAGACAATGGTGCAAATTACACAATTAAGCCCCAAAGAGCTACTATAAACTGTGAAGTACTAGCTTTAACCTAACAAAGGAAAAAGTAAGTATCGGTTAGTATTACATAGGATGACATTCCAGATGAAATAGAATATGTACTTAATTCTCCAGTGCTTAGCATGCAGCCTTGAGCAACTATGATGTCCTTCCATATTCAATCAAGCAGCTTTATTCCTAGTCAATTAATCTCTTCATTTTATCCAAAGGAGAACATAAGCAAATGTCAATCAACCCATCTAAAGTATAAATGATCTGTGATGTTAAAATAGATTCAGTGACAGA
>NW_011494639.1:835267-839527 GCF_000754665.1 Bison bison bison | reverse complement strand
AACACCAAAATCACAACTAATTGCTGAACAACCATTGACAGGAGGATGCTAGAACCTACCAAAAAGACAGCCCATCTCCAAAGGCAAAAGAGAAGCTGCAATGAGACACAGGAGGGGCACAATCATGATAAAATCAAACCCCATACCTGTCAGGTGGGTGACCCACAATCTGGAGAACAATTATACCACAGAGGTTCTCCCAGTGTTGTGCAGGTTCTGAGCCCCACCTGAGGCTTCCCAGCCTGGGGATGTGGCAAAGGAACTAGGAATCCTCAGGGAATCTGACTTTGAAGGCTAGCAGGATTTGATTGCTGGAACTCCGCGGGACTGGGGGAAACCAAAACTCCATTCTTGGAGGGCACACATACAACCTGGTGTACATGGAGACCTGGGGAAAGTAGCAGTAACCCCAAGGAGACTGAGCCAGACCTGCCTACTAATGCTGGAGGGTCCTTTGCAGAGGCATGGGTCTGCAGTGGCTCACCACAGGGACAAGGACCCTGGTAGCAGGTATCCTAGGAAGCAGCCACTGGCATGAGCCCTCCTGGAGGTCATCACCATGAGTCCTTCCACAGAGCCTGTAGACTCCAAGGCTGGGTCAGTTCAGATCAACTACCAGGGAAGGAGTGCAGCCTCACCCATCAGCAAACAAGTGGACTACTACCCAAGGCAATATGCAGATTTGGTGCAATCTCTATCAAATTACCAATAGCGTTTTTCACAGAACCAGAACAAAAAAATCCTAAAGTTTGTTTGGAGATGCAAAAGACCTCAAATAGTGAAAGGAATCTTGAGAAAGAAAAATGGAGCTAGAGGAATCAGGCTCCCTGACTTCAGACTATACTACAAACCTATAGTTATCAAAAGAGTATGGTATTGGCACAAAAGTATTTCAAAATATAGATCAATGGAACAGGATA
The DNA here is from genome assembly GCF_000754665.1 of Bison bison bison. Taxonomy (NCBI): domain Eukaryota; kingdom Metazoa; phylum Chordata; class Mammalia; order Artiodactyla; family Bovidae; genus Bison; species Bison bison. Next base: position 838,607 of record NW_011494639.1, on the reverse strand, counting down.
GAAGGCCCCAAAATAAATCCATGCACCTATGGTCAATTATCTATGACAAAGAAGGCAAGACAATGTTGGCAAGACAATCTTTTCAACAAATGGTGCTTGGAAACTGGACAGCTACATGTAAAGAAACATGAAATTAGGTCATTCTTTAATACTATAAACAAAAATAAGCTCAAAATGGATTAAAGACCTAAATATGAGACTGGATACTATAAAACTCCTAGAGAAAAACACAGGCAGAATACTCTCTGACATAAATGACTGCAATATCTTTTTTGATGCATCTCCTAGAATAAGAGAAATAATAACAAAAATAAACAAATGGGACCTACTTAAACTCCAAAGCTTTTGCACAACAAAGGAAACAATAAACAAAATGAAAAGCCAACCCACAGACTGGGAGAAAATATTTGCAAATGATGTGACTACAAGGGATTGGTCTCCAAAATCTACAAACAGCTTATGAAGCATAATATCAACAAAACAAACAACCCAATCAATAAATGGGCAGAAGACCTAAATAGATATTTCTCCAAAGAAAACATACAGATGGCCAAGAAACACATGAAAAGATGTTCAACACTGCTTATTATTAGGGAAATGCAAATCAAAACTACAAGACATCACCTCACACCAGTCAAAATGGCTATCATCAAAAATCTGCAAACAATAAATGCTGGAGAGGGTGTGGAAAGAAGTGAACCCTCCTACACTGTTGGTGGAAATGTAAAGTGGTACAGCCACTATGAACAATATGGAGGTTCCTTGAAAAAGCTAAAAATAGAGCTATCATATGACCATGCAATCCCACTCCTGGGCATATCAGTTCAATTCAGTTCAGTTGCTCAGTCGTGTCCGACTCTTTGTGACCCCATGAATTGCAGCACGCCAGGCCTCCCTGTCCATCACCAACTCCCGGAGTTCACTCAAACTTGCATCCATTGAGTTGGTGATGCCATCCAGCCATGTCATCCTCTGTCGTCCCCTTCTCCTCCTACTATTGTCATGACTGTATTGTCTCAAGGTACCACCAAGTACTTCTGGCTTCTTAACAGCATACCAAAGTGAGGGTGTGAGGCTGGAAAGAAAAGCATGCAATTATGATCTAGGAATTCCATTTCTGGCATATACTCCCCTCCTCCCCCTGCAGAGAATTGAAAGCAGAGGAAGGAGTCGAGATAGCAGAATAGGAAAATGTGGAATTCTCTTCTCATCACAAGTACATCAAGAATACATCTGCAAATGAAAATGTTCTCACAGAGCAACCTCTGAACACCCGTGGAAGACCTCAGACATCTGAAAGGACAAGAAAAATCCTGCCACTTGGTAGGATGAAACAAAGAAGAGGTGAAATGGGAAGGGACTACCTTGTGTCTCTGTGCAGAGGGGGCTGGGTTCACAGGCCACGTCATAGCCCTGTGCACCCCAGCCTGAGTCATTTGTCTCTTTATGCAGAGAGGCCTGGGTGCTAGAAAGTGGAGTTTGGAGAACAGACCAATGGAGGGGACAGCTGTTTGATATTAAGAGTCAGCCTGAAGGGACGGGAGTAAGAAGTTCCCATCACTTCTGGCAGAAGAAGCCTGGGCCACCATAGAAGCAAGGTGCCACTGCAGTGACACACAAGTTTGGGGGGACTGCCATCGTAACCCCCTGCCCCACCCCCTGGCCCCTGCCTTGACAATCACTGGGAGAGGTACCCACTTGAGCAAAAGCAAGACCTAGAGCTGACTGTGGCTCAGTTCATCAGCATCTCAATGCAAAATTCAGGCTCAAATCGAAGAAAGTCAGGAAAACCACTAGGTCATTCAGGTAAGATGCAAATCAAATCCCTTATGATTTTACAGTGAAGATGACAAATAGATTCAAGGGACTAGAATGGTAGATAGACTGCCTAAAGAACTACAGAAGGAGGTTCGTGACATTGAACAGGAAGTGGTGACCCAAACCATCCCCAAGAAAGAGGAACGCAAGATGTTAAAGTGGTTGTCTGAAGAGGGCTTACAAATAGCTGGGAAAAGAGGAGACCTGAAAGGCAAAGAAGAAAGGGAAAGATAAACCCACCTGAATGCAGAGTTCCAGAGAATAGCAAGGAGAGATAAGAAAGCCCTCTTAAGTGAAAAATGCAAAGAAATAGAGGAAAACAATAGAATGGGAAAGACTAGAGAACTCTTTAAGAAAATTGGGGATACCAAGGGGACATTCACGCAAAGATGGGCATAATAAAGGACAAAAGTGGCAAAAACCTAACGGAAGCAGAAGAGAGTAAGAAAAGGTGTCAAGAATACACAGAAGAACTGTGCAAAAAAAAGATGATTCTCAGAACGGGATAAAATACTTACAAATGAAGCAACTGACAAGGGATTAATCTCTAAAATACACAAACAGCTCAAGTCAGTCAGTCAGTTCAGTCGCTCAGTCGTGTCTGACTCTTTGCGACCCCATGAGTTGCAGCACGCCAGCCCTCACTGTCCATCACCAACTCCCGGAGTTCACCAAGACTCACGTCCATTGAGTCAGTGATGCCATCCAGCCATCTCATCCTCTGTCGTCTCCTTCTCCTCCTGCCCCCAATCCCTCCCAGCATCAGAGTCTTTTCCAATGAGTCAACTCTTCATATGAGGTGGCCAAAGTATTGGAGTTTCAACTTTAGCATCAGTCCTTGCAAAGAACACTGAGGACTGATCTCCTTTAGAACGGACTGGTTGGATCTCCTTGCAGTCCAAGGGACTCTCAAGAGTCTTCTCCAACACCACAGTTCAAAAGCATCAATTCTTCGGTGCTCAGCTTTCTTCACAGTCCAACTCTCATATCCATACATGACCATTGGAAAAACCATAGCCGTGACTAGATGGACCTTTGTTGGCAAAGTAATGTCTCTGCTTTTGAATATGTTGTCTAGGTTGGTCATAACCTTCATTCCAAGGAGTAAATGTCTCTTAATTTCATGGCTGCAACCACCATCTGCAGTGATTTTGGATCCGCCCAAAAAAACAAAGTCTGACACTGTTTCCACTGTTTCCTCATTTATTTCCCTTGACGTGATGGGACCAGATGCCATGATCTTCGTTTTCTGACTGTTGAGCTTTAAGCCAACTTTTTCACTCTCCTCTTTCACTTCCTCAACAGGCTTTTGAGTTCCTCTTCACTTTCTGCCATAAGGGTGGTTTCATCTGCATATCTGAGGTTATTGATATTTCTCCCGGCAATCTTGATTCCAGCTTGTGCTTTTTCCAGCCCAGCATTTCTCACGATGTACTCTGCATAGAAGTTAAATAAGCAGGGTGACAGTATACAGCCTTGACATACTCCTTTTCCTATTTGGAACCAGTCTGCTGTTCCATGT
>NW_011494639.1:832253-835147 GCF_000754665.1 Bison bison bison | reverse complement strand
CTGGAACTCTCTTGCTTTTTCCATGATCCAGCAGATGTTGACAATTTGATCTCTGGTTCCTCTGCCTTTTCTAAAACCAGCTTGAACATCTGGAAGAGTTCACAGTTCACGTATTGCTGAAGCCTGGCTTGGAGAATTTTGAGCATTACTTTACTAGCGTGTGAGATGAGTGCAACTGTGCGGTAGTTTGAGCATTCTTTGGCATTGCCTTTCTTTGGGATTGGAATGAAAATGGACCTTTTCCAGTCCTGTGGCCACTAATGAGTTTTCCAAATTTGCTGGTATATTGAATGCAGCACTTTCATAGCATCATCTTTCCAGGATTTGAAATAGCTCCACTGAAATTCCATCACCTCCACTAGCTTTGTTCATAGTGATGCTTTCCAAGGCCCACTTGACTTCACATTCCAGGATGTGTGGCTCTAGGTGAGTGATCACACCATCGTGACTATCTTGGTCATGAAGATCTTTTTGGTACAGTTTTTTGTACAGCTCAAGTAGCTGAATATAAAAAAACAACCCAATCAAAAAAATGAGCAAAAGACTTAAATAGACATTTCTCTAAAGAAGACATACAGATGGTCAACAAACACATGAAAAGTTGCTCAGCATCACTGATTATTAGAGAAATGTAAATTAAAACTGCAATAATGTATCACCTCACATGAGTCAGAGTTGCCATTATCAAAACGTCTACAAATAATAAATGATGGAGAGGGTGTGGAGAAAAGGAAACCCTCCTACACTGTTGCTCGGAATATAAATTGGTACAGCCACTGCGGAGAACAGTATGGATATTCCTTTAAAAGCTAAAAATAGAATGACCATATGACCCAGAAATCCCACTCCTGGGCATATTCCTGGAGAGAACTCAACTCTAAAAGATACGTGCACCCCAATATTCTCTGTAGCACTATTTACAACAGCCTGGGCATTGAAGCAACCTAAATGTCCATCAACGGACAAATAGATAAAGAATGTGGTACTTATATACAATGTAGTATTATTCGGCCATAAAAAAGGAATGAAACTGTGCCATTTCCAGATATATGGATGGACCTAGAGACTGTCATAGAGAGTGAAATAAGTCAAATAGAAAAACAAATATCACATAATATTGCTTATATGTGGAATCTAGAAAATGGTACAGATAACTTATTTGCAAAGCAGAAAAAGAGAAACAGATGTAGAGGACAAATGTATGGATACCAAGGGAGGAAGGGGAAGGTGGGATGAATTGAGAGATTGGGATTGACATATATACACTACCATGTATAAAATAGATAACCAATGAGAACCTACTGTACACCACAGGAAGCTCAGTGCTCTGTGGTAACCTAAACAGGAAGGAGATCTGAAAGGTGTATATGGAGATATATTGTAGATATATGTATACATGTAGCTGATTCACTTTGGTATACAGCAGAAACTAATAAAATATTATAAAGCAACTATACTCCAATAAACAGTAATAATTAAAACAAACATTTGAACTCCTGCCCAAAAAAAGTTGAACTCAAGGACTCAAAGATATTTGTGTATTTGTCTCAGAGTAGCATCATTCACAATAGTCAAAAGGTGAAACAACAACATATATACATCAAGAAATGAACGAATAATCTGACTATGGTGCATACATACAATGGAACATTATTCCAGCCTGAGAATGAAATTCTCACATTCTACAGCATGGATGCACCTTGAAGGCCTGACACTATATATGTGAAAAAAGCCAAATAAAAAAGATAAAATAATGTATGAGGCTACTTACATGAAGCACCGAAGAAAAACCAAATTCATAGAGAAAACAGAAGAGTGGCTCCCAGAGACTGGGAGGAAGGAATGGACAGTTATTGCTTAACGGGTATAGAGTTTGAGTTTAGGAAAATTAAAAAGTTCTGGAGTTGGGTGGTGGTGAGAGCTGCACAATGATGTGAATATATTTGATGTTGCTGAACTGTAACTGTGTTACTGAACAATAAAGTCTGGAAAGTTCTGAAAGAGATGGGAATACCAGATCACCTGATCTGCCTCTTGAGAAATCTGTATGCAGGTCAGAAAGCAACAGTTAGAACTGGACATGGAACAACAGACTGGTTCCAAATAGGAAAAGGAGTACATCAAGGCTGTATATTGTCACCCTGTTTATTTAACTTCTATGCAGAGTACATCATGAGAAACGCTGGACTGGAAGAAACACAAGCTGGAATCAAGATTGCCTGGAGAAATATCAATAACCTCAGATATGCCAATGACACCACCCTTATGGCAGAAAGTGAAGAGGAACTAAAAAGCCTCTTGATGAAAGTGAAAGTGGAGAGTGAAAAAGTTGGCTTAAAGCTCAACATTCAGAAAACGAAGATCATGGCATCCGGTCCAATCACTTCATGGGAAATAGATGGGGAAACAGTGGAAACAGTGTCAGACTTTATTTTTCTGGGCTCCAAAATCACTACACATGGTGACTGCAGCCATGAAATTAAAAGACGCTTACTCCTTGGAAGGAAGGTTATGACCAACCTAGATAGCATATTGAAAAGCAGAGACATTACTTTGCCAACAAACGTCCATCTAGTCAAGGCTATGGTTTTTCCTGTGGTCATGTATGGATGTGAGAGTTGGACTGTGAAGAAAGCTGAGCACCAAAGAATTGATGCTTTTGAACTGTGGTGTTGGAGAAGACTCTTGAGAGTCCCTTGGACTGCAAGGAGATCCAACCAGTCCATTCTGAAGGAGAGCAGCCCTGGGATTTCTTTGGAAGGAATGATGCAAAAGCTGAAACTCCAGTACTTTGGCCACGTCATGCAAAGAGTTGACTCACTGGAAAAGACTCTGATACTGGGAGGGATTGGGGGCAGGAGGAGAAGGGGACACAGAGGATGAGATGGCTGGAT
>NW_011494639.1:824315-832153 GCF_000754665.1 Bison bison bison | reverse complement strand
CACTGACTCGATGGACGTGAGTCTGAGTGAACTCCAGGAGTTAGTTGGGGATGGACAGGGAGGCCTGGCGTGCTGCAATTCATGGGGTCGCAAAGAGTCGGACACGACTGAGCGACTGAACTGAACTGAACTGAACTGTAATGGCATGGCAACCCACTCCAGTATTCTTGCCTGGAGAATTCCATGGACTGGTGGGCTACAGCCCATGGGGAAGCAAAGAGTTGAACATGACTGAAGCGACTTAGCATGCAGCATGCAGGCTCTGAACTGTAAACTTAAAAGTGGTAACAGGAAACAACTACTGAGTTTCAACATAATAAATATAATGAAAAAATTAAACAGCTAAAGTGGCAAATTTATATATATATGTGTGTGTGTGTGTGTGTGTGTGTGTGTGTGTATTTTACTACAATTTAATAAAAAAGAAGTTGGCCAAGCATAAAGTTGGAAGATGAACACATTCCCCTCCCTCTGTGTGTGAGGAGGCAGGAGAGACCCAACTATTTAATATGTTCACCCAAAGGACAGTCCAACAAACCATCCTAAAGTGGCCGGCATTAGGGAAACAAGTTCAGCGTGCAGTTGCTGATTTTTATGCTATGATCCATCTTATTAAAACAGAGACACTAGGATTAACAAACCGATTTCAAGAATCTGGTTGGCAAATGCATTCGTTTAGTCCCCCCAAGAATCGTCACCTTAAGTACAGCCATAGCCATCGCTGGTCCCAGGGTGGCATTGGAGGGAATCTCAATTAATTATAATTGGAATTAAGGAATTAATAGAAGACTAAAAATAAGAATGTCTTCAGAGTGAGAGTTTTTCATCTTGCCAATGTGCCTCAGACATCATGCCAGCTCGTTTTCTGGAAGTATGTAGACACAGGATAGGAGCAGATCTTCTGGGTTAAGGTACAGCAGGGAATGGACACCATCCCTCAGCAGCCTCCTTCCCTACCCCACGATCCTGTAGGTAGGTCGTTTAGCCGTGTGTTGTTTTCTGGGAAGTGGCTCACACAGACTTGGAGATTCCTCAAGCCTTCCTAGCTTGAGCAAAAAGACAACACGCAGAGCTCCCAAACTGGGCAAACACTCAGATGGAGTGAAAGAAAGTGGGTAGCATTTAGTGGAGACGATTCTCACAAACATTTCTCATCTCAGAGATGTTATAGCTCCTGACGGCTTCAATCTTTCATTTTAGAGATTTCTATTGATTGGGTAAGAATCACACACATTTGGTCCACAGCACAGAGATATCAAAGCAAACTTTTCCCCTAGTGCCATTTCCACAGGGGATGGGAATGATTGATTTTTATTGGTTCGGCTTCTAGGATACTCACATCTCAATCCAGCCAATTTTCTTTGGAGAGAGCCCACTCCAGTCCACTTAATTGTATTTTCTAACCAAAGAGTTGAGAGAGATTTGTCATCTTTACAGTCCAGAGGAGATGAATCTCCAGACTCCTCTCCCAATTGTGTGTGCTGGTTTCTGAAGTTGGTAATCGAAGAAGGGAGTCAGGCTTAGGGGAGACAAAAATCACATGAAATCATAAAGATGAAAATACAGTGACTGAAACGCAAGCCAAAAAAAAAAACAAAACAAGAACCTAATCTGGGCCTCAAGGATTTCAAAGGTCTGAGAAGAAACAATTTGCTTTATGCTTTCAACTTTTATTGCACAAAAATTACTATAACAGTCTTTCATTTGGGTTTGAACAAAGAAAAACCATATATTGACTAGGAAGTCCCCCCTCAATTGTCTGACACATCTTCCTTTCCATTTGCCCTCTCTTGTGGCTCACTCTGTACTCCCGTGAACCTCTCATCACCCCAACTCCTGCTTATTTTAACTCTCATTTAACTCATACCAAATTTCCCATGTCTCCCTGTCTCAGCAATAGCTTGCTCTGGGGTGTGGAAATGAAGATCCAAAGAAAATTAAGAATGCTAACCTAGCTTAGAACTTTGAAAAAATTAATGCCCATGGTAAAGGGAAGTCCTCCTCCATTCTCTTGGCAAATGGAAAAGAAGCCTAACTTGCGATGAGATTCTCTAGTACCTGGACACTTTCCAGCCCTCAATTACGCACTTTCTCCTATTAAATATACAAGCAGCCCTGACAGTTTCTTCACAACAAACTTCTCTTAGCCCATAGATTCTGTAGTATGTTGCATCTTTCTATTTTGTATATCTATTTCTTTTCATCTTCCCTATTACACTGCAACATTCCTGAGGACCAAATAACTGCTTCTTAGCTTCCTCTACAGCAAAACAAAAACAAAAACTCCCCAAAGCATTGGGCGAGACTTTGAAAATATTACTAGTGATTACAAAATATCACTGTTACAAAGTGATCATATCATTTATGATTTTTTAAATAAATTTTTATCACGATAAATTGTACAACCAAAGAAGTACTAGACGTCAAAGAACTCACCAAAGAGTTGCTTGATGATTTCCTTTTTCTTTTTTTTCTTTCCTTTTTCTTTCTTTCTCTTTCTCGCTCTCTTTTCCCCTCTCCTCTCTCTCTTTTTCTTTGCTTGGTAATTTTCACAGACACTTTGTAAACCCCAGAAAATATTAGCTAATGATCTATTATAATTTTCCACACATTATTATTAGTTTATTTTTTATTTATGTTTTCATACTACTAAAATTGATATACTGCTTTATTATCCCACTGGATCAAAATTTTTTTTGATGACTTCAAAAATTACTGTCAGCAATTCCCTCCAAGAAAATACTTTACCTCTAAGAAAATAAAACAAAGGAGCAGGCTATCCTCAAACTGGAACACAATAAATTTTGACCATTGATAACTGCAATCAATTCCATCAAGGAGCAGAGGGCAGGTCCCCACACCAACCAATTTTCTGCGAGACCGCCTGAGGGTCCTACAATTCAACTCAGTTCTGATACTATCTATCTGGACAGAGCATCAGATTCTACAGGTTAAGGGCTCAGTCCTACAAGTCTGCCCCTCCCCCCCACCTTAGACATCAGTCACAAGTTCCACTTGTCACCTAGGCTTGTAACCAACCGGCTACAGATTGAAGGTTCCGACACCCCCTCCTCCTCAGGTTTGGTTAACTTGCTAGAGTGGCTTACTGAATCAAAATAACATTTTCCTTACTAGATTATGGCGCTTCCCTCATAACTCAGCTGGTAAAAAAACCACCTGCAATGCAGGAGACCCTGGTTCGATTCCTGGGTCAGGAAGATCCCCTGGAGAAGGGATAGGCTGCCCACTCCAATATTCTTGTGCTTCCCTCGTAGCTCAGCTGGTAAAGAATCTTCCTGCAATGTGGGAGACCTGGGTTCTATATCTGGGTTGGGAAGATCCCCTGGAGAAGGGAAAGGCTACCCACTCCAGTATTCTGGCCTGGAGAATTTCATGGACTATCGTCCATGGGGTCGCAAAGAGTCAGATACAACTGAGTGACTTTCACTTTTCACTTACTAGATTATTAGTTTATTATGAAAGGATATCACTTTCTCTGAAAGTGCACCATTTTGGCCAAATCTCCATGTGTTCACCAACTAAGAAGCTTTCCAAAGCCCATCTCTTTGGCTTTTTATGGTGGTTTCATTGCATAAGCGTAACAAATCAAATCACTGACTGTTGAGGATTGATTCTTCTTTGGGGGATATGAAAATCTCTGCTCATGGTCCAATATTCTTGAAGTTAACTTCTATATGCAAGGTAAGATGAGTGCCTTTGGCACTTCAACTGTAAACACAGCACATTCTCGGTCCTCAAGGGGTATTACTATCCACAGGCAAAGAGGAGGTGCTTACTCAAATATCTTTAAAAGAAAAGAGAAATTGTTTCTGTGAGTGAAATGTATATATGCTAGGAGAGATGACAGGAAAGAGGCAGTTGTTACTTTAGTTGTGTATGTTGTGGGCAAGGAGAGCCTAACAGAAGTTCTCATGAAGGAAAAGTTTCAGTATCTGTATCCATCATTCAGGTAAAGCTACTAAAGACAAGCTCCTTGAATTTGTGGATAACACAGAGCAGGGCGTGATGGCCAGTAAACTGATCAGCAAAATCAAGATTCTCAAATGATTCTACAAACCCACATGCCAGGGAAAGTTAATAAGATGAATCTACACAGTTATGAATGTGGAGTAACAAATGGGTTCACAGCAGTGCTTATGGGGGAGAGACCACAAGACTTGTAGCAAATCACATACACTCAACAGCCGTAAAAGTTCATCCAAATACTCCTCCCAGGGCTCTTTCAAACCCCTTCATGTACCTGCTCACCTTTGAGGTTCACACAAACTCCATGAAGGCTGCAGCATGCAAGTTTTACTATTCCCATTTTAGCAGGGGGATGGTCACAGAGCATAAACGACGTGACCAAGGTTCTATAGCAACTTAAAAAAGTGAGAACCAAGCTTTCCTGGGGACTCAGACAGTAAAGAATCTGCCTGCAAACGGGTTCAATGCCTGGGTTTGGAAGATCCCCTGGAGAAGGAAATGGCAACCCACTCCAGTATTCTTGCCTGGAGAATCCCATGGACAGAAGAGCCTGTCTGGCTACAGTCCATGGGGTTGCAAAGAGTTGAACACAACTAAGCAACTAAACTTTCACTTTCTTTCACTTTTGATCACATAGATTTGATCACACAGAATGAATTCACAATCAAGGAATCCCAACAACAATCAGAATTCCGTGGTCAGTTTCAGGCACATTTTATAAAGGATGTTGACAATAAAGGATCCCTCCATCCAGTGGAGGTAGGTAGGATGATGAAACCTCTGGACATCATGGCATATAAGAAATGTTTGGAGGAGTTTTGCGAAGAACAGAAAAGACATAAGAACTACTTTCTGCAAATATCTGAGGATCTGTGATGTGGAAAAGAATTGGACTCATCTGTGAAGGTTCACGGGGCAGAACCAACACAACTGTAAGAAAATGACAGCAAGAGGAAGATTTCAGACGCTGTAAAGGAGGGCATTCTACCATTTAGAAGTAGGAAAGATGAGCCCGCCAAAGAGTGAATCCACCATCCTAGCGCAGATTAGAGCATAGGCTGCAAACAGCCATAAATTGCAGTCGCTGAAGGAATTCCTGCCTAAAAATAAAAACTTCATAGCTTCTCAGATCTCTTGCAACTGAAAGACTCTATTAAATAAAAAACTACTTCACTAGGAAACTGACATCCCAATGCTAGATCTTCAGAATATGCTTAAAGAACATGCTGGCACCATGACTTAGCACCATCTTCATCTGGGTCATAAAAACATCATAAATAGTCATAAGGCCATTCACATATCCTGATTTTTGCCATTTGCTAGTCTTCATAACCCTCCATGAATGGGAAAGGGGCTTGAATGACTATCCCAAAGAAGTGAAGTGACAAGTTTAAGGTGATGTGGCAAGTTAGTAGTGAAATCAGAGCCAGAAAACTAGTCTTCCCTTAGATTTATTGAGATCTCAATAACAATATTAGTTTTAAAAAATTGACTACTATTTATAGCTCTTACTATGGGACAGTTACTTCTGTAAACACTTTACATCTGTGATGTCACTAAACCTTCACAAAAACCTATCAGATGAGAACTATTACATCCCCATTTTATAGGTTAAGAAACTAACAGCAGAGAGGTTAAGTAAGTCACCTAAGATAACAGGTCCTACGTGGCAGGGTGAGATTTCAAACCTAGGCAATCTAACTCCAAAAGCTGTTACTCTCAACCACTATGCTTTGTTTTCCTTCCAGAAATTGTTTTATTTGTGAGAGAGAAAGGGGGAGTCCCCATATTTATACATTACAGCTTCTGTAGAACGTGTTGCCAGAGGAACCAGATAACCAGGCTTGGAAGCCATGATAGCTGGGAAAGACTCCTCCTTAGGAGACATCTCCCTGCCTCCTTCAGCTCATCCCTCCCAATATGAAGGATGACTGCAGACACTTCTTCTCACCGATGGGATGACAGAAATGAACGGAGCAAGCTGCAAACTTGAGACTCAGCGGTTCTGATAATCATACCGGACTGAAATGTGGCCGAGGTTCAGGCAAACTCTGTGAAGGAGGGGTGGGCCTCAGAAGAGAAGGCAGAATCCACGTTTGACCCTTTACCAGAGAGAGAGAAAGAAAAACTGAAATAATGGGTACCACGGATAACTGTTTATTCCTTTCCAGCACAACAAGCAAATAAACTGCCATTGGTGCCTCCAAACTTCATACAGGGTAATATTCCTTTAATGGAATGCTTTTAGAGAAGAGTCATAAAAATAAATTGAAAAGTGCTTTCTGCTGGCTACAGCTGGCATAAGCAGCATCTGAGCAAACAGGATAACACAAGGCTTAACTTAGCATCGCCATTTTTATTACTCACCCGCGACAGGTCTTATAATAGTATAAATTCACTTAAAAAACGGACTCTTTTTCCCCATCACCACCCCTCCTCTCCAGCACCGCGCACCCAACAGCCTCCTGTGTTCATTCTGAGCAGCATAATTACAGGTCTTTTTATGATTTAGGTTTGAGACCAATTAGCTGATACTGCAAGCCTTTCAAATGCCAGCTTCCCTCTCTCGGCACTCCCTGTTCTGCTGGGATTTACCTGAGTGCTTATAAAAGGCAAATGTTTTGTGAGGCACGGAGAACTCGGGTCTGTTGGTGGGTGGGTTCCCTCCTCCCCTCTCCTCTCTTGCTCTCATCTGCCCCTGCATCTTGGGTGCACCTGGTCTCTAAAATTGTCACGGTGTGAAATCCGCACTGAATATTCATGCTGGGTGCCCACAGCGCTGCTGAGAACAGGTAGTTGCGCGGTAGAGCCGCTGGCGGCTGCCTCCTCCAATCGCTTTTCCTGTGGGTGGGGCTGCAGCGCCATGCTGCGCGGTGCTCTGCCGCCATTTTGAAGCCTGGTAGCCATGAGCGGGGAAGAGTTCAAGACTTTGGAAAGGCACCACCTGAGAGCCTGGCCTCCTCCACTGCCCCTGTCCCTAACGTCTTCCACTCCGCAGTCATCACAGAATAAGGCTACAGCGATGGTCATAACGTCATCTATTCAGCAGAGATCTACGTCATCAACCAACGAGCATGAGTTGTATAAAGCCCTACACACCACTGGAGGATGCGAAGGTGAATAAGGTTCCCTGCTCTCAGTGTGTTTTTAACTGAATGTAAGGAGGCTCGACTTACTCACATAAAAGGATAGCAATCCCACTGCTGGGCATACACACTGAGGAAACCAGAAGGGAAAGAGACACGTGTACCCCAGTGTTCATCGCAGCACTGTTTATAATAGCCAGGACATGGAAGCAACCTAGATGTCCATCAGCAGATGAATGGATAAGAAAGCTGTGGTACATATACACAATGGAGTATTACTCAGCCATTAAAAAGAATACATTTGAATCAGTTCTAATGAGGTGGATGAAACTGGAGCCTATTATACAGAGTGAAGTAAGCCAGAAGGAAAAACATAAATACAGTATACTAACGCATATATATGGAATTTAGAAAGATGGTAACAATAACTCTGTATACGAGATAGCAAAAGAGACACTGATGTATAGAACAGTCTTATGGAGTCTGTGGGAGAGGGAGAGGGTGGGAAGATTTGGGAGAATGGCATTGAAACATGTAAAATATCATGTAGGAAACGAGTTGCCAGTCCAGGTTCGATGCACGATGCTGGATGCTTGGGGCTGGTGCACTGGACGGCCCAGAGGGTTGGTATGGGGAGGGAGGAGGGAGGAGGGTTTGGGATGGGGAACACGTGTATACCTGTGGCGGATTCATTTTGATTTTTGGCAAAACTATACAATTATGTAAAGATTAAAAATAAATAAAATTAGAAAAAAAATAAATAAA
>NW_011494639.1:811478-824215 GCF_000754665.1 Bison bison bison | reverse complement strand
ACTCTATCAAGTGCTTTACAAATTATGTTCAATCCTTATACAACCCTTTAAGATACATATAGTATATATAATCATAATCCTTTAAGGTATATATAAGGCTTCTCTGGTGGCTCAGACCATAAACAATCTGCCTGCAATGCAGGAGACCTGGGCTCCATCCCTGGGTCAGGAAGAGCCCCTGGAGAAGGAAATGGCAACCCAAAACAGGATTTTTGCCTGGAAATCCCAAGGACAGGGGAGTCTGGCGGGCTGCAGTCCTCGGTGTCCCAAAGAGAGACAGGACCCAGCGACTAACACTTTCACTTTTAGTTTCAATGTATTTGTAATTATATGTTATACCTGAATCATTTTCAAGATTAAAAAAAAAAAAAAAAGCTTCTCAAAATCAGGTAACCTTTCCAAGATCACACAACTAGTAAGTGACAAAACCTGAAGTTGTGATTTCTGGTGTGACACCAAAAGCTTTACCATCATATCATGTTTCCTCCCTACAGATCCACAGAGATGAAGTTTAGTGTACATTCTGCTGGTGGCTGTGGGGTGGTTGTAGAAGGAATTATAGGAATATTCGAGAAAGGAAAAGTGGACTAATTTGGATAGAATAAAGGAATTAAGGAGACCATAAAATACACAATATGAAGCTAGAAAGGGATTTACAAAGCTAACCTGAGATACATTATTAAATTAACAATCCAACAATATATTGGGGTATTACATAGCCATTAAACTCTGAAGACTAGGTAGAATTATGAAAGATGCTAATGCTGTAATGTTAAGTAAATGAAATAATAAGAAGATAAAGCAGAATACAAAGTACTTTCTGATTGCAGCAATGTGGAAGTAAGTATTGATAGGGTTTTTACATAAAACTTTTAGTTAATATTGTTTAAGAGGAAAAAAACAAGTCCATCCCCTGGGCATATGCATGACTATATTTACACTTTTACAGACAGATGGTTTTCTTCCCTCTTCTAACAGGTTTCCATGAAGAGAAATCTAATGCCCTCACTGTGTTATTTTAGTGCCTTGCAACCCCACTTCCTCAAGTCTAGCCCCCATCCCCCTGCTGATGCAATTTCGCCCCACAGTTGGCTTCTGTCTCTGTGAGCTAACCGCTGGCTTAAAATTTTTAACATGCTTTGGGTTCCAGAGATAATGAATGTAAGATTGACATTTCCCCCAGGTCTCTTTTTGTATTCTGAACTCTAGTTCTGATGGTACTCTTTATATGACTGAGAAGGTAGAAGGAAAGGAATGGATGATTAACAAAACAATCTAAGCGTCATAACTTACCAAACCTATTATTTTCCTATCTTCTGTTTCTTTCATGCTACGTATAATGACTCCACTTAATCTCCCAATATCTTTCATATCTAGTACTTGAAAAGCTCCCTTACTCTCTAAAATCTATCTTTCTACTATTTACCAGTGAAAGTGTTGTTGTTGTTCAGTCACTCAGTTGTGTCCAATTCTTTGCAGCTCCATGGACTGCATCACACCAGGCTCCCCTGTCCTTCACTATCTCCCTGAGTTTGCTGAAACTGATTTCCATTGAGTCACTGGTGCCAGTCAACCATCTCATCCTCTGTTGCCCCCTTCTCTTCCTGCCTTCTATCTTTCCCAGCATCAGGGTCTTTTCCAATGAGTCAGCTCTTTGCGTCAGGTGGCCAAAGTATTGGAGCTTCAGCATCAGTCCTTCCAATGGATATTCAGGACTGATTTCCTTTAGGATTGACTGGTTTGGGCTCCTTGCTGTCTAAGGGACTCTCAACAGTCTTTTCCAGCACCACAGTTCAAAAGCATCAATTTTTTGGTGCCTAGCCTTCTTTATGGTCCAACTTGCTCATCCGTACATGATTACTTGAAAAACTGTAATTTTGACGATACGAACCATTGTTGGCAAAGTGATGTTTTTTCTTTTTAATACATTGTCTAGGTTTGTCTTAGCTTTTCTTCCAAGGAACAAATGTCTTTTAATTTCATGGCTGCATTCACCATCCACAGTGATTTTTGTAGTCCAAGAATATAAAGTATGTCACTGTTTGCATTGTTTCTCCATATATTTGCCATGAAGTGATGGGACTGGATGCCATTATCTTGGATTTTTGAATGTGGAGTTTTAAGTCAACTTTTTCACTCTCCTGTTTCATCTTCATCAAGTTCCTTTTTTTCCCTTTAGGTCCTTTTTGCTTTCTGCCATTAAGGTGGTATCATCTGCATATCTGATGTTATTGATATTTCTCCTGGTAATCTTGATTCCAGCTTGTGCTTCATCCAGCGCAGCATTCACATAATGTACTCTGCATATAAGATAAATAAGCAGGGTGACGATATACAGCCTTGATGTACTCCTTTCCCAATTTGGAACCAGTCATTTGTTCCGTGTTCGGTTCTAACTGTTGTTTCTTGACCTGCATGCATATTTCTCAGGAGGCAGGTCAGGTGGTCTGGTTATTCCCATCTCATTAAGAATTTTCCACAGTTTGTTGTGATCCATACAGCCTAAGGCTTTGTAGTCAATGAAGCAGAAGTAGATACTTTTCTGGAATTCTCTTGCTTTTTCTATGATCCATCAGGTGTTAATAGTTTCATCTCTGGTTCCTCTGTCTTTTCTAAATCCAGATTATACATCTTGAAGTACTCAGTTCATGTACTGTTGAAGCCTAGCTTGAAGGATTTTGATCATTACTTTGCTAGTATGTGGAGTACAATTGTGCAGTAGTTTGAACATTCTTTGGCTTTGCCCTTCTTTGGTATTGTAAGGAAAACTTTCTTTTCAGATGTCATTACTATTATCACTCTACTCTATATCTTCCCATCTATCCTCATGCCAGAATAGTATGACTCTTGACAAAGTTAAATAAACCCCACCCATTTCCTTTCATGAGTAAATATCAGTAAGCCCTATTAAGAGAGTTCTTTGCCCATTCTGATTCTCTGTTCCCAGGGTAGTACTGAGTTCTACCATACATAGTCACTGCTAAGATGGGAAAATTAAAACATAGCCTTGAATCAGAAGGGTTTTATGAGAGGATATGAACAGATCAACAGATAGATGAATGGATAGATAGATAATGGATGGATAGATAAATAGATAATAGAGATAAATACAAGCCAGGGTCACCTAAGCAGAAAAAGGGATGCTGTGAAGCAAAGTTAATAACCAAACGCATTGGTAAGTCCCCATATCTGTGGCAGCCAAATGGGAAAGGCAAAGCCAGAAGAGAAATCTGAGCTCAAGAACCAGCTGTAGAATTTTCCAAGTGAAAATCAGAATCCTATGTAAGGAGTGGCTGAATTATTTGGATGCATTAAATTTTGCTGCTGCCCCTTTACAAGGTCCATGATTTCCCCTTTCCCCTGTTTCACCAGGAGGCACCTGGATCAGATACCTCACCCTCATGCAGGAGGAGGTCTGACACCATCAGCTGTCAGGCCCTTGTACTTTTCCAAGATGCCCCTTTACTCCCTCTGACCCTCACCCACATTCTGCCTGGTTCCATTGCAATGCTTGTCATCTCTCCACACTTGAGAGCTGCCTGTCTCTAGAGTGCAGTGGCCCACTTGCTCTGACATGCTCTCAGTCACTCACAAAACGCATTCTTTGTCACATTGTCCCCAGCACCCCTTGGCAATTTGTAACTCCATCTTCAAGGCTCCCGTAGCATTTTGTCCGAGGCCTTATCAACATGTTATAATTGCTTGCCTAAATGTCTCTCTTCTGGACTCTATAAGGAGTCCCTTACAGACTGACTACTTTCCTTGTTCATTTCTGGATCCCCATGCCTAGCATTTTGCTTGGCATACCCTAGGTACGCAATGTGTATTTCTTAGATGAATGAGTCAAATATAGCTTATTCCATGTTCACCTGTTCACTTCATTATCCTCTAAGATTTTGCAAATCAAGAGTGGCAATCTCCTAAAACTAACAGTATGACACCTAATAGATGTTGCCATCACAGTTAACAGCCAGCAAATAGCCTCAGTCAGGAAAAATAATTAACATGCCCAGATACTGTGTTTCTTGATAACTCTTTATTCCCAGTAACTGAGAATAACAACTGAAGATGGAGTAACTGGGAATTCCCAGTCCTTACCTAGTCCTCTAGGTAAGGACTCCGTCTCTGAAAGCACGTGCAAATATATTTTCTGAGACTAGTTCTGGAGAGTACAGTGCAAGATTGTGAAATTCAAAGCACACCTAGGAAATTCAGACATGATCTCAATAATAAGAGCTGTAATCAAGGAAGAAACCCTTACTTAAGCAAATAATTTGCCTTGGGAATAAAAAGCTGAACACGATGTTCTTCACACACAGGGACTTTAGTCGGCATTTTGTCTTCACTCTGCATAGATCTCACTGAACAAATGACCAAAATAAAATATTTACACTATGCCTACCATAGTAGAAATGGTCTTCCAATCAGAGAAGAAATTGATGTGGTGGGAATAAGACAGAGAGTAGGAGAAAGAGTGCTTAAAATTAAAAGGAAGTGCCATCCAAGGGCAAGCAGTTCGACCCAAATTCCCCCCAGGTGAGGGTAACGTGAATGGTAATGAATTAGGTCTTATCTCTGTAGTTTTGTGGATGATTTGCAGACATCAGATTGTGTGATGTTATAGACACAATCCTCAACTTCCAAGAGAGGGAGAAAAGTTGATGCAGAAAAATACGCTTTGACTAGATAAACAATAGCCAGACAACTGTATATCACAGCAAGATATAATGTCAGGTGTGGAATCAGATAAGTTGAAAATAACACAGTGGAGAAACAACTGAACCTTGAGGACTATCAGCAGATAAACCAGATGAAGTGGATAAAGGCTCATTGGGTAGAGATGACGGTGAAGCCTTCCTGGCAGAAGAGTGGGGGTAAGTAGAGGAAGTAGTGGATTAGTGATGGAGCCTGAGCATCTAGATTAAAAGCTGCAGTCAACTTTCCAAAAGTCAGAGGAAATAATAGCAAGAAATAACAGAGTATATTGGTAGTAGTGTCAGTCATGATACGCAGATAATTTGTTATGCTATACAGCCTGAGGTCCCTTTCCAGAAGCAAGCAGAAATCCAAGTTCCTGGACTTATCAACCTGTACAGTCAACAAGAGAAGATACAGTGCAAACAGCAGCAAGAATAATAGAGTGTTTGCACTGAAAGGGACCCTTCAGTTCAGTTCAATCACTCAGTCATGTCTGACTCTTTGCAACCTCATGGACTGTAGCACGCCAGGCTTCCCTGTCCATCACCAATTCCTGGAGCTTGCTCAAACTCATGTCCGTTGAGTCAGTGATGCCATCCAGCCATCTCATCCTCTGTTGTCCCCTTCTCCTGCCTTCAATATTTCCCAGCATCAGGGTCTTTTCAAATGAGTCAGTTCTTCCCATCAAGTAGCCAAAGCACTGGAGCTTCAGCTTCAGCATCAGTCCTTCCAGTGAATATTCAGGACTGATTTCCTTTAGGATTGACTGGTTGGATCTCCTTGCAGTCCAAGGGACTCTCAAGAGTACTCTCCAACACCACAGTTCAAAAGCATCAATACTTCAGTGCTCAGCTTTCTTTACAGCCCAACTCTCACATCCATATATGACTACTGGAAAAACCATAGCCTTGACTAGATGGACCTTTGTTGGCAAAGTAATGTCTGCTTTTAAATATGCTGTCAAGGTTAGCCATAGCTTTTCTTCCAAGGAGCAAGTGTCTTTTCATTGAAAATCTTTTAATTTCATGACTGCAGTCACCATCTACAGTAATTTTGGAGCCCAAGAAAATAAAGTCTCTCACTGTTTCCATGTTTTCCCCATCTGTTTGCCATGGAGTTTTTGAAAGTTGAGTTTTAAGTCAATTTTGTCACTCTCCTCTTTCATTTTCATCAAGAGGCTCTTTAGTTCCTCTTCGCTTTCTGCCATAAGGGTGGTGTCATCTGCATATCTGAGGTTATTGATATTTCTCCCAGAAATCTTGATTCCATTCCAGCTTGTGCTTCATTCAGCCTGGCATTTCACACGATGTACTCTGCATATATATGAAAGGGACCTTAGCAATTATATAGAGCAGCCTCCCTTTCCAGGACAACAGACTATCTTGGTTTCCTTCCCACTTCACTGGACATGTCTTCTCAACTCCTCTTCTGGTCTCTGTTTCTCTTTCCCTCTTCTCAATGTTGGGATGGGTCCCTTTCTTCTGTAAGCACTCATTCCTTAAGTGATCCATTCCAGTTTCCAAGATTAAGGTATCTAAAAGATTACTTACTGTATTCCTAGCCTTGACATCTCTCAGCTGAGCTCCAAACTTGTGTACTCAACTGCATGCTTGGCATCTCCCATTGAATGGCTTCTAGGCATATCCAAAAAGTAGAGCTCTTGATTCTGCTTTTTCTACCCAGATCAGTTCCTCCTTGGTTTTCCCCATCTAAATCAAGTTACCTCAAATCTACCCATTTGCCCAAGCCAAAAACCTGGGTTCCATCTTTGATTCCTTTTTTTTTTCCTCTTTCTCTCTCATCAACCATATTTTATCTATTGATAAAATAGATATCTTTGCTAATTAATGCTAATTAGTTTATTAGTTATGCTAATTAATTTGTTAAGTGACAAATCGGTATATCCACTCTATTTCCACGGCCACTACCCCGACTTTAGTCACCATGTAGCCGCCCACTTAGCCCTTGCTTCTATTCTGAGAGCATGTCCTTAAAGTTCATTCCCTACACAGTGGCCAAAGTGACCGTCCAGAAAGATTTTTTAAATAGTATAAATGGGATAAATCATTGTTAAATGCTGATTGATACAGAAAAAAAAAAAATTGTTGGGCAGGGCTTCAGCAGCATGAGAATCCTGAGTCAGTGTCGCTTCGATCCAAACAGATCTTCCCATCGCATCGGCCTGCCGTGCACTCAGTGTTTCTGCCAGCCCTGCCCTGTGCGCTAACATGGCACCACCCCTTCTTAGGGGCTGCTTGGGCTGCACATCTGCCTGCTCAACTTGAAACAAAAATAGCAAGCATGCTTTCCGTTACTTTCTCCTCCCTCACTTCTGGAACATCATTTCTAAATTGTCATATGCATGTTGCCAAAAATCTGGACTTTAGAAATATGCAAATGGTTAACAACATTGCTCACATTTCTTTTGGATATCGAGTGAAGCACGGTCATTGCTACAGAGTCTCCTAGCCTCCAAGAATGCAGAAGCAACTCTGGGTTTGGGGGACTGTCTCATTTCCAGTAACTCCCCTACCCCCCCACACACACCCCTCTCAAATTGGAACATACAGGTCAGTGTTTATGTCCACAGTTGCATTAAACCCATTAAGCTAGGGATGAGGGGGGGAGAGTGTTGCTTGTTTGCCTACTTAGGAGTGGTAGAATAAGGGCTCTAACGTGCCCCAGAGACTCTGGCTTATGAATAATACAATAATGGGCACTGGTCAAAGTGCTGTCACAGTCATCATGTCATTATTCAGCCCAGTAATGCTACAGCCCTAGGTCCTGACATCTCTGTTTTGCAAAAGAGGAAACTGAGGCTCCCAGGGCAAAGTCGTATGGTGACATTACAGAGCTGTGATGAAAAATCCTGAGAGCACGGTAAAAGCACTCACATCGACCCCTGAATGAGGTTAGGGCGTAGTATTTCAGCAAGGCTCCCTGTTACTGGAAACCAAGGGAACCCCTCCCTGTCCCAAAGCCCCTTGCCTGGCACCCTTTCCCATAGCTGCAATGAGCACCTGGTGACCCCATCCTCAGGGGGTCTGTTTCCTGGAGGGAGACCCCCCAGGTTGTCTTTCTGCCTCCTCCCCTCAGCAGGGCCCTCCTGTGGGTCCGGGGATCCCTGCTGCAGGGGACAGCCTCACGTTCACAGTCCCGGGCCCACCCCGGGAAGGGCCGCTGATTAGACTGTGGGCTCTTCCCACCCACACTCCAATCTGAGGCTGGAGGCACTGTCAGACGGCCCCTCCGTCCTCGTCAGCTCTCCCCGCTGTGTGTTACCGTGCAGACAGAGAAAAATGACAGTTTTCATCATTTCCTGCTAAACGATTCCATGCTGATTCAGCCAGTTTCAACGCCACAGCAGTGCAATGAAGAAAAGGGGGGGAAAGACCCAGAATAGAAGAGCAAGTGCTTATCAACCGTTTGGAGGTATTGTTGCGGGGATTTCCCTTCACTCAGAAAAGCCCTTGTCACCCTTTTCAAGGACAGATTGCTGCACAGGAGAGGAGCCCTCTCAGAACCATCCCTTCATTTATCTGACTGATTTCCCTGTCAAGGGCTCTTTTTTTTTGGAAAGACACCATTGTTTCTCATGCCCCTGCAGTGGGAATGCTTGGCGTAAAAACCAGTTGGTAGAGCAGAAATAGTGTTCCACCACAGAACCAAGCCATGACCTTGGGTAAGTCATTTCCCATGTCTGGATCTCAAGTCCTCTCTACAGAGCAAAAATCAATCCTCTTCAAATGGGTGATACACTTTGCAAGCCATGAAGCATTGGAAGAAAGCAAACTGCATGGAGTTTTCTGTCTTCAAATCCCCCATTAACTTGTACTGTAGGATCTCCCCACATACGAGCCGGAGGGCAGGATGGCCAAACAGGGCTTGTGATGCCTGAAGGACGCTCTGGGGAGAGTTGTGCTCTGGAGGGGACTTTGTCTTGCGTCTTCTTTCTGGCTGAGGGCAGCGACGGGGACTCATCCCTGCGCTTCTGCTTCTAGCGCTGTGCCACTTCTGAAGAAGTCACCACCCTGGGACACCTCCAGCTACAGCCCAAACTCCTTTTCCTGCTTTAGTCAGTCAAACTCAGCCTTCAAGGAATAATCCCTATTTCTTTAATCCCTTCCAGGTCACACCAATTCACCTCAAAATGCGTATGTTCCTTCTCTGTTCTCCCCCACTTTAACTTTTAATTTAACGTAACTAATTAAGCGGAGCAGACAGAGCCAGCAGGGTGATGGTTTGCTTTGTTCTAACTTCCCAGGTAAAGAGTGATCCCATGGTGGGACTTCCCTTTCTTCCCTCCGTATTATAAAATGTGTGGTTCTCTTTGCATGGGGTCTTCTCTTTTTCTTTCCTCCTCCCTGTTCCTACGTAACTCCCACAGGCACTATAGGTCAGTCTCACAACCACTCCCTCCATGCTGTCTGCCCTCATTTATCAGACCATCTGCCTAGGGCACCTGCCCAGCACCTGCCCTTCGTCTTCATCACCCGCACCCCTGTAACTCCTGCTCACTCCCTGTCTGCCCCCCTGGGAGCGGGTCCCTGGGAGCAGGGTTCATCCCCCGTGTGTTGACCCCCCATGTCCCCAAGGCCAAGCACTTTTCCTTACTCAGAGTAGGGACTGCCTAAAGAGATGCTGAATGAATGAATCATGGTGGCCAAGAAGATGTATTTTGGCACTGACTCAGAACTGGCAGGACCTCGGATCCCACCTGGAAAGGGCCTCCACTGAAGCCTGGCATCCCTCTGCAGCATTCCTGACACAGACACAGCTGGC
The DNA here is from genome assembly GCF_000754665.1 of Bison bison bison. Classification (NCBI taxonomy): domain Eukaryota; kingdom Metazoa; phylum Chordata; class Mammalia; order Artiodactyla; family Bovidae; genus Bison; species Bison bison. The sequence goes on along the minus strand of NW_011494639.1, from coordinate 814,735 downwards.
TACTGCAAGACCGGGAGCGGGTGTCCAGACGCCACTTCTTCACAAGCCCACTGATGCTCCACCTTGGCGGTTCTGCTAGCAAGTTCCTCCTCATCCAAACCAGCTCCTCCGCACACTGGCCGTGCCCTTCCTGCCCACAGGGGAGGGTGCAGATGTGCTACGACGGGCACTGCAGGCGTGTTCAGCGCTGATGGCGGTTGTCCCCCTTGGCAGTTCTTGGTTTCTTCCTGAAGTCATCAGTTGAGCCCCACCACTTCCTGTCTGGCATCAGATCTCTGTCATTCTGGTGGAGGCTTCCTTAGGACTATCTGACATTCACTCCCTGATTCTCCCCCAGGCACTGCCTTTCACACCTCCATTGACGCCATCCTCCCCATTTCATACCCAGACTCAAGTCCTTAAAGCTTTGGTAGAGCACGCTGGATGCTCAGTTCTCTGAAAGGTGAGTTGGGACATTAGTTAAAGTGAGAGTGTTTTCTCTTAGGAAATGTAGACATCGGTCCTAGTGTGGAGCTATGTGCCCCTCCATGAAGGATGGACCACCCCCCACAATCATCTCCTTTCCCGCCAACACTCCACCTGCGAGTGTCTCTCTTTTCCAACAACCTCGGTCCTTCTGCTGTTTTTCATATGGCATGATTTCCAGAGCCTCCACAGCTCCAGCCATCCTTCCCAGGATGATTATTAACAGGGACCTCCCTGAAAAATCACAAACCTGACCCCAGCCAGATCCACCTGAGTCCCTAGAGTAATATATAGGTCCCAGGTTTTCATTTATACACACAGAACACTAAGAAGGGTCCCTATCACTATCAGATAATTATTCTTTCTCACAGTGGAATATGTTATGTGCAGCAAGGCAGAAGTTGCCCTGGGGGAGGACTAGGATATATACAATCTGCTCTCCATTTAAAAAATGAAAAAGAAAATGGGAAAAAAATCCACAACTTCTCCCTTTCTGTGCTGTTAAGATAAACATCCTTTCCCCCAGTTCCACAGCTCAAGCTGATGGTGAATACTTTTCTCCCTACAGAAATCACTTTTGAAAAGCAGACATTTAACATTTCCAATCTGTCTCTGAAGCTGAGATTAAATTACATTCTGTTTTGAAGGAATCGAAAACACACTTGTTAATATAATAAATGCCTTCCGATGGTTCTAGAATTTGTCTTTGTTAGGCACATAATTCAAGAATTATCTATTATGGTAAAAAAAAATTGAGCCATCTGGGTCTGTGCTAATATCTGTGAGCAATAAGTCTTCGATTTCCTGCATACTTCATTACTGGCGATACACAGAGAGCAATCATTCCAAAATCAGAGCTTGTTTTCTGTTGTCGGACTATTGTTCATCAGGATTTATGAAGCAACAAAAAGGCATTTTCTTGATTTTCATAAGTTAAGCTAACAGTCCGGTGATGACAACCCCATTAAAACTCAGCAAGTTAGATGTTTAAACCATGGGGTTTTATACCATATCTATCATTTTTACAAAGCGGCTTTCTTTCCTCCAACTTTCCATAGAATCTTTTATCAACAGAAAAGACAGGAAAAAATGCTTATTTACCATATATTTGTTAAGCCATATACATTTGCAATGTATCTTACCTGACAATGTGGAAAGGATATAAAGCGTTATCAAACTGACCGATTTTGATGATGTAGAGAAAAGAGCTGGTAGGCCAATAGCGTTCTCTCCGAATGAACCCTGCCACAGTGCTTTTTAATGCGCTTCTCCCTGAGGATGGGAGCAGGGAAGAGCCGGCTCACTGGTAGCTGGGGCCAGCCGCACGGCGCCCTCTGGAGATAGCAGGACAGCCCATCCCAGGGTTATTGGGTCCACACTCTACAGATGCACAACCTGTGCACTGCCTGTTGTGAGCCTTCCTGTGACTCAGGATGCTGGGAGCTTTCAGTGCTGCTTGAGATTTTGGGAATAAATGCAAGAAAGGAATCTCTGGCAAGAAAAAGAGAGATCTTGGCTTTAAAGCCTTGCATTTAGGAAGTTCCCATTGGCGATGGAGGAATTCCTGTTAGGTACTGAGAGCATTCGTTTATTCTCCGTAACTCATTTCTTCCTCAGGGTTGCCTGTTGGATTTACAGCAAAAAATGTTAACCAGGGCAGAAAGGTTTGTTTTGTTTTGTTTTTTTAAAGAAGGAAGCTCTTGTCATCTAAGAGTCAAAGAGAAGGCTCTCAGGTCAGTTCCGTCTTAAATCAGCCTACAGCTTGCTGGTAGCCATGACCTTAGTAGTGGGGGCCTAAGAGACACTCGTGGGTGACACTGAAAGCAGAGAAGGAGTTTGAAGACATTTCATTCTGAGAAGAGGTGAGCTTCCCAAGTGGGGTGAGTTCAATGTGAACTTGGATAGAGGCAGAGATGGACTGAGTCCCCAAGAGCCCCTCCAAGTCTTATCTCTAGGCCTCTTCCATTATCTTGCTGTTCTAGAAACATGGCTGGGAAGGGCGAGGAAAACAGGGGCTCACCTTTTTCTGTGTGCCTATTGTATTCTACACACTGTACTAGACATGTTTATATATGTGATCTCTGGTTTTCAAAGATGCCCGATCGGCTGTTTTTCCCAAACATAGCCTCCCATGAACCCAGAGCTACAATTTCCAGCTGTGATGGGGAGACATGAAAAAAACTGTGTGCCCAATTGTGCTTCATGATCTGCCCCCAGGAGGTGACTGATGTGGAGCCGGCAAAAGCACAATCACTTTGATAGATGGCTGGCTCCTCCAGGCTCTGTTTTTAAGAAACTCAAAGTCTTCCTGTGGGGTTGCCTAAGATTCCAGAAAGCCTGGGCTTTGTTTCTTTCTGCCATCGTTGCAGCTGAGGTCAGATGCCATCTTCTGTGTGACAAACTCCCTTTCCTGAAATGAAAACCAGTAGAAACAGCTCCCAAACCCAATCAGCGTGGACCGGTTGGTAGCTGAATTCCCTTGTCCACCCATCTTTGCTTCTTGCTTGTTCTCTCACCTGGTGAGTTAATGCCATAAAGTTTATTCCCAGTCATTCTATCATTACCCTTTATTGGGCTTCTCTTGGGATACCCAGTAGAATAATGGAACACAGACTCTATTTTTTCTTTTCTTTTCTTTTTTCTTCTACGAAACTGCCCTGTAATAAAATAATTTTTTAAATGATAGATTAGATCTTAAAGTATATGAACAGCTTATGTTATCGCTTGCCTGAGAGACTTCACCCCTCCTGCATGGTTCTGACTCTGTTTCTGATTAAATAAAAAAAAATGCT
>NW_011494639.1:792812-811378 GCF_000754665.1 Bison bison bison | reverse complement strand
AAAAAAATGCTGTTGTGAGCATTTGGCTTCTGATTTTCCATAATTCTTATTTGTAAGCACTTTTGTGCTGGTTCCTCCTTATAATTTACTAAGTGCTTTGCTCTTTGAGAGCACTTAGCAGAAAGAGGTGCAGGGAAATTACATCTGGCAATTATGCCGGTGAATTTAACTCCAGGGTTTAGGCTGTGCAGGTCATTCTTCGCTTTACGTTTCCTGTCCTTGTCCCTGGCAACAGGTTGCCCGAGGGCTGCTCCTGACCATGTTGAAAGAGGCATGAGGCAATTTGATTGCCTGCTGTTAAGCTGTCATTTAGGGTTCTGATGGCCCTGGGAAGGCATGAGTGGGACTCACTCAAGAGCCAGAACAAAGATAGTCCTGCCAAAGCAAAACTCAAGAAGCCTACATTCCAAGAAGTCTTGTGGTCTTTGTTTCTCGGAGTGCCAACTAACTCAGCCCTCAAAAAAAGAGTATGGCCAATTTTTTTTTCCTCTGCCTTAGAGAAGATGCCAATAGTCTTATCTATGACCTGCTCCTCTCACTTGCCTAAGCATTTCGTATGCCTTTTGCATAGAACAACCATCGAATGTATCTCCAAACTCAGGTACTTCTGAGAGTGAAAGAAGGACCTTGACTGTCACATAAGAAAAACGGATGTTACCAAAGATTCTTGGGCGAACTGGGGGTGAGTGGACACCACCTCCCAAGATCCCCACTCCTCGGGTTAACAAGAAGTGGGGATATAAAATAAGACTGGAGAATGAGTGGTTTGAGTCATCAGCTCTGAGTCTGCTTCCCCATGCTGCCTTTTCCAGAATGCTGGTGGTTTCAACCTTCTTCCTGCCAGGGAGAGAGAAGACACTTGATATCATGTGTACTTGGTCTTCTGAGGAGTTGGGATGGTGAAGCATCAAAGCATGTGGGCTCTGAAGCCAGACTGTCTGGGTTTAAATCATAGCTCCCCACGTACTAGTTGGGTGACCTTGGGAAAGTTTTTTGTGCTTCAGTTACTGAGTAAATGAAGAAGAGAGAACTCAGGAGGATCATAGAAATGGAAACACATCTACCTGGAAACAAGAGGAAAGGAGGTGGCTGCTTAACAGGGGTTACCATTTTTTTTAATGCCCACCAACAGCAAACACTATGTGATAACTTCTATCTTAATAGCAACTCTGCTAGGTACATATTCTTATCACTCTTATAAGCATCAAAACCATTGCTACATCTGTTTGACAGATATGAACATGGAAGCTTGAAGACATCACGTATCTTGCCCAAGGTCATATAGCTAGCAAGAGTTAGAATCCCAAGCAACTTATCCAGGCTCTAAAGTCTGCATTTCTTCTAGAATACATCTCTTACCTGGAGTATGGATGTTCACAGGAGTATTCTGCTTTAGTGAGACCCCTGGTCAAGCTTAACTCACCACTGCCTCAAGAAGTTTACCCCAGATTGGAAGCCCCTCTTTCCAAAGCATTTCTCCTTCCTCAAGACTTTAATGATATCACTGTGTGGCCCAGGATGAGTTACTTCATCTCTCTTTGCTTCAGTTTCCTCGTCTATAAAATGAGGCTTATCTTCACACCCGCTCCTGGGAGTTTTATGAGCTTTCAGTGAATGAACACATGCAAAGCCCTCAGAGTGCTCTGCACATGCAAAGCACAAAATGATTTGCTGTCGGGATCATGCTTGGGGGACGTCAGAGGGCTAGAGGGACAGTAGCCTCCTCATTGGGTTGGAAGGAATGTGGAGAACTTCCAAATTCCTCTGCCAAACAAGAAAGAGGGAAAGAGGCAAATGGGACAAACAAGAAGACCCTCCTTCCCACCTCTATAAAGAGCCTTCTCAGGCTCTGGCTCATACATCATCCTTCCCTTCAGTTTCACAGTAGCAAGGAATCGGTCCACGTTCAGCCTCACTGAAACCCTGGCCCGTGGTTTCTGCCCTTGCCTGCTGGCTCTGTCCTACTCCCACGTTGCCTGCTCGTTAACAACATTAACCGGCTTGAGAACCACATAACCCCGCTGACAGCTCTGTGTCTCTGGAAAGGCGAGCCAGAGCAGAGTCCAACCTGAGAGGCACACACCTGAAGCAAGGTTCTTTGTCTAGAAAATGAGGAGGTTGGACTCAGTGATCTCCAAAGCCAGCTCTGACACTCTATGGGTCTGTGATTCAAAGGTGCCCCCGGATTACCAGGGCTGAGCCGGTTGCATTTCTCATGCATAACAGACTAGAGGGAAACAATTGGTGGGAATTAAAGTCTCAAGTCCCAAGCATTGCCGTTTGTCCTTGATGCTTATTGGGAACCTGAAGGTCATACTTTGCCAGAGTCTTAAATATCAGTCTCATCCGTAAACCTCTTTCAGGCTGCCTGGAGTGTCAAAGGCTCTTATTCCAGAAGAGAGCAAGATGGGGAAAGGACAGAGGACAATGGAATATTTTAATACTGGCCAGCAGCTTCTAGAATCAAATGGCCTTGTTCAGCTTTCTTTCGCAACTGTGCTGTTTGATCTCCTTGCCATTGGGTTGGAAACTGTAAAAATATTTAACTTGCAAAACTCCACAGTGGATGTGGTTTTTCCATCCACCAACTTTTTAAAAAGGCATTTAAAATCCTGGAATGCTATGATAACCAGAGACTGTGGGCTGAATCCTCAAGGGCAATAAGGTCCTAGAAACAGGGATGAAGGTCATAGGCATTGTCCTGTCCAGCCTATGAAGTGTGAACTTGAGAACGAGCTGGGAGAGTGGAGAGGGAACACAGAAGGCAGGCTTGTGTGCAGATTTCTGCAGGGTCAAGCGATGGCTTCCTAAATGTCACGTTTAGCATGGAATAGGTTAAAAGAGAGAAAGGCTGCTCCTAGTCCCTGGGGACCTAATTCAATTCCACCTGCTGTTGGGACTCCACTTCCCCTCGAGCACGTTGAGTCTCGGCCACACTACGATGGCACGTTCTACAGTCTACTGAGACCTTTGCCATGGGGTGCTCCTGCCAGGGAACTGCTTACATTCTGTCTATCCCAGGTGTCTGTCTGATTCACATCCTATCCCTTGGCTGTCCTGAAGTCCCTTGTCCACAAGGTTCACAGATGATTTCCGGAGATCAGCGCTCCAGACACACTTATAAGAAAGAGTATAGTAGGTTGATAAGCACCGAAACCCACAGCCAGACATCCCAGGTTAAAACCCTGCTTCTGTCACATGTTGACAAGTTACTTCATGTTTTTGACGCAGCCGCTCCTCCATAAAATGGGGAATAGCTTACCCCAGCAGGTTGTGGAAAGGACTGCAGTATACGGATATTTCTATATGTATCATCTATTTTTTTCCTCATTCTCATCAAACGAGGGCTAGATATATTATGTCAGAGACTCCTGGGGAGGCTTTTAAAGCTCTGAAAATCCGCCTTCACCACTTGAGGGCTTTGTCCTTTCAGCATCTGAAGTTTAATTCCAGATTTTGCTGCTGCAAAAGGGAAAAGGCTACTTGTCTAATGATGATCGGCGATTATCTCACTCTCTTGGGGAGATCAAACCCTGTCCTGGTTTGAAAGGAGGAGAAAAGGAAATGAGAAGGTGCTAAGTGCTGTGAAGCAAGAGGTGAGGAAGCAAGGGACAGGAAGAGGAGAGAGGGGCCAAGACAGAGCTGCTCAGAGGCCTGAGAGCGGCTTTCCTCCATGGCGCAGATTCGCTTCTCTGGCGTCGCTAACTGTGCCCCCTCCCCTCTGTCGTCAGAAACCCCCATGTCTCTCCCTGCCCTTCTCCTCTCCACCCTTCACCAGCTCCAGACCATCCTGACCCCCGAGCGGCCTCTTCAGAACTGGGGGAGAGAAGGAGGTGGTTTGAGGCAGGATTTCAGGTCATCTGTGCCAACCATCTCCACCACTGGCCCTGCTGTGATGACCCGATAATTCAGAAATAAGCCTGGGACACACTTCAAAGCAGGTCTCAGACTGACACCGATGCTGCATCCTCCCAGCTTGGTGCAGAGTGGCAGGGTGGATGGAAGCTGCCAGGCGAAGAGTCTAAGGAAGGGGGCTCCCTTGCCTAGTGGAAAGGGGGCCCATGCCTCTCCCCTCACGTGGAGATTCGATTCCCGCTCTTGGCAGCTCCAAGACATTAAGAATTCTGTCAATGGCACTTTTTTTAAAATCAACTTTATTAGAGTATAGTTGTTTTACAATGTTGTATCTGCTGTACAGCAAAGTGAATCGGCCCCATATATACCTATCCCCCTTCCCTCTTGGACTTCTTCCCACTCAGGTCGCCACAGAGCACTAAGTAGAGTTCCCTATGCTATGCAGTCGGCTCTCGCCCGTTGTCTACTTTATGCATAGAATCACCAGTGTACTTTATACATAGAACCAAATCTGTGTATTTTATACGTGGGATCAGATGTGTCCATCTCAATCTCCCAAGTCATCCCCCCACTTCCCCTCTTGGTGTCTATACAGTTGTTCTCTCCATCTGTGAAACGACTTCTGCTTTGCAAATAGGATCACCTACACCATTTTTCTAGATGACACGTATGTGTGTTGATATATGATATTTGCTTTTCTCTTTCTGACTTAACTTTCACTCCGTATGACACTCTCTAGGTCCCTCCAGTACTATTCACGATAGCCAGGACGTGGAAGCAACCTAAATGTTCATCAGCAGAGGAAAGGATAAAGAAGATATGCAACTTGTATACGGTGGGATATTAAAAAGGAACAAAATTGGGTCATTTGTAGAGGTGCGGCATGTTTCGTTGGCGAGGAATTAGTTCCGAGGCCCGGTGGGCAGGCCTCGAAGCCCCCGTTTGTCTTGCCCTGTGCCAGGTTCCCTCTTCTCTGCTCTAGCTCAAATTTCTTTTCTCCACCTCCAGAAGAAAAAGGCCCTCGGTTGCACAAGGGAGTTGAATTTAGGGAGGGGACATATCTTTACAAAAGTAATGGGGTGAAAAGTGAAATAGTCGATTTGTAGGAAAATAGAAAATAGGGGGGAAAAAGCAAGACATCCCCATAATGGCCTAACCCAACACGTTCCCTTCTCAGGGGTAGTCTTGCTGAACAGCCTTGCGAATATTCTTTCAGAAGCTTTGTAGGTACATGTAAGCACTTGAGAATAAATACAACAGTTTTATGGATAAAGTGAATGTATGTTATGCTTATGACTCTGCGACCCCATTTTCTGCTCAGTGATAGATTATGGATACATTTGTTTTCTAGGGTTGTTGTAACAAAGCATTAAAGATTGGGTGGGTGATACGCCTTAAACTTATACACTGAAAAAAGTGAAAGTGAAGTCACTGAGTCACGTCTGACTCTTTGCAACCCCATGGACTGTAGCCTGCCAGGCTCCTCCATCCATGGGATTCTCCAGGCAAGAGTACTGGAGTGAGGTGCCATTTCCTTCTCCAAACTTATACAGTGCTGTAGGTCAATCACATATTTATGAAGCAAGAAGAAAATGAATTAAAAATAAACAAAATTTTATTTGGAAAAAAATAAAACTAACTTTACTGAATATTCTGGGATTTTTACTAAATACACTTCAAATGTAAAGGAGAAGAATGTATCCCTTGACTCAACTTGTCATTGGTCAAGACAGGCCCCATGAATATCTCCTGTAATTCCAGGTTGGGCCTGTATGAGTGCAAAACACATTCTCACCTACATTCTGCATGATGCTCCCCAGCAAAAAGTAAGAGATAAGTGGTAAGGACCAAAGACAAGTGCTGTCTGATCTCACCTGCATGAAGTTGGTCAACTTAAATTCCACGAGCCAGTTTTTACAGAAAGCCCTTGAACAGGGCCGTCTGATAGTGCTTTCCACAATGAGAGAAACGGTCTGTATCTTCACGGTCCAGTGTGGTAGTCACTAATCCTTATATGGCTCTGGACTGTTAAAATATGGCTCATGCAACTGAGGAACTGAACTGTTAGTTTTTGGTTAACTTTAATCAATTTAAATTTAATTATACAGAGCCACATGTGGCTAGTGGCTACTTACAGGATGGCATTGGCCTGGAATAAAATGTGGATGAAGAAGATTCGGAAATGGTGCCTAAGTGGTGCCAAGATATCTTTTATCATGCACCAAGCACCATAAAAATTTAGAATTTTTCTATGATATACTAAGATCCTTACATATATTATGCCATTTAACACTCATAACAACACTATGTCCTAGACATTGCTATTCATGTTTTATAGCTGAGGTGACTAAAACTTAGAAAATGACTAAAACTAAGTCACTTTCCTGTATTTTCATAGCTAATAATTGTCTGGGGCCAGGATTTAAAGCCAAGCACAATAATTCCACAGGGTATACTTTTAATCATTACACTATCAGATCCCCTTTGCACCAAATTCCCATATGAATATTAAATATATATATATTTAATTTATATAATATATATAATTTAATGTATATATTAAATATATATATGTGTATGTGTGTATATATATATATATGAGTCTGTATCTGTATTTTCTGTTTCCTATTATGCACCAATACCACACCATTTATACTGCAGCTCTAGAGTGTGTTTTGACCCCTGGTAGCTTTTTAAAAGTCTATCATACAACATTTTAAAATATGTTGGTCATAGCTAACTACCTTCTTTGTGTGAGCCAGAAGCAATTAGAGAGGCAAAGGATGACTAATCTGCTTTTCAGGTGACAGTGTTAGTTGCTCAGCCATGTCTGACTCTGTGACCCCATGGACATGCCAGAGTTCTCTGTCCACGGAATTCTCCAGGCAAGAATACTGGAGTGGATTGCCATTCCCTTCTCCAGGGGACCTTCCTGACCCAGGGATTGAAGCCAGGTCTCATACATTGCAGGGAGATGTTAAAGAGATGACTCTTTAACATCTGAGTCACCAGGGAAGCCCAAGATGTTTTGCTTTGGGCTTTAAGTAATCAAAAACTCCACTAAAAATAGGTGTTTATTATCCCACATATTAAGAAGTCCATAGGCAGATATTTCTAGAATTAGCTAATAAAGTTGCTCAAAGACTTAAGTTTTCAGGTTAGCTTATCTTTCTGTTTTTCCAGATTATTGGCATTTTCTCTAAAGCTTGTCTGTCCATGGTCCAAGATGAGTATAATACTTCTTTTTTGAACTGAGTTTTCATTGGAGAATGATTGCTTTATGTATACCCAATGGAATATTACTCAGCCATGAAAAGAAACACATTTGAATTAGTTCTAATAAGGTGGATGAACCTAGAGCCAATTTCACAGAGTGAAGTAAGTCAGAATGAGGAAGACAAATATACTATAATATCACTTATATGTGGAACCTAGAAAGATGATGCAATAGAAATAGAGTCACAGATGTAGAAAACAGACTTACGGTCACCACGGGGAGAAAGACGGGTGGGATGTTTTGGGAGACTGGGATTGACATATATACGCTGGTATATCTCAACTAGATAACTCATGAGAACCTCTGTATAGCACAGAGAACTCGAGTCAATGCCCTGTGTGACCTAAATTGGAAGGGAATCTAGAAAAGAGTATATATACGTATATATGCAATGGATTCACTTTGTTGTACAGCAGAAGCTAACACAACACTGTAAGGCAACTATACCTCCATAAATTAGTTTTAAAAACAATTCAGAGAAACAAAAACACCCAGTATGCACCAGCTAGTTCCTGTTAACAGTCATCCTTGTATCTTTCCATACTTTTGTACTGCATATTTATACGTGCCTTTTTAAATGGAAAAGTATTGTATCTTACTTTTTCATAGCCTCCTTTTTTTAAAAATTTAAAGATAGATAAGGGGTATTTCCACTATCAATAAATAGTTCATAGCTTGACTTTTTTAAAGTATATTATTTTTTAAAAGTATGCTTAACCTAATCAATTCCCTGTGGTTCAACATGTAGGCTTCTTATTAATATTTTAATATTTTAGAGATATATCTTTATGCATTCCCAAAGGTAGGAAAATGCGTCAAAGATATGCACCTTATTAAGGTTGTTAATACAGTTTGCCAAACCGCCCTCCAGAAAGCTCATATCAATTTACACAGCCCTTAGCTGTAGGAGAAGGAAATGGCAACCCACTCCAGTGTTCTTGCCTGGAGAATCCCAGGGATGGGCGAGCCTGGTGGGCTGCCGTCTATGGGGTCGCACAGTCGGACACGACTGAAGTGACTTAGCAGCTAGCTGTGTATGAGCTCCCCTCATCCCCCACTGCCTTACCCGCACTAGGGGTTATCATTCATCGTAATCTCAGCCAAGGGCAGCTTTTGTAAAAGCCAAGCTTACCTTTGTGACTGCATTTTATTCGTAACCCTTTGCAGCTCCCATGAATTCCTGCTTCGGCCAAGGTTGTGAGAGGGGTCTCTGGCCTCACTCGCAGTGCTGACATTGATTCAACAAACAGTTTTGCCAAAAGGACAAAACTAATGGAGGTGATCGCTGGGGAGACCTGCTAGCAAGCGGCCATGTAGAGGGTTTGGGGGAAACAGCAGTTTCTCCAAAGGGCCTCGGACATTCTGGAGTGAGGCGATCCCTTCTTTAATTGCCATCACCTTCCTCTCCTGCAGGTTGTCTTCCTTCTGGCCTCAGATTTCCCCAGGTAGGGGCTCATTTGCATTTCCCTTAGGCAGTTCATGCTGGTGGACACACAAAGGTGAACCTGCGAGCAAATTTAACACACTGGCAGGAGAATCTATTCCGGACTCTTCTGGAGTAGCCTGGTAGAGTAGGGTATTTTATTCGCTGCTAAATCCTGTGCAAACAACAGGGTGCTATATTTCTTTCCATGGAAGCTTTAATAACCCAGCCCAGTCATAATGAATTCTGGGGCAGAATGAATGTAAAAGAGTAATGGTGATTAGGTAATTATCAAGTACAGAGAGTATTTAACCTTCCCAGTGACAGGGCTGCCTAAGACTAGCTGATATCGTGTATGCACTCTGGAAATAATCAATAATTTTAAAATTATCCAATCTCTACTATTAATCAAGAAATAAGGATCCAGGAGCAGCGTCAATCACGCTGAGTTTTTTCTCCATTTAACGTCAACCAATGTGCTGCTTCTCTCTGGTATCTTTGAATGTGTTGGCCTTTCTGATTTTTATTTTAGGCTGGCCAGACTTAAGCTGTTGCAAGTCTCTCAGAATATCTCAACAAGCTAAGACACATCACCCTCTAAAATTATCCACCCCAAGCAAAATGCCAGGGAATAACCTTTGGCCTCTGCCTCTTTTAATTGCAGCTCAAGCCCTTTTTAAGCCGCAGGCTGTGACAGCCCCATATTCTGCTCCCCTTCGCCCATTCTCCACCCCCCACCCCTCTTGGGCGGTCTACTCCACAGAGATTGTGTATGTGTGTATGTGTTTGTGTGTGTGTGTAGTATAATGTATGATAGTCTAGAAAAAAAAGTGTGCCTTCTCCCTAACATACAATTTAATTCCACAATAAAGGCAGCTATACTTAGATGGGTCTTATGAGCCCAAATATACATGAATGCCTGTGTGCACCCACAAATGCACACACATGCAAATATTACCTGGCGAGTAGAACAGTGTATTATGCTACATAACAACACATGTACTACAGGAAGATTCAGAGTAGAATAAACTAGAAGGGATCATAAATCTCTCCAAACCCCTTACAGAGAAGACAATCTTGAGACTGTAAGAAAAGCAGTGACTCTTTTAATGACTAACAACAAAAAAAGAAAAATAATTAAAATACAACTTTCTGACTCCCGATCCTAGAACTCTTTTCCCTAAATGGAACTGAGTCTAAGCCGGGATATTCAAGTAATGTAGGGAATCTAAGTACCAAAACATTTGCTTCTGTGCATGCCGCTTCTTCCTCCTAACATGCCCATCAGTCTTGGCTTTCGTCCTTGGACAACTGACTCCTTCAGACGCGGATCAAGGAGTACCTCCTCCAGGAGACCTTCCCTGCTGAAGCATTCAGGGTCAAGGCCCTTTCTGTGAGCCTGCATAGTCATCTGTGCTTAATCTTAAGATAGCTTTTTTCAGAGGGTATCCAGGGTTGGACTTCTGGCCTTTTACAGCTCCTGTGATTCTAAGATAAAGAGGTTGCATGTTATTCCCTGTTGCACCCTCAGCCACCAGCCTTGTGCAGAGTGCTCAAAGAGTTATCACCAAACTATTCAAAATCTTCCAGATTTGGGAAGCCATGACAAGGTCAAGGGGACACATCTGCAGAAGAACTCAGGCCAGATGACTGGTCGACAATCTGGGACAGGTAGACGCATAAGAAAGTGAAGGGAAGTCTCTGCCAAGAGGTGTTCCTGGTGGACAAGCAAGACAGTCTTGCTCCTTTGTGGAGCAGAGATGTTCATCAGGGAGAAGCCCACGATGAGTCAAGGGATGACAGAAAGGGACTCCACTGGTATAGCAAAGCAGATAGAGGGCGGGAGGCAGCAGGGACCCTGGGAAGCAGCCCAAAATGGACAGCAGTCTGGATGTCTCCTTGGGATCTGCTACTCTGAAGGGGACAATTTTGGGGAGAGGTGTGCAGTCTAAATGTCTGCTTGTTGAATACACTGACTAGTATTGCAGATACGGGCTCCATGTCTGGCAACGTAGGTGGAGGCTGGGGTGTTGAGAGTCTATGACATATACACAGTCCCTTCGGGCTGGACTCTCAGGAAACACAGAGCATTGCATGGGTTTTTCTCATGCGCCCCTCTCTTCCTCACTGGGCTAGGCTTGGGTCATTAGCCTGCATCCTGGAGTGTCTTTATTCTTTGCAAGCATTTGCTGAGAACTGTTGGTGCCAGGCACTGGGCTGGGCACTTGATTCTATAGCTCAGTGTTTCCTAGTCTTTTTGTGATCGTGAGGATCATGATCTTTTTTTTTTTTTTAATTACAGTTTCCTGGACAACCCTTCTATATCTACTGACTTAAAGTCTAGGAGAGGGGCTTCAGAATAGGAATTTTTTCCAAGTAACCCAAGGAATATCCATCCTTATCATTATCAGGAGACACCGATTGAGATGATAATGGGCTGGCCAAAAAGTTCATTCAGGTTTTACCACCATTGCAGAAAAAACCAAATGAACTTTTTGGCCAGCCCAATAAAAGTGATAATAACTAAAATAAAACAAATAAATGACAATGACTTCTGCCACCAATGAGTACACAGTTAGATGAGAAAAAGCATTCTTTTTAAAATTTTCTAAAATAATTTATTTTTAATTGGAGGATTAAGATTACAATATTGTGTTAGTTTCTGCCAAACATCAACACGAATCAGCCATAGGTATACATATGTCCCCTCCACCTGGAACCTCCTTCTCACCTCTCACCCGATCCCACCCCTCTAGGTTGTCACAAAGCACCAGATTTGAGCTCCCTGCGTCATATAGCAAATTCCCACTGGCTATCTATTTTACATATGGTAATGTATATGAAAAACATTAAATAAGCATTCCTAACTCGAGAGACAGTCGTCACTTTCTAAGAACACACATGAAAAAAACTAGAGTTCTGACTAGTCCATGACAGTCATTTGTGTGATTTTGATACAAGCATCTCTTGTAGGGACTGACTTGGAAATCCCCGAATGGGGACAGGTAACCAAGGAAAGGACTCCAGAGTAGCTACAGAAAATTTTGGCCCAACTGGAGGACCTGTGGCAGATCAAGGCTCAGGAAATGAAAATGTAAGCTTTTATAAACAGAAAAGAGTTTCTTTGGGTTCTGGGAAACATTTGCAGATAGTGTGGGGAATGAGTAAGAGCAAAAACCAGTCACCCCAGCAGAAGCTTATGATAGATGAGACACTTAGTGCACATTAGGGAGGCAAAAATTTTCCCCAGCTCCAGCCAGTAATGTGGAACTTGGAGTAGCTGAGCAGATAGTTCTCAGAAATCACTGGACAAGCACAGTCCTATTTGGCTATAAAATAAGCGTTGCCACTACAAGGGCGACCCAATGTCTGCTCTCTGCATCAGCATCTCTGCCTCCTATCTACCATTCCCCTCTTCCCTTAGAGGACTCCTCCCCTTTCCACCCGCTGGGCTTGGCGTCCTTTCAAATGCTCTCACCCTCCTCTGGAAGCTTATCACCAGCCCATGAGGCATTAATGCATGTACTAATGGTAAAAACACAACGAAGTTATTTCCGCACAGTGCCAGGATAATCAGAGCATTTGTTAGGGGGGAGAAAAAAAAAATCAGTATGAATGGCATTTGGTAGCTACAAAGACTAGATAATGGACTTCATTTATCACTTTTAAGAGAGTACATTTTAGTGTTAAAAATTATTAAATATTGGGGATTACACAGTCCAGGGTTTTTGTTTCAGATTTGCTTGTTTCCGTGTTTGTTTTGTCTTGTTTGGCAATGGGGTCTATTTTTCCCATGAAATACTATGCAGAAGCCTGATATACAATGTATGCAAGTCAAGCTGCTGTGGATAGATAGAAGCGGGTAAAAGACGCAGATTCCTGCTACCCCGCCCACTTGCGTTTTTGCTCGGGATCCCCTAAATCACCCTACAGGTGTCCAAGACCCTGAAAAAGTCTGTTTGCAGTCCTCCAAGCCCCTTGTTCCACAAATAAGGAACCTGAGACCCAGAGATCGGAATTGGGCATGCAGAATCCTTACCCAGGGCAGTGGAACTAGAAGCAGAACTCCAGTCTCTTGAATTGCAACCCACTGCCCTTTGCCTCCACGCCTAGAAGCCAGCCTTAGCCGAGGAGCCAAGGTTCCTCAAGGGGTTCTCACCACCCCAGGACAGTGGGGAAGGGTGGCAAGATGAGGAATCAAATGCTTCCTAAGCTATCTTTCTACTGCTCGCTGCACCCACTCACTGCTTTCTTTGGAGGCACGCTCCCATTTCTTTAAAATCCTCAGCTGGGTTAAGGTTAAAAGGATGAGTTAACCGCCCCCAAACTAGACAGCTATCCCAAAAGAAAATAAAATGGGCAAGTTGCGGTTTTCTTCTCAAGTTCACCGTCAATGTCTGTGTACTCCAGACCCCACCGATCAAGGAGGCAACCCTTCACTAGCTCTGGGCATTGCTTTTTTTTTTTTTCCCTTCTATCTCCCTCTCAATTACTGACCCAGTCCACATCTCTGCATCTGTATCTGTCACTGTTCCCCTCTAAGAATATCAAATAATCTTAGCTTCTGTTCAGACTCGTTGCCCTTCCCTGGAGATTCTCTCCCTTTATAATCTGCCAATAAGGTATTAATACATTAGTTACCTCAGAGTGCACTCTATAATGAGGGCCGTGGACATTATTTAGCTGAATTTGATGGCAACAACTCATTGACATTGGTAAGGTTAATCATCTACCGCTTTATTTCATTGAATGAGTTGAACAACACTGAGCACATTGATCCACGAGGTCCTACAATTCGTCTTGGCTGTTACTTTAATGGTGCCATGGCATCAATGCCCTTTAAGTAATTGGCACCAGGAAGAGATGGACTTGGCCTTGTCACATCAGATTAGAGCAATGTTAAATTGTAAACGATTTTTGCCTTGCCTTGATTCTCTCTTTCCTCTCATTTTACATCCTCCTGATTGAAGAGGCAGGAAGGGGCTCATAGAGGCCAAGAGAGTGAGTCTGGCTGTATTGTGAAGAGACAGAATTATGCATTCAGGAATGCAAAGATCAACATTTTTGAAGCCCTGAGTCCCTTCAGATCATCATGCCTGTGTGACCTGGGGTGGGCTTCTAAGCCTCCTTAGATCTCAGTGTCTTCATTTTTAAAATGAGGACAATTAATAAAATCTACTCATCCCCAACCTGCTTCACAAATGATACGTCCTAGTTCCAAGACATGATGCTTTGCCTTTGGTGTGAGGAGATGATGGAAGAAAGAGAATAGAGTGGGCCGGGATCTCACCTGAGCCCTGCCCACAAGGACGGGCAGGTATCAGCTTGAGGACAGTGCAGAGCAGAGGCTAGCTCTGAGGTGGCACCCGGGAAAGCTGGAGATAGAGTCTATGGTCCTGGTGAGTGTGTGGGTTTGCCAGGAGTGGGCAATGAGATCCTGACCGGGTAGGTAGAACACAGGAGTCAAGATTATGTGTGAAGCCAGACACGTGGTCAGTACTTAGGAGTATGTCCTTGAGATGTTTGTCTAGAAGGAATGAATTTGGGATAGACTCTATGTCCTGAAGGTGAGCCTTGGGTGGGTGGAAACTTTGAAAGAGGGGTGTTGGCTGATGGAAAGATGGGCTCTGGCTGGGGGACTGCACAGAGCTTAGTGATCTCTCTGCCAAGAGATACCCCTTTTTATTTTAGCTGGTGGGATTCTAGTGGTAACTGGGCCACTGAACCCCACTAAGTCTGAAGTCTACAATCTCACTATATTAAAAATTGTCGCTCTTTAGTCGCTAAATCATGTCCGACTCCTTTGCAACCCTATGGACCGTAGCCCATCAGGCTCCTCTGTCCATGGGAGTTCCTAGGCCAGATTACTGGGGTGAGCTGCTATTTCCTCCTCAGGGGATCTTCCCGACCCAGGGATCAAACCCGTGTCTCCTGCATTGGCAGATGCGTTCTTTACCACTGAGCCACCAGGGAAGCCCAGATTAAAAACCAAGTCGATTCAAATTTCCGCCTTAGTCAGGATTGGCTAAGAATTTGGGAGAGGATGCAGAAAGAGGTGAGGTCTGAGCCAGCAAAGAGAAGCTCATGGCACATGAGGGCTGAGGAGGTCCACATACTGAAGCTGGCTTTACCACTTGCTTGCTGGCTGGCTTGATTCATACTCAGATTACTAAAGAGCTCTGAGCTTCATTTCCCTCCTCGGTAAAAGAGGAAGTGACACGACTCCGCAGGGGCTTTATAAAATTGGCTGCTGTAACGTGTGGGGTGGGATGGAGCCTGGCTGGCTGGGGGAGGACCGGCAGCATCAATTTCTGTTTGAAAGGAATGAAATGAGGCAGAAGAAAAAGACATGAAGTATGTCTAACATCATTCATTTAGCAGGCATGCTATGTACCAGACGCTAAACTTGGAGTTGAATAAACAAAGATAGACCATATGGTATTCCTGCCCCCAAGTTGCCCACAATCTAAGAGAGGAGACAGACTGTATATTTTGATGTCAACTCTGAAATGTTTGGTCCCCAAGAAAGGAAAAAATTATCGAAATACAGGAAGAGAAAGTGTGGGGCCTCTTTCTTTCCATCATCTTGCTCACCCACCACAGCACACTACTTCTGCTCCTCCTGCGACTGGATGTGCGCGTTTCACTCTGGAGGAATTATTAGGGAGGCACACTTGGCTGCAGATCTAAGCCCTGTTCTCCAGTAAAATTTACCAATAAAGTTTATATTTTTATATCCATCTGTTTGACAACTGTGTCTTATTTCTCAATTGATTCTGAATTCAACTGGGGAATAAAGGGGGTGTCGTTTATTGGTTTTCACAAAATCCAACAAGACACAGGTTATTGTACTGCAGAAAGATGCGTAAAGCATAGAATTAATATGTAGTAGGGAGGGATTTATTTTATATGTTGTGTGTGTGTGCATTCACACATGTGTACACATGCATATGAAGAGAGGGTGTGTCAGGAAAAATTTCAGAAATGGGGATGGGTCACTATCCAAAGGATGATTGGAAAAAGAAAGACAAGAAGACTGCATGTAGAGAGAATTGAGAAGGTGAGAAAGAGCATATGTAAATAAACCAGAAAAGTAAAAGTGATGTGCAAATTTTCATTAGGAGTATTAGTATCATTTTGTCAACCTTGTATTAAAGAGCCCAGTTTCACAAGATAGCACTTCTCAGCTCTCTCCCTGTCAGAGCTGACGATGCCCTAGTAAACAGAGAAATACTCCATCAGAACTGTCCCTGTGCTGATTGCGATGACACTGCAGAATCCTTAGGGGCATTGCTTCACCTCAACAGCTCTGAAGCTTGAGTTTGGGTCTCACTGTGCCATTATCAGGGCACGCTGCGCGAGACTCCAGTTTCCCTGTGTAGAAAAGGAGCAGCGATATCATCCCTAAGCCATCCTCCAGCCCTGACCTTCGTGGAGCTCTTATCCTTTCACATTGTTTTGTTTTGTTTCAGTCAATTCTTTCTTGACCTTTCCAGCTCTCAACAGAGCTTTCCATTCTCAAGGTCTGTATAGATTAATTATCAATATTTCAGATCTTGCTTTGCCAACTCGTGGAAGCACATCCCTGTAGGACATCACTTGACTCTTATTTCTCCACTCCTTTATTATCCACAAAGGAGAGTGTATTAAATTTGTAGAGAGGAAAAAATAGTGGGCTGAGCCAGTTTGGTTTTAAAATCAAATACAATTCTTGAAGCCCTTCTCCTTCCCTTAAGGACTCCCATTACCCAGTAGTCATACTTACAGACCCATAAAAAAGGTTAATGCCAAGATTGTCTCTATCCTGAAAGTAGGGCAAATATGGAAATGTTTATTCCTCTAGGGCAGAGCTTCTCAACCTTGGCACTATTGACATTTGGGCTAGATGGTTTTTTTCTTGGGGGAGGGGGGCGGGAGTGGGGTCGGGGTTAGCCTGTGCCCGGTAGGATGTTTAAGGCATTGACTGTCTTTACTACCTGGAGGCCAGTAGCACTGTGTCCCCAGTCATGACGATTAAAAACATATGCAGGCACTGTCCAATGTCCTTGGAGGGTCAAAAGTGCTCTTTGAGAATCTAAGAGGTTACGTTTCCCCTAGCTGAGGTGACTGAATTGATCATGAGGATGCATGCGCATCTTTAGAGAATACTTCTTTTTTTAATATTATTCATTCCTGTATTCATTGAACAAATTAAGTTCCTACCAGAAATGTTTGCTACACTTCTTGGCTACTGAAACTGTCATTGTTTGGATCTGTTTTAAGCCTGACAGTGCTGGCTTTCTCTTGGCCACAGTAGCCCCTGCTGCTTTTCACCACCTTATGTATATGGTGTTTGGCTCAGTCCAGTGCTTTTGTGACCCCGTGGACTATAGCCTGCCAGGCTCCCCTGTCCATGGAATTTTCCAGGCAAGAATATTGGGTTGTTGTCCCTGACCTGGGTAGAGTGGCAGCTGGTTGATGGCTCCTGTCTCATGTCAGTGGGGGATGAAACAACTCCTTGTTTATCCCAGCTTGACTTTTGCCCTGTGCCCATGCCTGGTTCATGCCCTAGACACATAGATTAAAAAAGAAAAAAGAATACTGGGTTGCCCTTTCCTACTCCAGGGGATCTTCCTGAGCTAGTGATCAAACCTTTGTCTCCTACATTAGCAGGTGGATTCTTTGCAAGCTGGGAAGCATTCATCATCTTGGGGCTTGCTCATTTCCAGCTCTGTGCTTCCAGACCTGTCGCTCATCCACAGGAAATCATCTGCAACAGCAAGAACACCAAGGGTCTGAAGGTAAGGCCTTGAATTCTAGCTCTGGTTCTGCCAGTTCCCAGCTGTGTGACCTTAGAACAGCAAAGTCTGTGTGAATGTCACATCCTGGTCTGAAAAATGGGAAGGACACGTGGCACTCTCCTGCTTACTTAGCCGGTTGATTGAGGGGAAAAAGAAGAGCAAGGCAGAGGACGTGATCTGAAAAGGAGACAGCACTGTACAAGAGAGAAACATTGTTGTTCTCATGATCATTATCTGTGAAACAAAATGGTATTAACAAGAAGTGCTTGTTAAGCAGAGAGAAAGCCAGCTGAGGGAGAGAAAGAATTACCACCTAGATTGGGACAGGATAAGGAGTTAGAGCAGAAAGGCATAGTCCTTTGCTGAATTGGGGGCAACTAAGCTCACTTCCCACTCCAGTACTGTTGCCTGGAAAATCCCACGGATGGAGGAGCCTGGTAGGCTGCAGTCCATGGGGTCACTAAGAGTCAGACACAACTGAAGTGACTTAGCAGCAGCAAGCTCACTTCTGACAGAATGTGGTCCACTGGGGAAGGGAATGGCAAACCACTTCAGTATTCTTGCCTTGAGAACCCCACGAACAGTATGAAAAGGCAAAATGATAGGATACTGAAAGAGAAACTCCCCAGGTCGGTAGGTGCCCAATATGCTACTGGAGATCAGTGGAGGAATAACTCCAGAAAGAATGAAGGGATGGAGCCAAAGCAAAAACAATACCCAGCTGTGGATGTGACTGGTGATAGAAGCAAGGTCCGATGCTGTAAAGAGCAATATTGCATAGGAACCTGGAATGTCAGGTCCATGAATCAAGACAAATTGGAAGTGGTCAAACACGAGCTGGCAAGAGCGAACATTGACATTCTAGGAATCAGCAAACTAAAATGGACTGGAATGGGTGAATTTAACTCAGATGACCATTGTATCTACTACTGCGGGCAGGAATCCCTTAGAAGAAATGGAGTAGCCATCATGGTCAACAAAAGAGTCTGAAATGCAGTACTTGGATGCAATTTCAAAAACGACAGAATGATCTCTGTTTCCAAGGCAAACCATTCAATATCACAGTAGTCCAAGCCTATGCCCCAAACAGTAACGCTGAAGAAGCTGAAGTTGAACTGTTCTATGAAGACCTACAAGACTTTTTAGAACTAACATCCAAAAAAGATGTCCTTTTCATTATAGGGGACTGGAATGCAAAAGTAGGAAGTCAAGAAACACCTGGAGTAACAGG
>NW_011494639.1:754785-792712 GCF_000754665.1 Bison bison bison | reverse complement strand
AGCAGGGCAAAGACTAATAGAGTTTTGCCAAGAGAACGCACTGGTCATAACAAACACCCTCTTCCAACAACACAACAGAAGACTCTACACATGGACATCAGCAGATGGTCAACACTGAAATCAGATTGATTATATTCTTTGCAGCCAAAGATGAAGAAGCTCTATACAGTCAGCAAAACAAGACCGGGAGCTGACTGTGACTCAGATCATGAACTCCTTATTGCCAAATTCAGACTTAAATTGAAGAAAGTAGGGAAAACCACTAGACCATTCAGGTATGACCTAAATCAAATCCCTTATGATTATGCAGTGGAAGTGAGAAATAGATTTAAGGGACTAGATCTGATAGACAGAGTGCCTGATGAACTATGGACTGAGGTTCATGACATTGTACAGGAGACAGGAAACAAGACCATCCCCATGGAAAAGAAATGCAAAAAAGCAAAATGACTGTCTGGGGAGGCATTACAAATAGCTGTGAAAAGAAGAGAAGCGAAAAGCAAAGGAGAACAGGAAAGATATAAGCATCTGAATGCAGAGTTCCAAAGAGTTCTTATCTCTCCAAATAGCAAGGAGAGATAAGAAAGCCTTCCTCAGCTATCAGTGCAAAGAAATAGAGGAAAACAACAGAATGGGAAAGACTAGAAATCTCTTCAAGAAAATCAGAGATACCAAGGGAACATTTCATGCAAAGATGGGCTCAGTAAAGGACAGAAATGCTATGGACCTAACAGAAGCAGAAGATATTAAGAAGAGGTGGCAAGAATACACAGAAGAACTGTACAAAAAAGATCTTCATGACCAAGATAATCACAATGGTGTGATTACTCACCTAGAGCCAGACATCCTGGAATGTGAAGTCAAGTGGGCCTTGGAAAGCATCACTATGAACAAAGCTAGTGGAGATGATGGAATTTCAGTGGAGCTATTTCAAATCCTGAAAGATGATGCTGTGAATGTGCTGCACTCAATATGCCACCAAATTTGGAAAACTCAGCAGTGGCCACAGGACTGGAAAAGGTCAGTATTCGTTCCAATCCCAAAGAAAGGCAATGCCAAAGAATGCTCAAACTACCGCACAACTGCACTCATCTCACATGCTAGTAAAGTAATGCTCAAAATTCTTCAAGCCAGGCTTCAACAATACGTGAACTGTGAACTTCCAGATGTTCAAGCTGGTTTTAGGAAAGGCAGAGGAACCAGAGATCAAATTGCCAACATCTGCTGGATCATCGAAAAAGCAAGAAAGTTCCAGAAAAACATCTATTTCTGCTTATTGACTATGCCAAAGCCTTTGACTGTGTGAATCACAATAAACTGTGGAAAATTCTGAAAGAGATGGGAATACCAGACCACCTCAATAGAACTGGACATGGAACAACAGACTGGTTCCAAATAGGAAAAGGAGTACATCAAGGCTGTATATTGTCACCCTGCTTATTTAACTTATATGCAGAGTACATCTTGAGAAATGCTGGGCTGGATGAAGCACAAGCTGGAATCAAGACTGCCGGGAGAGATATCAATAACCTCAGATATGCAGATGACACCACCCTTATGGCAGAAAGTGAAGAGAAACTAAAAAGCCTCTTGATGAAAGTGAAAGAGCAGAGTGAAAAGGTTGGCTTAAAGCTCAACATTCAGAAAACGAAGATCATGGCATCTGGTCCCATCACTTCATGGGAAGTAGATGTTGAAACAGTGGAAGCAGTGTCAGACTTTATTTTTTTGGACTCCAAAATCACTGCAGATGGTGATTGCAGCCGTGAAATTAAAAGACGCTTACTCCTTGGAAGGAAAGTTATGACCAACCTAGATAGCATATTGAAAAGCAGAGACATTACTTTGCCAACAAAGGTCCGTATTTTGGGTTTTTCCAGTGGTCATGTATGGATGTGAGAGTTAGACTGTGAAGAAAGCTGAGTGCTGAAGAATTGATGCTTTTGAACTGTGGTGTTGGAGAAGACTCTTGGAGAGTCCCTTGGACTGCAAGGAGATCCAACCAGTCCATTCTAAAGGAGATCAGTCCTGGGTGTTATTTGGAAGGACTGATGCTAAAGCTGAAACTCCAATACTTTGGCCACCTCATGTGAAGAGTTGACTCATTGGAAAAAACTCTGATGCTGGGAGGGATTGGGGGCAGGAGGAGAAGGGGACGACAGAGGATGAGATGGCTGGATGGCATCACCGACTCAATGGACATGAGTTTGAGTAAACTCTGGGAGTTGTTGATGGACAGGGAGGCCTGGCGTGCTGCGATTCATGGGGTCGCAAAGAGTCGGACACGACTGAGCAACTGAACTGAAGTCAACTGAAGCTCACTTCATCTTCCTAGGTAGCTCAGCAGTAAAGAATCTGCCTACAGTGCAGGAGATGTGGGTTTGGTCCCTGGAGAAGGAAATGGCAACCCACTCCAGCATTCTTGCCTGGGAAATCCCATGGACAGAGGAGCCTGGCGGCTACAGTCTATAGGGTCACAAAGAGACACCACTCAAGCGACTGAGCACGTGTGCAAGCTCACTTCCTCTTGGAGCAGGAGCCTAAAGATAAGAAGCACCAGTGTGGCTGTCAATGGGGCTCCCCTGGGCTGCTTTTTGGGGCCTGGGTCCAGATTTCTAAGTACAGTTCTTTTATACAGAGGAAAAATTAGAATGTATCTAATATATGTTAGGTATATATATTAGGTACTTCCTGTGTGCCGGGCATTAAGCTAGAAGTGTTTCTGAAGATGCTTTCAGAAGCACTGCGTCTAGAAAGCATGAAAGAGCTGACATTTCTCTCACAGCCCAATCTATACCATCCCAATAGTCCAATGGAGTGTTTCTCTGTCTCTTAAGAAGAAACCTAAAGTACCTGGGAAACACTAGAACATGGAACTGCATGGTCCATGAAATGACTTTCATGAATTGTGATCCACGTGCCACGGTTCTGTTCTTGTGTAATAATAATGGAGATAGTAAGCACGTGTGCAATGCCTAGTACAGGCCAGGCACTAACCTAGACACTTCATGGTTTATGCATTAATTAACACAGACTGAACGTGAATATGAATATGAGCATTATCACACAGAGAGGCCTGCGACCCTCCTTCCCTGCTACCCTGGGTTCTATGCCTCTGGATTTTCAGTGAGAAGTGAGTGAAAGTGAACGTCACTGTCATGTCCAACTCTTTGCGACCCCATGGACTATGCAGTCCATGGAATTCTCCAGGCCAGAATACTGGAGTGGGTAGCTGTTCCCTTTTCCAGGGGATCTTCCCAACCCAAGGGTCAAACCCAGGTCTCCTGCACTGCAGGTGGATTCTTTACCAGCTGAGCCACAAGGGAAGCCCTTCAATGAGAAAAGTATGTCCAAAAAGGGGAACTGACCAAGCAGTGCCCAGTAAGAGCACTATCAGCGGTGGTGAAAATGACCCCACTGCATTCAATAGACAAAGAAGAGGACAAGAGATGGGCGGTGAGGCTGGCAGGTCACCAGGCAGTGAACGGCAACCATGGGCAAAGGGACAAGGGTGGCTTGTCAGAAATTTCAGGGGAAGTTGGAGAAGAGGTCAGATACCAGATACAACCAGATTATGAGATACCAGAGAGATTTCCTCTTTTTCACCCAGGTAGAGATTTTAGGGGATTGAATCTTGTCATGATTCTCTGAGTGGGAAGAGAATAATTTAAAAATAACCCTCGTCTGCATGTGTGCAGACGGGCATGACATACTAATAGGAGCATCAGAATCCTCTAAAGAGACATTTTCTCTGGCCCTGAAATAAAAGTGTTCTACCACCCGACAAGAACAGCATGATGTTCCCGTGACATTTACTTAATGCCCCTCACCAACTCCCGATTAAACAAATCATGGTACCCAGAGATCTCAGTGTTCATACAAAGCTGGTGAACA
Organism: Bison bison bison; assembly: GCF_000754665.1. NCBI lineage: Eukaryota > Metazoa > Chordata > Mammalia > Artiodactyla > Bovidae > Bison > Bison bison. The sequence goes on along the minus strand of NW_011494639.1, from coordinate 788,818 downwards.
CAAGTCATTTCGTGTACCTGGAAGTTGTGGATTTTTTTTATTTTGTCTGAGGTCAAGTCCTTTTTCCCAAGCCAGCAAACATTTTATTTTCACTAAGATGAAGTAGGAAGGAGAAATAGCCTTCACTGATGTGCTGCCACTGGGCTGAGGTTTAAATCTGAAAAGATGGCCCCATTCATTGTAGGTAGGGCCATTGCTTTGATCATTTAACAGCTGACTTGACCATCAGTCTTGGATCCAAAAAACATCTTTGGCAGCTAAAGAGTCCTTTTTCAACCAAATGCCATGCCTCCTGTATTTAAAACCACCTAAAATATATCTTTTGGCATAAGTGAGAACTCCCCAGTTCATCACTTCATGTATCATTCCACTTAGTCCTTAAAAGGATCCTGAGAAGACAGGCATTATTATTATTAATATCCTTATTTTCCAACTGATAGAATGATGCTGTGAGTAAGCAAGTAACATTTCCAAGATCAAGAAGTGGTAGAACTGATTCTCACTCTGAGTGGTCTTTATCGTTTTCAAATTCCAAAGGCCTTCATCTTCACCCTTCGCCAGGCTGCATTCGATTCTCAGGTATGAGTCTGCTCACTTCTCGGAAGGTCTTTTCGGCATCATCCCCTAACAATAACATCCCTTCCACAGCAACAGCTGAGGCTGGTAGTGTCTATACCCCCATAATGCAGTCTTCTGGAGGCTACTTCTTTCAGAGTTGCCTGTAGCCTTTGGTGCAATGGCTCAAGACACACAGAGCACTCAGGAGCCTCAGGCAGGAGACAGCAGTGGTACAAAACTTTCTGAGGTTGGATATGGGGTCTGTCCTTTTTTACCTTTGCTTTTCCTTCTAAATTACTGTTGATTGTGGAGCATCTGCTTCCTTCTGAGATGCATATGCTTCCCCCAGTCAATCTGAATGCCTGTCGAGTGGCCCATACAGAGCTGCATACGGACACGCAGCTGAAAGTTGTCTTTAGAACCCCTCCATAAATCAGACCCCCAAGCTCAGCCAGCACATCTCTGGAAGTGGTAGGTAGCAATAAAGGTAAAGATAGAAAATACCTTCCTGAGTCATCTGATAGCTCCCAAGTTTCCATTGCTCTAGGCACAGACGACTAGCAAGGCAGTAAGCAAGCAAACACTTTGCCTTCTTCCACTGACTGGATCGCCAGCCTTTCTGATAGTGGAAGAAAGAGGGACTCTGGGGTCTCAGGATGAGCTCACGAAATTTCAAAGAGGAAGAATAGGATGTCAGTAAACCCTATGTCACTTTATCTGCAGGTCCCACATATGCCAATCCCACTCCACGTCTCAGTAAGTCATTGGTGCTCCCGCATTCGCCCTCAAACTTTTCTAATCAATGAGGTCTTTTTAGACATAGGCTCTTTTACACACACCTTTGCCATGTATCTTACATATACTCACTTTTGAAAAAAAAAATCGGGAGAATTAATTTGAGTTAAATGATTCTGCTTGTGTTGGTGCTCATAAAAAATCGACAACAAAATGGATAATCAAGAAATAATTATTAAAGCCAACACATCGAGAGGTCCTAGTGTGAGCAAAGGAACACTGTGTGGACTGGAGCAGCCAGCCCTCTGTGGAGAGCATAGAGATACACGGCTGGCCTGCGTCCTCTAAAACACGACTCTGGGGAGGAGCCTGGGCAACCTGAGTGAGAGTAGAGCTGGATTCCAGGGGCCTGTCAAGGCCAAGGTAGAAGTTTCTCCTGCCTATAATTTCAGAGCACGGAGTCAAGGTGCAATTAGAGGAAACAGACTCCTTACTCTAAGCCAAGAACTTTAAATGGAGTATCTTTGTTTCTACAGGTTTATTAAGGTATAACTGACATGTGATGGGCTGCACATATTTAAAAATACACAATTTAATAAGGTTTGGCATATATATGTATATATCAATAAAAATAATCAGCAAAATCAAGACCACGAGCCTACCATACCCGTCATGCCCCAAGATTTCTTTGTGCCCTCCATCCTGCCCCTTCCCACCCTCCTCCCAGGCAACGACTGACTTGATTTCTTTTGCTATAAAATTGTTAGCATTTTCTAATTTTTTTTTTAAGGGAATCATTCAATAAGTCTTCAATAGTTCATTCTATTATACTGGTAAGTGTGATATGCCACAATTGCTTTATCCATTCACCTGTTGATGGGCATTTGGATTATTTCCAGTTTTGCACAGTTACAAATAAAACTGCCATGAATATTTATGTACAAGTCTTTGTCCGGACATGTGTTTTCATTTCTGTTGGGTAAATACTTAGTGGGGGAACAGCTAGATGGTGTGGCAGCGGTATGTGGAATGTTTAGGTAACTGTTAAGCATTTTACAAAATCTTCACACTATGTTACTTTAGCACCAACAGTGTTTGAGAGTTCGAGTTCTGACACATTCTTGCCCACACTTAGTCAATCATTTTAATTTTAACTATTCTAATAGGTAGTGGGATAATATTGTTATTTTAACTTGCATTTTCCTAATGACTGATCATGTTGAATATTTTTTCATATGCTTATTTGCCATTCATATATCTTCTTTTGTGAGTGTTGGTTCAAATATTTTGCCTGTTTTTTAAAACTGGCTTGCTTGTCCTTATTACTGAGCTTGTGCAAATCAATTTGATTGAGGATTAATTGACACACATCTCAGTGAGGTTTGAAAAACTTACACATTCCAGTAACTGCCATCACAATCAAGGTAAAATCTACAAAGTCTTGACTCTTTTTTTGATGGTTAATCCCACTCTTTCAACTTTTACTCTTTTTTAAACTACAAATTTGTTGAAATACAACTTACATACCAAACAAATCACCCACTTAAAGTGTACAAGTGTTTTTTAATATATTCACAGATTTTAAAATCAAACTATAATCATTTTCATCACCTCAAAAAGAAACTTCGTACCTACTAGCAGTCACCCTGCTAACTCCCATTTCTTTTCTCCCACTTCCAAACCACTAATCTACTTTCTGTCTCTATAGATTTTCCTATTCTGAACACGTCCTATAAATTAAATCATAATAAGTGCCTTTTCTGACTGGCTTCTTTCATGTAGCATACTGGTTCAATTCACTCTGTAGCATGTATCAGTATTTTATTTCTTTTTACTGCTAAAGAATATTCTGTTGGATATTACCATATGGGTATATAACATTTTATTTCTCCATTTATCATTTGATAGACATTTGGTTTTTCATTTTTTTAGCTATTACGTATATAATGCTGCTATGAATATCAGTGTACAAGTTTTTGTGTGAATTATTGAGATAATAGAAAAATTACAAATTAAATATATCTGTACATATATATTGGTCTCTGCCCTGGTCCCTGACACAGAGCTCCCAAAACCTTTGTAATTTCCTAAGTGGAAAGGGTATTAGGAATATCTTTTGTTCTCGTGAGGCAACTCTGGGTGGGCTCCTGGATGGGGGCTGGTCTCCAGAAGACCAAGCCATGGTTAGCTTGGGATTTTCAGCCTCCTTGCCCCCAGCTTCTCCAAAGTGTAGAGGGGCTAGAAATGAAACCAGTAATTGATCATGCCTGTATAAAACCCCAGTACCGGGAGTTTGATGAGCTTCCAGGTGGCAGACACATCCACAAACCACGCAGGTGACGCACTCCAACTCTCTGAGGACTGAAGCTCCTACATCTGGGACCCTCCCAGACCTCACTCTATGTATCTCTTCATCTGGCTATTCATCTATATTCTTTAACATATCCTTTAATAAACTGGGAAACAAGTATTCCCTGGGTTCTGTGAGCCACTCTAGTGAACTACTCAGATTTTGAGAGAGAGGAGGTCATGGGAACTTCCAATTTGTAACCAAGTAATTTGGGGATTTGCAATTAGGACCTGAAATGGAGGGCAATTGTTTGGTGCTGAGCTCCTAACCTGGGGAGTTCAATCAATTTCCAGATAAATGAAGTCAGAACTGAGCCGGATTACAGAACACCCAGCTGGTGTCACGAAGAATTTCTTAACTTGGGGAAAAAATACACACATAATTTGGTAACCAAAAGTGTCAGCAGTGAAGTGTTCTGTGTAAAAGGAGATACGGAAGGAAGACTGAATTTTACCAATGCAGTTATTTTTTGCTTTTCTTGTGTATGCACCTTGGAAGACATTGCTGGGCTATATAGCAGTCCTGTGTTTAATGCTTCAATTTTAGAAACTGAGCATTTTCCAAAGAAGTGTGCCAGTTTACATTTCAACCAGCAGTGTGTAAAGATTCTGATGTTCCCACATCTGCAGACACATAATTATCTGTCTTCTATTGAAGCCGTCTCAGTAGATATTGAGTGACAACCCATTGTGGCTTCGCTTTGCCTGTTTCTGATGGCAATGATGTTGAGCATCTTTCCGTGCACTTCTTGCCCATTTGTGTATCTTTTTTGGAATGAGGTCTATAAAATCATTTACTTATTTTTAATTGAGTTATTTGTTTTTCAACTATTGAGTTGTTAGTGTTTTTATATGTTTTAAGTCCAAGTCTTTATCAGATGTATATATATATATAAATAAATTTTCCTTCCATTTCATAGGTTGTCTTCACTTTTATAATGATGTGTGTTGGAGAACAAGAGTTTTAATTTTGTTGATGTCTTATTATTGAGATATTTTATCAATTTATTTATTTTAATTGGGGGATAATTACTTTATAATTTTGTGATGGTTTTTGCCATACATCAACATAAATCAGCCACAGCTATACATGTGTCCCCTCTGTCCTGAATCCCCCTCCCACCTCCCTCCCTACCCCATCCCTCTGGGTTGTGCCACAGCACCGGCTTTGGGTGCCCTGCTTCATGCATCGAACTTGCATTGGTCATCTATTTCACATACGGTAATATACAAGTTTCAATGCTATTCTCTCAAATCATCCCACCCTCACCTTCTTCCAATAAGGCACAGATGTATTGTTGAGATCTAAGAGTTCTGTGCATATTGTAGACATACGCATATATATATATATATGTAATCCTTTATCAGTCATATATCTTGCAAATATTTTCTCCTAATTTGATTTGTCTTTTCATTCTCTTAACAATATCTTTTGAAAAGCAGTTTTAATTTTCATGAAGTCAGATTGGTCATGTTCATGGAACATGTTCACAAATCAACATGTTCTTTTATAGATTTTCTTTTTGAGATATTATCTCTGAAAACTTTGCCTAATCCAAGATCACAGATATTTCATACTATGTTTTCTTTTAGAAATCATATAGTTTAGGTTTTATATTTAGACCTATGATGCATTTAACTTTTTTTATATTGTGCAAAGTATGGATTAAACTTCTCCTTTTTTAAATATATTCAACTGTTCAGCACCATCTGTTGAAAAGACTATCCCTTCAACACAGAATTACCCCCTTACCATTATCAAATCAGCTGTATAGATATATGTGGGTCTTTACAGACTTGTATTTTCGTAACATCTATGTTTATACCAATTCCATCTTTCTTTCTACAGCTTTCTTAACCTTGAAATCATGTGATGTTACTCCTCCAACTTTGTTCTTTTTAAAAGTTGTTTGGCTCTTCCAGAGGCTCTGCATTTCCAGTGAATTTTAGAATCAGCTTATCAACCTCTACAAAAATAAAAATCTGCTGAGAGTTTGATTGGGATTGGCTTCCCTGGTGGATCCGACAGCAAAGAATCCACCTGCAATGCAGGAGACCTGGGTTTGATCCCTGGGTTTGGAAGATCCCCCGGAGGAGGATAAGGCAACCCACTACGGTATTCTTGCCTGGAGAATCCCCATGGACAGAAGAACCTGGCAGGCTACAGTTCATGGGGTTGCAAAGAGTCAGACACGACTGAATGACTAGGCACATAGCACAGTACTGAATCTATAAATCAATTGAAGCAAATTGACATCTTAACAATACTAAGTCTTTCAACTGTAGTAAATTATGTACCTCTATTTAGGCCTTTAACTTCTCACAGCAATATTTCTTAGGATCGTTGTAGAAGCTTTCGTCCCTTTTGTGCGATGTGTCACTACCAATTTCATATTTTTGATGCAATTATAAATAGTACTGCAACTTAATGTTAATTTCCATGTATTCATTGTTAGTATATAATGCTATTGCTAATTTTTATGTATTGATCTCATATTCTACAATCTTGCTAAACACACTAGTTTTAGTAGATTTTATAGATTTCATCAGATTCTCTTTATCAGTGATTCTCAGCTAGGAGTAGTTGAGCCCATAGGGGTAATGTGCTAATGTCCAGAGACATTTTTGGTTGTCACACCTTTGGATAAAGGGATACAGACAATGATCCTGGCAACTAATGGTTAGATGCCAGGATTGCTGCTAAACATTGTACAACACATAGGAAAACCCTCCCACAATAAAGAACTATTGAGCCCAGAATATCTGGCAGAGATTGAAAAAAAAAAGCTATCCTAAATAGATAAGCATGTCAACTGCAATAAAGATAGGTTATTTCCTCTTATACTACCTGCATGATTTGTACTTTTTTTAACCTGGATATTCTAGTCAAATCTTCAATGTTGGATAAAAGTGAATAAAACAGACATATTTGTCTTGTTTTTGGCTTGGCAGGAAGGCATTTAGTCTTTCACTATTATGTATGATGTTGGCTATAGGTTTTTTGTAGACGGACTTTATTAGGCTGAAAAAGTTCCCTTCAGTTCCTACCTTGCTGAATGATTATTCAGGAATAAATGTTATATTTTGTCACTTTATTTTCTGCATTTATTGAGATGATCACATAGCTTTTCTTTATTAGTTCAATAATATGATGATATACTTCCTAGGATAAATCCAGTAGCTCAAGATATATTCTTCTTTTTTAAATACATTGCTGGACTGGATTTGATAAAAGTTTATTTTGAATTATTGCACCTCTAATCAGAAATGTATTGTCTGCAGCTTTTTTGGTTTTTGGTTCTTTTAACCTGTCATTCTTTGTCTAGCTTTGGTGTCAAGGCCGTCTCAAAGAATGTGTTAAGAAGCATTTTCTCCTCTTCAATTTTCTGGGGCAGTTTATGTAGAATTGGTATTATTTTTCCTTAAGTGTTTTGAAGAATTCACTAGTGAAGCCATCTAAGCCTGCAGTTTTCTTTGCAGGAAGATGTTTAACTACAAATTCAATATCTTTATTTGATACATAGCTATTCGGGTTATCTGTTTCTTCTTGAATGAGCATCAGTAGTTTGTTCTTTTCAAGGAATTTGTCAATTTCATCTTAGATGTAAAATTTATAGGAATAGAATTGTTCACAATATTCCTTTATTATCATTTTAATGCTGTAGACTGCAGTGATGTCACCTTTCATTTCTGACATTGGTAATTTGTGGCCTTTCTTTGATTCCTGACCATGTGACTGGTTCTAAGAGATGAGGAAAACTGAGAAACCTCTAGCCATACTGTTTTATATTGGGGGGATTTCTGCTTTGATCTTTATTTTCTTTCTTTTTACTTTAGTTTTAATTGTACTTCCTTCCCTAATTTTTTTAATATGGAAGGTGAGATCATGTGACTTAAGACTATTTTTTCCTAATACAGATGCTTGGTACAATAATCTTCTTCTAAATACAGCTATAGCGCATCCCACAAATTCTAATATACTGGGTTTTCACTTCATTCAGTTCAAAATACTTCTGATTTCTCCTTTGACTAATTAATTATTTAGAAGTACATTATGTAGTAGATTATGTGTAGATTGGAAGTTTGGTGTTGACATGTATACACTGCTATGTTTAAATATAAATCATCAACAAGGATCATGTGTAGATTGGAAGTTTGGTGTTGACATGTATACACTGCTATGTTTAAATATAAACCATCAACAAGGACCTTCTGGATAACACAGGGAACTCTGCTCAATACTTTGTAATAAACTAAATGGGAAAAAAATTTGGAAAAGAATAGAAACATATACATGTATAACTGAATCACTCTGCTGTACACCTGACACTAACACAATGGTAATCAACCATACTCCAATATAACATGAGATTTTTTATATAGCTTCTAAATCTCTAGAGATTTTCTAGATATCTTTCTGTTACTGATTTCTAATTTAATTCCATTTATTGTAGGACTTGAATCCTTTTAAATTGGTTGAGACTCGTTTCATGGCCCAGAACACAGTCTTAACCATCTGCCTCATGGAAAGCAGGCTCCAGCCACCGGACCAGCATTTGGGTCAGGCTTCCCTCCCTAAGGAAGACTTGATACTGATCTATGTACACTCGAAAGTAAATATTCTGCTGTTATCTGATGGACTTGTTCTGCAAACGTAAATAAGGCCAGTTCAAGTCTATGTCCTTGCTGATTTTATGCCTCAGATCTGTGACTTTATATTTTTTAGCAAGTTTAGGGGGAAAAATGTTCATTATGTCTACAAATATGTTTTCGGACCTCCCCCTCTTTCTTCAGGTACTTCAGTCACGTATATATATATATATATCAGTCTTCCTGAGGCTGCCCCATAGCTCCTTCCATTTTTTTCAATTCTTTTTTTTTCTTGTGTGTTTTATTTTAGTTTCTATTTCTATATCTTCATATTTAAAAATCTTTTCTTCCCCAATGACTAATCTGTCATTAACCCCATCTGATGTATTTTTCATATCAGACATTGTGTTTTCTATATCTAGAAGTTTATTTTGGGTCCTTTGTATAACGTATTTGTTTCTACTTAACTTTCTAGGGGCGTTCCAGGTGGCTCAGTGGTAAAGCAAGAGACATGAGTTTGATCCCTGGGTCAGAAAGTTCCCCTGAAGAAGGAAATGGAAAACCAGCCCAGTATTCTTGCTTTGAAACTCCCATGGACAGAGGAGCCTGGTGGGCTACAGTCCATGGAGTCACATACAGTCAGACACAGCCAAGTGACTGAGCACACACGCAAGCAACCAACAGCCTCACCAAGTGAACCATTTGTATCAGTACTTGATCATGTTTGATTATTTTCCTCACCAAAGGTCATTCTTCCCTGTTTCTTTGCATGCTAGTAATCTTTTTATTGGATTCTAAGCATTGTGAACTTTTCTTTGTTGGTTGCTGTATTTTCTTATTCCTAGACATATCCTTGGGCTTTGTTATCATACACAGTTAATTTTAAAAAATAATTTGATTGTTTGTGTTCTGTTTTTAAGATTTGTTAGGCAAGACCAGATGAGTGTTCAAGGTCTTAAAACCACTGCTTCATTTTGTCTGTTTTCCCTCTGGTTGCTTCAGACAGAATCTATATTCAATCTGTGTCACTCTATCTTGTCCAGAAACTGCTGCTGCTGCTGCTAAGTTGCTTCAGTCGTGTCCGACTCTGTGCAACCCCATAGATGGCAGCCTACCAGGCTCCCCCATCCCTGGGATTCTCCAGTCAAGAACACTGGAGTGGGTTGCCATTTCCTTCTCCAATGCATGAAAGTGAAAAGTGAAAGTGAAGTCGCTCAGTCGTGTCCAACTCTTTGAGACCCCATGGGCTGCAGCCTACCAGGCTCCTCCGCTCATGGGATTTTCCAGGCAAGAGTACTGGACTGGGGTGCCATTGCCTTCTCCCTGTCCAGAAGCAGGAATCTTTAATTGTGTTATCTTTAAAATCTCACAACTACTCGGTAAGTACTAAATCTGTTGTGGAATTTTGTTTATTGTATGGAAAGATAATTTGAAGGGCAGAGAAGTTACTCAATCAAGTTTGCATAGCTCCTAAGTGAGGTGTGCATGATTCACACCTAGATCTGTGTGACACCAGGGTCTATGCTCAGTCATCATAATACTTGACTTTCTAACATTGTGATACCATGATATCTGTGGACTTGCCCATGACCAGCCCCAAGCCATCTTCAATGAGATCCATTTCTAGCCACATTCAAGCAGTCTTATTCATTGCGGTCCATTCAAGCAAATGAACAGTGTGGGAGGAGATGATGTGAATAAGTAGCCTCAGATCCCAGCAAGTAGATGGATACTGGAAAAGGAGCTCCAGGTAAGTAGCAGCTAGTAGCCCCATCTGGCCATCTGCAGCAGAAAGCAGTCTTTAGGTCACAGGACAGCCTTTCAAGCAGGCTTCCCATCTATGATAAAAAAAAAAAAAAAAAAAAACTCAGTAAGATTAAAAGCAAGGCTGGAGAAAAGCTTGAATAAAGATCAAACAGATTATTGTTTTCAAATATGCTTCACAGAATTGTAATTGGGCACATGATAAAGGCAAGAGTCTATTCTCAAAACAAGTGTGCCATGGATTAGGGGGCACATAGAAGAGGAAAATCAAGTGCCAGATTTAGTGCCAGTCACCAGATCTTCAGCCAAAAAAACAGGGAAATTGGCTCAATGCTAAGTTCTTTAAGATGGGGTTAGATAGCATAAGTATTCCTTGCTTTAGGTCAGGGTCTTAGAATCTGGGCAGACTTGGGCTAAGATGAAGAGAGGAAGAGAGACAGGAGACCAGCTGTAGAGAAGTAGAAATGAAGATGTGTTCATGTATTTATACACGTGTGGACTTAGAAGTGGGATAGTAAGCTCTATATAGAAGTGTTAGGCATTACAGCTCTATGTGTAATTATGGTTTGTTCATTCATTCATGGCTATATCCCACATTAGACTGTAAATCCTTAGATGGACCTTGACCATCTTCCTTGCTACTGTATCCAAGCACTTGGTGCAGTTCATGGCACATGATCATTATTGATAAATATTTATTGACTAAATGACTGGGACATTTGTCCCTACCTCATAATTAAAGATGGGTGCAAGAATTCTGGGTGGGAGAGTCATACAACTGTGACCACAGGATCCCCATTCTTCAGCGATAGGTTTCTATGGTAAATGTTCTGGTTCCACATCCCCCACCTTCTTGCTTGTACTCTCAGCCCCTGCTGGCCAGAATAGTGCATGAAGCGGTGGTTGATACTCCTTGTGCCTTTCAGCACAGTCATGTGCTATTGGGCAAGAAACCTCCACTTTCCCAGAAGAAGCAGAATTGCAAAATGAATAAATAAGAAATACAGCCTGCATCTGTGTGTTTGTTCAATGATCCGGCTTTGTGCATTTCTTTGCCATGCTGATGGAAGTGAGCTAGGCTTTGGAGCCAAGTTCCCCTCTTTATCTGGATTGCCTGGGAGCCAGGCTGGTGGGACAATTAGCAAGCAGAACCACAGTATATATGAATGTCCCTTATTAAACATAGAGCCCAGGATCTCTAGACTTATGTTTTTCTGACATAAAAGCAACCTTAGTTCAGGCTAACCTGTGGCAGCAGGTAGCATGGCACTGCAGTAAAGCATTTTCCTTCACTGCCTCCTCAAGAGCTGGCCACAGAATCTGCCAAGGGGTGGGTCTTGGGCTCCTGGCAGAGCCTCCAACCACAGAACCCAGTTTCCCCTCCCCTTGCATTGCATCCCCTTCTTTGCTTTGAAGAGAAGAGCTTCACAACCAAAACCAAACAAACAAAAACCCACTCTTGTTTGTCTCCCCATAGACGCCTCTTGGAGGCAAGAAGCAGACTGGGCTTGTCCCTTTAGGGGAAGGCTTTGTGTGTCATGACCCTAACACCTGTGCTGGGTCCTGGTGGTCCCATAACTATGAGTCTCAGCCGCAGCTCCCGGACCCAGAAAGGCAGTTAAGGGAAGTCAAGCTGCATGTGTATTAGATCGTGTAAGGGTTCTTTTGAGAATTTTGCTCCTCTCTATCAGAAACTATGTCTCTGTGTTTCGTCTATGTTTTTTCTCTTTTTCTGTTGGATTGTCAATGTCCCGTGTCTCTTCGTCCTCCTCTCGGTGCTAGAATGCCTCTTCCACTGCTGCCACTGTACTTCAACATCTGGGCCCAGGAGCTCAACCCAACTCAGGTTTAAATTTTTGCCACTCGCTCTTTCCCTCCCTACTCTGAGCCCTTTAGGGCAGGTAAGTGTTTATCCCTTCCCCAAACACTCCGCATTCCTTGTAATATCTGACTTTCTTTCTTCATTCCACGGCTTCTGCCTGGAAATTCTTTCTGCATCTTATATAACTGTCATACTCCATCACACTTCTTAAGCATGAGCCCTTCTTAACACATTATCCCTTCCTGTTTTAGTACTTTACTATTTAGGTTTAATTTCTTAGAATTACACTCATTCTTACTAAAACGAGTGCTCCTCCAAGGTAGGGACTATGTTTCATTTATCTGTAGCTCTTGTTCCAAGTATGGGGCCTAACTGTTAGTAGGCAATTAACGAAAAAGTAAGTGATAGAAGGAAGCAAGAGAAGAAGGGGTCTGCGGTCGGCTGAGTGTCCGGTATTTTCCTTTACAGGCTCACTGCTCCTAGGATTCTGAACATACCCTTTCTCACCCAATGTATGTTGTTTAGTCACTAAGTTATGTCCGACTCTTTACAACCCCATGGGCTGTAGCCTGCCAGGTTCCTCTGTCCATGGGCTTTCCCAGGCAAGAATACCGGAGTGGGTTGCCATTTCCTTCTCCACACCAAATGTATAATTTTTTTTAATAAAAAGTTACCAGGTAGAGACAGTCTTATTTAAGCTTCAGTTTTTTGCATCCAATGAGAGTCTTATGTGTAGAATACAAAGCAGAGGCAAATATAGGGGGTTCTCCCCAGTGGAATGCCCCATCAACTGCTGACAATCCTCTCCCAGAAATCCCTTGCACTCTTGCCCTTCAACCTTACACATGATCTGACTTAGGCTTCTACCAAAGTGAAATGCCCATTCCTGACAGATGTCGAGTGCAAGAACTCCACCTTTTAGATGGACAGAAACAATTTTCATAAGGGAAGACAGGCAGCTGCTGGCCTTCAAAAGGAGCAAACCACCCACTTGCTTGGATTATGCCGGGTCCACATGACTTACACTCACCAGGAATAATTCTTATTCTTGTTAACCATGAAGTGCCGTGGTGCTCTCACCTGCCCGTTCAGTTTTTGCATTTTTCATTACGTTATTCCAGTATGTGGGGAATTGTCCACACTTCTGACTCCATTCCAATGGAAAGACTAGGCTCTATTTTGTGGCTGTTCCTCTCCTGGCATTTTGACACTTAGCCCATCCCCAGGCTTAGTATTCATCTCAGATTGCCTGAGGCAGTCCCAATTTACACATGTTGTCCCAGCGTAATTATTAATAGCACCCCCTTTCATTCTCATAAGTGTCATGGTGCGGATGATGAATTATATGGTTACCCTACCCATCTCTGGTTTTCTCTACTTCTGTCTCTGAACTGACAGCTCACTCACTTGTCACACCCACCTTGTAATATGCTGAGATAGGACAATTCCCATCCTGACCTACTTCTGTCTGTTCCACAGCATTTGGGTTGCTGGGCAGAGAGTCAGTGAATGTGTTAGAATGAAATTCCAGCCTTCCATCCATGCCCCATAGACAAGTATGTTTATACTCAACACACACACACACACACACACACACTCACGCACTCAACAGTTGAAGCAATATTAGCATCCTTGTTTTTAACAAAGGGACCTCCATGTAGTAAAAAGAGAGGGAGGAAATTGTCTGGCAGCATTCTAATGATAGATGTCAAGCAGTGACATAGAAAAGAATTATAAAGGACCAAAAAGATAGGGCCCTACAGTGATCAAATCCTTTTCCTCCAACGGGATGCCATTTTTCTTTCAAATCCACACCATAAAGGGAAGAGATATTTTTTGCACAGACACTGGCACAAATAATGCTCACAAGGTCTTCCCAGCAGATGCTCATTACCTAAGCCAACCACCAAAGGGTTCTCACCTAAACGAAGCCCCGAGAGCTGCTTACCTCATGGAAAAAGGGAACATTTGCCTTTTAGCAGTGTTTCATCAGTGTGGCTTTCCATTCTGTTTCCTCTGAAACCTGCAGAAGCCCAGGCACATTTGATCTGTTAAACATTTTATGCTGAAAATACCCCTTATTTAAAATGACTTCATTATCCTGCCAGAATGGCTCCATAGAGCACTCCAGGGTTACCAGCTTATCTATGATTTCTATGGGTATTCATACTCACTCCCTAAACATTGCTGAAAAATCTAATTCTTCCAAGAAACCTTCCCTGATTAAGAAGGGTCAAGGTGAGGTGCCTTTTTTTCCTCTTAACAACCACTTCTAACCAACACAAGTATCAAAGTCAGCACGATAAATCGGGACATAGTTCTGACCCCAAACCCAACCAGTCTGAAAGAGAAAGCAACACCTAGCTCACTGCTCTTCTGTGAATGCCAGGGCTTCCCAGCCTGTGCTTTATCCCTGGGGTACTAGTGTTCCGAGGTCAGTCCTCAGCTCATCCGGTGGCCAGGCTGGGTCTTGGAGCAGCTGGAATTCACATGCAATTATCTCAGGGGTTGAGCAGCCTCAGTGTTTTTACTCCACTATACTACTAACATTTTCTACGTGTGCCATGGCATAAAATCATTAGGAAGTACCACCATGTATCAACACATAGCCCTAGGATCAAATATGAACCTTCGGGTGAATTCAGAGGAAAACATTTGTCATTAGTACTATGATTAACAAGTCAAAAATATTAATAATACTAACTGGTAGAGAAATGAATGAATAATATAAAAACACATCCATTCTAAACAGAGTAATGAATACCTTGAGTGTTGACACTAAAAATAAATCACATGCTGTCCACTGTGATATTAATCCTCATACAGACTCACTTTCATTGTTGGTCAGACTTGCACAACATTACCTTCTGAGCTCATACTCTCTTGACTCCAGGGAAGGTATCTATCGGACAGGCAAGTTGCATAGAGGAAAGAGGACTAATCTGGAAAGCACCCTGTCTCTGCCAACAATGAGGAAATTGTGGATAACTTTTCCAGCCTCTCTAGTTTTCTTATCCCTTCAATTAGGGAGTTGTTGGAGTCTTTCTACTGCCAAAATCTTCTTACCACTGCTATGACATTTGTGAACATCACTGTACATGAAACAAAAAGAAATGGCAAGTGGACCTGGCTTATTTAAATACCAAAAACCACTACCATTCTATTCAGACCTACTTCACTAAGCCAACCAATGCATGCTTAGTAGCTCAGTCATGTCTGACTCTGTGCGACCCCATGGACTGTAGCCCTCCAGGCTCCTCTGTCCGTGGGATTCCCCAGGCAGAAAACTGGAGATTAGCTAAGCCAGTTCCTTGCCATTTCCTTCTCCAGAGGAGAAGTCAACCAATAGAAGAGACATAATACAATGGTAGTAGAGACTCCCAGCTCTCACCCATAAATAACCACCCTCTCCTTCTAGCTGCACAAGAGGGTTATATTTCCTTGGCCCATTACAGTTAGGCAGGTCATGTGACTGGTTCTGGCCAATGGACTGTGAGTGTAAGAGATGTGTTTCACTCCTAAGTCAGAATTTCAATGCCAGATAAGACTCTTCAGCATACTCTTCTGCTTCCAGAATTAGAGATAGTATAGCAACAATATCATGTTCCACTAGCTTGGGTCCCTGAGTAAACTTGTGAAGCAGACTCCTCCACTGATTTTCATGAGAAGTAACACTTTGGCTTTGGGAGATTTGGGGGTTGTTCATAGCATTATCTAGCCTGTCTTGACCAATACATTAACTCCACCCAATTACCCACTACGTTAATTTTATGGTGTTGTTCTTGTTTGCTCTTTTGTTTTTTGAGAACAGGCCCCTGAGTAAAACAGAATGAAATGAAAGCTAGTCATGCCTTTCATTATGTATTAGTTCTGGCCATGATGCTTTGTGCAGTTACTGTAGAGTACCCCTCACAACATGAGTTGATGATTCGGATAACAATAGGAAACTCACTATTCAAGCTAAGATTACCAAAAGGAAATATATGAAAGAATCGAGAAAAGCAACCATATTTTTCATTACTGCAAATGCTCGTCTTTGGTCCCTATCACCCCATGTCATACTCTTGACCTCTTCCTTAGTGAAGACCTGGAATGGCCCTGATACATTTGTCTTTTGCTTCCCTGAACTTCTATTATGATGTGAAATTCTAATGCCAAAGCCCCCATCAGCACCTCTGCTCAGTGGTTCGAAGTGGGTTGAATTGTAGCCGGCGGCAGGGGGTGATAAATGTAGCGTGAGCTGCCTTTCCCCCAGCAAACTGCAAATTGCCTGAGCAGTACAGCCCACAAAAGGTTCCCGTGGAGTGAATTTATCTTGCATTGTCGAGTGGAAAGGGAAAGAGGAGAGACCAGGCATTCTATTTTTGCAAAGTCACATTCGATCTTGTTCAACGTGCAGTCCACACATCTTTTAAAGGGGGGCTCCAATGGAAAAGAGTACCTAGGAATGTAGAACAGATAAAGGGATTTATTTTTAACTCTGTTGGAGTTCACAACTGTGTGAGCATTTCAATTTCAAGTCACTTGCTCCTGAATAATAATAATGTGTTCTGCTGGAGTGAACATCGTATCACCCAATATTTCCAGATGGAGAAGACCATCCATGGACCAGAGGACGCACCATCAAAGGGAAAGCTCTTTTTCCGTGATAACACGTGTTCATTGAGGAGGGGAAGCTATGCTTCTATCAGTGACCCAAGTTCTCCTCTAGCCTCGCTTCTAAGTTGGTATCCCTTCCAGAGAAAGTCCCATGAACACTTCATGGGTTTGTCAAAGCGGCTGCCATTTTGGAATTCTCCCAAGTGTTGAAAAGTAACAAGAACCTTCATATCTGACAAGCTTCATTATAGCAGGCTTTGGAATGAGGTCTTTGGGGCAAGTCTTTCAGATATAGATCTTTCCTTGTCTCCTTGAATAACTGATAATAATAATAAATTTTTGTTTGTCTTGCAAAAGCAAGAGTAGTCATAGGACTTCATAACATTATTGTAGCCACAGGTCAGAAGATATTTTGTGACATGACTCTCTCATTTTTGTCCTATGTTTTCAATTAAATCTGGGAAGGGAGGAGTTATTTAGTTTTCCTCACTATCTAGAACGCATCCTCTTCTCAAACAGGCAGGCCTGAATCCTTTTTCTCATTTTTCCAGATCCACTTGCTCCATAAGGACTCCCCTGACAACTTATGCCTGCAAAGATTTTTCTTCTGCCAAAGAAAGTCTGAGTATTTCTGGTCTGAACCAGAAATACTGGTTTGGTCTGAACCAGTATACAAAAATATAGAGTTTGGTCTGAATCAAACTCTCTTAGTCTTTGCTATAAACACGTGCTATCCTCCTTGTATTCTTCACAGCATTTTATACATAGTAAGTGATCAAAACCAAAATTCTCTCAGCTAAAACAGTAGTCAATCTCTGGATGGTTAAGAGCTTGGGCCCAGGAATCACAAAGCTGGGTTCAACCCCAACACGCTTAGTCACTAACCTGGGCACATTTAGTGATCCCCTCCATATTTGTATTTCTTCATTGTAAGGTAGAAATCATGATTATAATATCTACCTCCATAGGGTCAGGCTCAGTGGTAAAGAATCCTACTGCCAGTGCAGGAGACATGTGTTCGATCTGAGTCAGGAAGATAACTTAGAGAAAGAAATGGCAACCCACTCCAGTATTCTTGCCTGAGAAATCCCATGGACAGAGGAGCCTGGCCTGCTACAGACCTTGGAGTTGCAAAGAGTCAGACACAACTTAGTGACTAAACAACAGCAACAGTGGGTCATTGAGAGGATTAAGTGAGGAAGTGCATTTAAAGGATTTAGCCCAGTGTTCACCAACTTCCGTAACTCTTAGTGTTAACTGCTGTTATTATCATTTATAATGCATTGGCACTCCCTTTGCTGAGCTGTGTCCTCCCACCCACAGCCCTTTTAACTGGACATTTCTATGGCACAGCAGTAATTTCACTCTAGGATTTCTTGTATCTAGTATTGGATTATGGAAAATAAAGGCAGACGTTTTCTGTTACCATGTTTTGGCACATTCGGTTAGAGGAACATCTCTGGGAAATGTTAGTAAAATGATGACATAATGAAATTCCCCAAGACAAAGTAGTGAGACAAATACCTCATCAGAACAGAAGTGATCGAGAACTCCTGAGCAGGGCTACTGGTTTCTAGCTGTTGCCCCAATGAACTAAAAAATCCATTACATAGATTATAAGGTGCACGCCTATAGATTCCAGATATGTGTGAAAGAGCTGAGACAACTCGTCGGCCCAGTGAGCTACTCACAGGCGGAAGCCTTCAGGGGGATCCTGGGGCAGGCCCTGGACAGATGCTTTTCCTCTTTGTTTGGGCTAAAACAGACTAGAGTTGAACAATTCCAGGGTTAATCCAAGGATAAGTTCAGTGAGCTTTCGTACCCCAGTTCTCCATTCCAAGGACTAAACCAACCTCAGAGTGTGTAGAACCAGAGTATATACTGTGGGAAAAGTCCATGTATAAGTGGACTTGCACAGTCCAACCTGAGTTGTTCAAGGGCTGCCTGTAAACTTCTCACAATTCACTGTGGCATTCTGGGGAGACATGGGCGAAAATCCACCACTCCATGGCGCTGGGTTCCTACCTACTACTGTATTTATAGCTGTGTCCATATATCAACAGATGCCAACATTTCCCCCTGGTTACTGTAGTCTGGGAAGAAAACCCTTTTCATACATCATGGGTTTAGAAAATAATAATCCCCAAAATTCTGTTTGTTTATTTTTTGAACTTCAAGTCCTAGGTCATTTCATGAAGGCCATCCAAAGTCTAAGCAGGGTGTTGTGCTGTCCAAACTCAATAAGGAGGAAGTCTGTTTATCAGTTACCCAGAACCAGCTAAAACTCTGGCTTTAAAGACCAATTTGTCTGGCAGGGCTGTCTTCACTCTCAAGCACAAGAGATTGTTTTTATTCTGGCCTTTCAGGCCATGAAACCTGACTTGCCATCCCAGAAGACCACTTCTGACTACCTGCCCCAACCCCAGCCAGTCTCACCTGCAGGGCCTGCCTCAAGGGAGGTTCCCTCTTAGGCCATGTGATCATTTTTAATTAAAGATTTCTAAAGCAATAAACAGTAACTCTAAGATCTTTACAGAAAAAGAAGGTTGAACAACACAGTATACAGCCCTTTGGGTATTTTGAAAATCAGGCTGAGATAACAGATCATTTGCAACTTTTCAAAATGATATTTCAACCACCTTTATAATTAACAAGGTTAAAAACTAAGAAATGAAGAGTAAAATTCCAACTGAGTTAAAATGTGAGGCTGTTTCATTATTTTAGTGGTGTTTGAATTCACTGATTTCCAAACGCCTAAGATGCTTTACTAAATCAAATCCCTTTTGTTTTTAAGTTATGAATCATTGCTTTTTCTACATATAAAAAAAGTTCTGTTTGCCAATTTGCAGATGGACTAGCCCGTCTATAATGGTCCTTGCTCTATACAAAAAAGACTCCTGTGGCTCAGTCATGCCTTCCATTGTTTTTCTGGTGGCTGAGATGGAATGATTGGGAGACAGACCCTCACCTCTCGGGAACTTCCTTTTAGAGAGTAATAGACAGTGAAGCCGTAGACTTATGCCTTCCCTGAGGAGGCAGACTAGAACATACCAGACTAGAACCAAGTCCACAACCATAATGACAAGTGATATCTCTAAGCAGCAGAGCTAACCACTGGCAGGGATGAACAAAACTAGACCTAGATGGGGTGTGACTTCATGGCAAGCATGTTTGCGGGACCCACTAGTGCATAACAAGTGTGTTTGTGGGACCCACCAATATGTAACAAGAACTGTTATTTCTCAGCAAGGCTTTTCCATGAGCAGTTGCAGCATGTAGGCATGCTTAAATGTTAGACATATTAGGGCACCTGGATTTAATGCTGTAGAAATGGACATAGAACATAAAACCATATAAAATATTATTCATCAATGACACAAAAGACAAATCACAAAAAAAGGAAAGAAAAATCTGAACAGCTGGTAAATATAGGAAGTCATACTTGACCTCCCTATTAATGAAACAATGCAAAATGAAACAAAAAAGCTACTTTATGTCTATTATATTGTAAATATTTGAAAATAACAATAATTATTAAAGCACCTACTATGTGTTAGGCCCCATTCTGATCAAAACTCGTAATCCTCACAATACCTTATGAATCAGATGCTAGTTTCAGTACATTTTACAGTTGAGAAAACTGAGGAAAACAGATTTTACATTTCTTAACCATAGCTAGGGCTTCCCTGGTGGCTCAGATGGGAAAGAATCTGCCTGCAATACAGGAGGTCAACGTATCATCTCTGGGTCAAGAAAATTCCCTGGAGAAAGGAATGGCAACTCACTCTAGTATTCTTCCCTGGGAAATCCCATGGACAGAGGAGCCTGGAGGGCTACAGCCCATGGGGTTGCAAAGAGTCATACATGACTGAGCAATTAACACTAACAACCATAGGTGACATAGCAAGGAAGTGTTGGAGCCAGGACTGAATACCAAACACTGGCAAGGATGTGGGGAAACGGGATATTTACATACTGCTAATAAGGAGAGCAGCCCTGGGATTTCTTTGGAAGGAATGATGCTAAAGCTGAAACTCCAGTACTTTGGCCACCTCATGCGAAGAGTTGACTCATTGGAAAAGACTCTGATGCTGGGAGGGATTGGGGGCAAGAGGAGAAGGGGACGACAGAGGATGAGATGGCTGGATGGCATCACTGACTCGATGGACATGAGTCTGAGTGAACTCCGGGAGTTGGTGATGGACAGGGAGGCCTGGCGTGCTGCGATTCATGGGGTCGCAAAGAGTCGGACACGACTGAGGGACTGATCTGATCTGATCTGATCTGAATGGAAATGAAGTTGGTGCAGACATTCTAGAACGTAATCTAGAAATGCATAGTAGAGTTAAGGATGCTTCACCCTATCACCTAGCAATTCCACTCCTAGATGTGTACCCCACAGAGACCTTCACACAGGTCCACCATGAGATACAGACATATTAGACGTTCATTGCAGCTCTGTTTGTGGGTATTCATAGCTAAGGAAATGGATACATGTAATATACTTAATATAAGTGCATAACAGAATGGTACACCTTGGTCAGAAGTAATGAGCAGGATAGATTTCAAAATATGATTTTAAGCAAACAAAAGTAAGATTTATAGCACAAAACTGTTTATGTAATCTTTTTAGTATAATCAAACAACACACTTTTAAGGCTATTGCTTGTAAATAAGCAAATGAAATTGGGTCACAATGCCAGGCAAAATTATTACCTCCAGGAAAATTTTACCCCCTAATTTCCAGATCTTCAAATATGTTAATTTACATGGCAAAAGGGACTTTACAGGTAGAAGTAGTTAGTAAGCATTTAACCTTAAAATAAGGAGATTATCCTGCATGGTTAGGGTGGGTCAATGACCCCAAAGAGCAGAAGGGAAAACGGAAGAGGAAGTTGGAGAGATTCCAATGGAAAAATTCTAAGTACAAGGAGGATTCAACACACCACTGCTAGCTCTGAAGACCAAGGAGACTATGAGCCAAGGAGTACAGATGGTTTCTAGATGCAGAGAATGACCTCATCAACAGCCAGCAAAGAACTCTATGCACTCAACACCCGAATGAGCTAAAAAACAGATCCCGCCTCACCTTGGAGCCCCCAGATAAGAACCAAGACCAAGCAATACCTTGATTTCAACCACATGAAACGCTGAACAGAGAACCCAGCTGAGACTGCTGGATTTTGACCTACAGAAACTGAGATAAGAAGTTTGTGTTTACTTAAAGCGACCAAAAGGGAAAGGTGAAGGGGGAGGGGAATAAATTAAGAGTTTGGTATCAGCATATATGCCCTATATATATAAAATAGAAAATCAACAAGCACCTGCTGTATAGCATAGGGAACTCTATATGGAAAAAGAATCTGAAAAAGAAGGCGGAGAAGTATATGTATAACTGAAACACTGTGCTGTACGCCTGAAACTGACACAGCATTACAAACCAACTATATGCCAACACAAATTGTTTTTAATTTAAGAATAAATAAAATAAGCTTGTCTTATTTAAAACCCTATGCTTGCGTAACTTGTTAAGGCAGCAATAGAAAACTAATTCACTGAGAATATATATGAAACCCACAAGAGCTGGAGCCTGTAGAATGAAGGATAGAGACATAAAGAGGGGGGACAGAGCAGCAACAATCAAAAATCAAATGATAGAGGCTTCTTTGTGGACTGATTTTAATACTGTGCTGTGCACTGAGGATGCTGTTGGATACAATTCTGTGAACCTGAGGTCAAAAATCCCTCTGCAGAAGAAACACTTGGTAACTCTTTGTTCAGAACATTTCAAGCATAGTCTCTGTTCTAGGCGAGCCGCAATTCTGCATGGAAGAGGCAAGCTGCACAACACTGTCTGGACAGGCCTGACCTTCTCAATCTTTAGGATATAGGGGTTTGCTTCTATCAGAAGTGGTCTTACCCAACCATGTTGGGGGAAAGCCAAGGAGGCAGATCTGAGGTCTCAGGCCCATGGAGAGTTTTCCTCACTGACCTCTGCCCATCTTCTCTGGTTCTCCAGTTTCATTCTGGCTTCTTCTTTCTGCACTTTGAATTTCACATCAGCCTACCTCATTAATTCTACGACCAACTTCGTTTCTTTTTCTAGCATTACCCTCAACCATGTGCGATGTGAGAAACCCCTTTCTTGGACTTACAAATAGGCAGCCTATCTCTGCGTACAAATAAATGTGGATAATTAGACTGGGTTTTGAGTAACTTAGAGTCAAGGCCTCTGTGTGTCATGGCTTATAAAATTTAATCTGCCAGAAGCTTCTAGCAAGATATCAATTACTGTCCCTACAGTGAGAAAAGGACCTGATGTTTCTTGAACCACAGCTTTGCACACGAGCATATGAGCACACGCACACAAATATATATGCCCAGACCCACCATGGCTATCCAAAAGCCCAAGGGAGGAGAGAATTCTGTTTCGGGTTTCCAGACTTCCCAGGAGAAATCTCCTTCCCTGTCACTCGTAAGATCACTTTCCTCTGTCAGTTCCAGGAAAATACTACAAGCGCTGAGCTTTCAGTTGATTCGTGCCCCGATCCCAGGTGGAGAAAAGCTACCCCCCGCACCCGTCTGATCACATTCGTGACAGTAATTACCCAGGAATCAGACATCGAGTCATTACCAGTGAAAGAATTATTACTGGAAACAGTTAGTGTCCAATAATGAAGTTAATGGGAGGTAATATGACAGTCATTAGACTGACACGGCTCTCTTCATTGTTGAAGAAAGAGGAACAGCCATCAGAGGCTGGCAGTGGACAGCCGGGATTAATCCTGGTCAGGCAGTGTTTATGACACATCGCCGAGACTCCGTTCTTGTGGTCTCAGGAATGGGCCGAGTTATGATTAGAGGGGTTGTATTTCTTGCTGGAAGTCAGCAAGGGTTGTTCAGAGGAGAGCTCCCCACACTTCAACAATACTGACAGTTTTGCAATTCTCTGACCACAAGATGACCTTACACAAGGCTGTTTTTGCCCAAGCTGTTCCCTCTGCCCACATTTCTTTCATCTATAACATTCCTATACTTCCTTTTATGCCTAACTCAAATATTACTTCCAGAGAACCTTTGCTATAAATCTTCCAGGAGGGCCTAGCCTCCCCCACCTCGATGTTCCCCAGTGCCTTACTGGGGTCCGTCGGCCTCCCAGGGCCTAGCCTCCCCCGCCTCGATGTGCCCCAGTGCCTTACTGGGGTCCGTCGGCCTCCCAGCATAGCATTCTACTGATGTGTTGACACGTCTCTGTTTCCTGTCGCGCTGAGAATGCCTCAGAGGCGAGAGCTGTGTGTTCCACGTCATCAGCACCGAGAAGAGAACCTCTTGGTTCACCAACATCTGATGAAAGAAGAAAGGGAGGAAGATGGGAGAATGGAATGAAGGGAGGAAAGAAAGGAAGCGGGGAGGGAGGGCTGGTAGAAGAAGATGGGAAAGGGGAAAGAAGCAGCTTTCTAATTCACACTCTGAGATGTAACCGGCAACAAACCATATAATCCACCTAGTCCTAAATGTCTTCATAGACGAGATGCGGGGATCTTCCTTACTGCTTCTGACTTCGTGGGCTGGGAGGTAGATAAAGGAGATAAAGTGGATATAAGACAGCACTTTGGGCTAAGATGAAAGCATTATAAGTACAAAGGATTTTTATCTCCATGTTGCCCTGGATAGACAGCACATCTTTTTGGTCTCGGATAAAAATATCCTTCGGTGTGATTCCACACCTCCCTGTGTGCACCTGTGTACACGCATTGATGGTGCTGAGAACAAACAAATCCAGTTTGACTCAGCAGAAAGAGCCAGAGCTGTGTGAGTAACCGATGATACTCTGGTGCCTGCAGAGTTTTCTTTCCCTTTGGCTTCATTCACTGTGGTTGGCACAAAGTGAATATCTTTAAGGAAAAACTTAAAATTAATGGTTAAAAAAACACTTTTGATAAGACAGAGAAGAAGAGAAAAATAATGAAGGGTAGTCATTCTTCCCCTTCACTAGTGCTGCTCTTGGAAGGACATGCACCTCCATTACCACCACGAAGTAAAGCCTCACTTTCCGGACCGTCCACTGTGCCCTGGGAATTGAGGCCAAAGAGTTTCCCTGGAAGGAGCCTAGAGAAAGGAGCCTCCAACGAGGGGCCTGAGTGGAGGAATCAGGGATGGAGAGCTTCCTGTCCTCTGGACCCCACCTCTTCCCCTCTTCTAACTGCCAGGCCAGAGAGAGGATGAAAAGAGATACACACTGAACTGACAGAGCTAAGAATGCACCACACCATGGAATTTGAAAAGGAGAGACTAAGGTCCTTCTTGAACATCAGCAGAGCTTACATATTACAGCCTTTGGGGGAAAAAAAATAGGATCAATAGGATGTGTGTGTGTGCATGTACGCACACATGTGTATATATACACACATATATACATACATATAAGAGCGACTTTAAGGAACTGGCTTCCATAACTATGGAGACTGAGACACCCCAGTATCTCCCATTGGCGAGCTGAATACCTAGAATAGCGGGTGTAGGATGACAGTGTAGTTCCAGTCTAGGTCTGAAGTCCTGAGAACCAGGAGAACTCATGGTATAAACTCCAATTCAAAACCCAGCTAGCTCAAGACCCAGGAAGAGCCAGTGTTTCAGTTTGAGTCTGAAAGCTAAAAAGACCAATGTCCCAGCTCCTCGTCAGGAGAAATTCCCTCCTATTCAGTCTTCTTATTCTATGCAGGAGTTCAGCTGAGAGGAGGAAGCCCACCCAACCTTAGGGAAGGCAAACTGCGTTATTAAGTATACCAACTCAAATGTGAATTTCATCCATAAACACCCTCACAGACATGCACAATCAATACCAAACGTCTGCACAGCCCATGGTCCAATCAACTTGATGAACAAAATTAACATCGCAGGCTACAGCTCTCTCCTTCTAGCCCCCCTACCAATGGGGTATATCATGGGTGGGCATCCCAAGACCCGGAGGTGTAGAACTCTCCTAGCTACAGTGCTCATAGCATCTCCTCTAGAACGTCACTAAGGGTGCAAGCCTACCCCTCAGTAAACCCTTGTTGATGCCGCAGTGCTATATGGATTCTCTCTTCAATGGGTATGCCCTTTGAAAGTAGGGGCCATGTCTCTTTCATCTTTATATTGTCCCTTTTCTCTTTATGCCTTTCAGAGCACCCAGAAAGAGGCTGACACACAAGAGGCGCTGTTTTTAAACCTAACGTTCATCCTCCTTTTCATGACCCCAGCACTACAACCAAGCTACCCCTAGCTGTTTCTCAGGCACTTCTCTTACTTTTATGTCTTGCTTTTCCCCTAGTTCTTCCCTGGGCCTTGAATGTCCTCCTCAGTTCTTTTCTTTCAAAAACCAGCCAAAATGCCACCTGCTGATTATGTGCGTGTGTGTGTGTGTGTGTGTGTGCATGCTCAGTTGCTCAGTCATGTCCAACTCTGCGACCCCCTGGACTGGAGCCCACCAGGTTCCTCAGCCCATGACATTTTCCAGGCAAGAACACCGAAGCAGGTTGCCATTTTCTAGTCCAGGGGATCTTCCCGACCCAGGGATTGAAACCCTGTTGCCTTCATTTCCTGAGTTTGCAGGCAGATTCTTTACCACTGAGCCACCTGGAAAGCCCACCTGGTAGCTATAATGAAGTCTATTTAAGTTCATCCTGTGAGCCACCAGCCCAATGGTAGTGATAGTTAATTTTAGGTGTCAGCTTGACTGAGCAAAGGGATGCCTGGATAGTGGGTAAAACATTATCTCTGGGTGTGACCCTGAAGGTGTTTTCAGACGAGATTAGCATTTGAATCAGTAGACTGAATGAAAATCGATCTCACCAGTGTGGGTGAGCATCATCCGATTTGTCGAGGACACAATAGAACAAAAAAGCAGAGAAACGATGAATACTCTCTGCTTGGGTCGGAACAGCCATCTTTTCCTGCCACTGGACATCGGAGCTCCTGGTTCTCCGGGCCTTTACACTCAGACTGAGACTTCCACCATGGACCCTCCTGCTCAGGCCTTCAGTCTTCGACTGGAATGACACCCCTGGCTCTTTTGGGCCTCCAGCTTGCAGACAGCAGACGGTGGAACTTCTGAGCTTCCCTGATCATGTGATCCAGCCCCTCACACTACCTCTTGCTACATAGCTGTCTATGTACATCCTCTTGGTTCTGTTTCTTGAGCACCCTGATTAACACAGTGGTACAATAGGATGCCATCAAACTGTAGTGGCAGCCTCACTATTGAGGATTAGTGGTGCCCTGGATGAGATTTAGTCTCTCACACTGGGCTGTGTGAGCTAGATTGCAATCCTGAAGACTTTGTACTCCTCTCTGCCTGATTAGTCTATTAGTCTTAGGTATACAAATGTTGGAGAAGACTCTTGAGAGTCCCTTGGACTTCAAGGAGATCCAACCAATCCATCCTAAACGAAATCAGTCTTGAGTATTCATTGGAAGGACTGATGTTGAAGCTGAAGCTCCAATACTTTGGCCACCTGATATGAAGAACCGACTCATTTGAAAAGACCCTGATGCTGGGAAAGATTGAAGGCAGGAGGAGAAGGGGATGACAGAGGATGAGATGGTTGGATGGCATCACTGACTCAATGGACATGAGTTTGAGTAAACTCTGGGAGTTGATGATGAATAGGGAGGCCTGGCGTGCTGCGGTCCATGGGGTCGTAAAGAGTTGAACATGACTGAGCAACTGAACTGAACTGATACAAATGTCCTTCTATTCTCCCTGGGTTCCAAGTATACCAGGACCTAGAGCCTCCCCTTGAACCCCAGCTTCAACCAATCTGTGTGGATATAGACCAGGTAAGACCAGGGGGCAGAGCGGGAAGCAGAAACCTATTCCCTTGACACCAACATAAAGCCTCTAAAAGAAGAAAACAAAAGCAAATACACCCTGTTTCTCATCTATGTCAGCTCTAGACAGGGGATTCTTAAATTATATCACTGTAAGCTTCACAAGACTGATTAGGTCAAGGCCAGCGATGGGCCCTGCATCTTCAAATTTCACAGGGCTAAGACAGTTCTACAAAGTAGCGGCATGGACCTGGTCCAGCCCTGGCAATAGACAGTCTTTAAGTGCATGGGTGAATAGATGATGATGTTAACTTTCCAGAGGCCTAGAGACTCTAGGGCATAGGTGTATGAGCTATGGCAATGGAAGTGCCTAGTTTTGGAACAGTGTTAATGGCCCTAATGTGAATAGTATCTTGTTCAGTCCTCATCTC
This sequence comes from Bison bison bison, assembly GCF_000754665.1. Classification (NCBI taxonomy): domain Eukaryota; kingdom Metazoa; phylum Chordata; class Mammalia; order Artiodactyla; family Bovidae; genus Bison; species Bison bison. The sequence continues at coordinate 761,158 of NW_011494639.1, read as the reverse complement.
TGCAAAATTGCAGAAGATAACCTTAAGTAACTGCCTTTCATACCAAACCATTTACCAACACGACTTTATGAGCAGCCACAGATGTGACTCTAGGCAATAGCTTCCTCCTTGAGGGTGACTGGTACTTGTGACCCCAGGTCTGACTATGCTGCCTGCTCAGGCCATTGAATAGGAAATTGGAACTGGCCTGAGACAGCTCGTTGGCAATGACTCGAGTAGTAATTGTAAATAATTTGGAAAATGTCTTGGTGACTGTGCATGCATTGAGTGGAACCAATTAAACTGGGGAAGCCAGGCGCTTAAGAGACCAGGCTACTGCTTTGCAGAGGGCTCAATTGAGAAAGGACCTGGGATCTGCACAGCCAGTACCTGCATGAGCAAGCAGCCTTTCCCTGAGGCTGCCTGGAGCTGAGCTAGTAACAGAGGCTGAGAGAAGAAGAAAGCCCCCATCATTTTTGCAAAATTAAGCACAGTTCTAAGAGTATTAAGGCTATTGCTAACTACTATCTGACATTAATATACAGAGGCTGATAATGGGAAAGGGTTGATGATCTCTTGGACTAAATCAGCACATATTTAAGCAAGACACTTAAAGTAAAGGCAATTAGCAAATCAGGTCAAAAGCAGAGGTCTCCAGTCTAAGCCATGCTGGAATTTGTCAGCCTAGTTTAGGATCTACTAGGTTCCCTAGTGGAGAAAGCAGGTGTTGAATAGGTAAACTCCCCTGCAATGCTATTACCAATGTAGTAATCTTACTACATTTACTCTTGACTTCCCCACATCTCCAAACCTCTAGGAGACTATGTTTTAACTGAATTCCTACTTCCTATACATTTTATGGCATAGTTTTGGTATACATAAACTTGCATCATGTTTTGACATTTGTTTTATCTCTGTAGCTCATACGTCTTCGGTTTTTTTTTTTCTAGTTGTCTTTCTAGTTTTTGTTTCCCATAATAAGGATCTGCAGACATTTTCTCAAACAGGCCAGTTAGTAAATATTTTAGACTTGGCAGATCATATGATTTCTGTGGCAGCTACTCAGCTCTGCCATCGTAGCATAAAAGCAGCCATAGACAATACATCAACAAAATAAACATGGCCTGGTTTCAGTTAATCTTTATTTATAAAAAGAGGTGGGTGCAGACTTGGCTTGTAGGCGGTAGTATGCCAATCTCTGTCCTGTGGGAACTGAATGAGAAAGAAGATTCCCCTGACGGTTAAGCCTGTACGACCGCTGTGGACTTTCACATGAAGGAACACGTTCCCTGCCACGATGAGAATTCAAGCAGAGATAGACAGCCACTCGAACTCTAACCATAAAGACAAAGCTGGCCCCGAGCAGTTCTGTTACAACTGAAGTCCGCTCAAATCACTTCGGTGCTCAGAACCGCGACTCACTTAGAGGGAAAGATAAGAAGGGTCAACAGCATCTATACCGTCCCATCAACTCTCTGATGTCATTTCCTCTGCTCTCCCCGCTTATTCTTCCAGCCACTGGCCTCTGATTCTTCCGGGAAGCAGGAAGGCTTCTGCTTAGGATCTTCACACTTGTAGCCCCCTCTTCCTGGAATGTTCTTTATCCAAAAATTTACATAGTTCACTTGCTCACTTCCTTCAGATCTTTACTCACAGGCAACCTCTCAGTAAAGTCTCCACTGGCATGTTACCTGGCATCTCATACCTCCTCTTCTGCTTAGCGCTTACCACTCCCAAGCATTACATATGCAAGCACTTACTTGGTATCTATTGCTGCGTCCTGCACACTCTAAAACACAGGCTTCTCAAGGGCAGTTAGCTTTGCTTACTGGGTGAGCAAATGCATCCCCATGGCCCAGAACACTGTTCAGAATATAATCAATAAATATTTGTTAAATGAACGCATCCTGGCTCATAACCCTAAGAAGTTCCTCAATAAATGGAGGCATTCTCAATTAAATGGGGTTTCTCTTTTGTCCAAGTATACATCTCTTTACTCACTTTCCACCACCCTCAGCCTCTACCCGCCTGGGAAAGATTAAAAGTTGCTATAGAATGAATGTAAAGGAAAAACACTGAGGCAATATAAACTTTGAAAGGCAAAATGTAGATTGCTGGGGCTCTACAAGAGCTGGCAAGCCAGTCATTGTCTTGAAGAAGGAGGGTCCATGGCATCTCTGTATCCCCCCAGCACACCAGAGGGTCTCAATCAGTAGAGGCGTTTTCCCTAGGTGTGGGGGCCTGTTCTGGGAAGGAGAAGCAATGGCAGATGAGGAGGAAGAAAAGTCCAAGACCTCTCCCCGGGGGCCTCCTGGGGACGGTGGGAAGGGAGCGGGTGGGGCATGGAGAACCGCACCGACACCTCACAATCGCTCTCTGAAGAGCCATTCATCCTGATACTTTTGGGGACTCTTGGAAGAATCTCACTAACAGGCAGCCTCCCATCAATCTGGGCCTTTTTGTTGTCTTTCGTCATGTTCAACTCTTTGTGACCCTATAGACTGAAGCCCTCCAGGCTCCTCTGTCCATGGGATTTCCCAAGCAAGAATGCTGGACTGGGTTGCTATTTCCTTCTCCAAGGGATCTTCTAGACCCATAGATCGAACCAACATCTCCTGCATTAGCATGCATATTCTTTATCACTGAGCCACCACAGAAGTCCAGCTCGGGCCTGAGCAGAGAGAATTCCTGGAGTATGGTCAGACAGAGGGCAGCCTTGATGATTAGGTCGACAGAACCGGCATATGTTCCTGGGTGGTCTGGTTGCTGAGTTGAGAGTCACTGGGTCCACCAGGGTATTACAACATGACCCCACAGTGGGCCTTGGCAGTGAACCTTCTGTCCAGCAGGCCAGCTAGAGACACAGCACGGAGCTCAGCGGCACCACGCCGGTGGGAGCTCTGTTCGAAGTGGCGGCTAGGCCACGACAAATGACTCCCCGGGGCATCAGCACCCACTTCAGCATCGGAAGCAGATGAGGGATGCTAACCCGGTGACTCGGCAGACAGAGGGGCTGGCAGCCAGCACTGGCAGGAGGAGCTCGCAGGAGGGCGGGGGAACCATTCCTCCCTGCTGTGGACCTCGGTTAGATCCTGTCCGTCTTGTTTCTGCTTCTTGAGCACATGGAAAAAAATAGCATTCACTAGCCTCCCTTGCAGTTAGGCTGAAACACTGTTGACGAGGTTCTGGTAAATGGAATGCGCATGGTATCAATGTCTACCATGCAGAATCCCTTTATATATTCTCTTCCCCAGAAAAGCACTGCAGTCATTGAGAAATTGAGAGAGAGATTGACAGAGAGAGAGAGAGAGATGTCTTGAAGATAAAAATAGATGAAAGGAGCCTGGATTCTTAGGTCATCACTTAGAAAAAAGCCACACTCCCTCCATGGCACCATGACATGAACGAGAAGTAAGCCTTTTTTCATGTTATGCCACTGAGATTTTAGAGGGATGTTTGTTATAGAAGTTAGCATTATTTATTCTGACTAATACATATACCCAATGCTAAACCACCCACCCCTTCCTTTAGGGCCAAAGACCAAAGAAAGAGATTCTATGAGATATCACACATTTTTTTTTCCCCTTAGAGAGAGATAGAACATTACCTCAAGACATTATTTAACTTTTTAACTTTTAAAATTGACTAAGGTTATATTAGACTGGACATTGCATTAATTTATTCTCCTACTAAGTGGACGCTCAAGAGAAAGACCAAGTTAATTACGGACAAAAGTAAAATTTCAGACTTTATTCTTTTGCACATTTGCATTAGGCTGGAAGTTAAATTTGCGATCCCATTACGAACAATTTGGGAGAACGGTTTGAACAATAATTCTAAGATTCTAATTCTAGCTTCTGCAATTCCAGTAAGTGAAAGTAAGACTTGGGGACGAGGAGCTCAGAGGAAGAAGTGCATAAAGGCTTCCCAACGAGGCTTGCAGTTCAGTCAACACATGTCTTGACTTTTTCTCAGCCTCCTGTGAACCTGTGACCTTGAGAAAGTCACTAATGAATTTGAGCCCCATTTTCCTCACCTTAAATGGAGGGATACTACCTTTGCTGCAATGACTAGGTCCCGTAGAGCCTACAGATCACTTAGTCCAGTGCCTGACACTGCACACTTGCTGTGTGATGATTAGCAGCTGAAACAATCAGTAAAATCAACACAGAGGGAAGTCTGAGAGAACGCATCAAGGGTGGAGTTGAAAGGAAACGTCTATAAGGTCATCTCTACCTCTTGAAAGGATGTTGTATTTTTCAACACTTGAGAAGAAAATTCTCTCCTCTCTAGTCTACCTGCCTTTTTCTGTCTCTGTCTCTCTGTCTCTATCTTCCTTTCTCTCACACAGAAATACACACTTGCTCCCCTTATAACAATTTTATTTGGATTCAAATGTGCAATTGAAATATTCTGCACAAATAACTGGCCCCAAGTTGGAATGCCACAAAGTCGCAATTCGACATGCTGCCTCTTTCCAAATAGCCATTTGGGACAGTTCGCAATACCCCAGGGGGATTCCTTCTTTAATAGAAAACAGGTCTATTTCCCCCAAGGCGGAATGTGACCCCACCTCACCCCTGAAGAGACTGCTATCACTAAAGACTTATATGCAGAGCCTGGATGACCACTTATGCAGGATGTTGGGAGAGGGAAAATCATACATTTTTCCTGACTGCCTTTGATCTGCCCAGCTGTGAGAATGACCTCTTGCTTCCTGCAGACCCAGCACTACTAGTCTCTGAAACAGAGAGCCACTCTGGAATTCTGTAGGCGCCCACTCCTTATGTAAATGGTGTCTGCTGTGTCTGTGTAGACTTTGCTGCCGAGGATCCCCTGGGCACTGGGCTGTAGCCTTCAGACTGCCCCTACTAAGTGCAGACACCACCAAAGTGCCCTTGTCACTGTTTCTTTATGTCATTTCCAACTCCCCCTCGAAGCTCAGTTCTTAGCCCAGCTTCCCAAATATTCTAACCCCTTAGTTTAGCAGTTTCCCTAGAGATAGACTTAACTTTTCACCCCCAATAGGAACTTGGATAGATCTTGAAAACAATGTAAATATCTCAAATACAAAAAAATATTGCCTTAGGCCATTGTACCACTGCATGTCCCCATGTTTGGAGTTGAATCCAGCCTAGATCCACCCAGCGTTCTGATTCTTCTACGTCCTGGCCTGTGGTCTCTGCTCCCATCCTTTCCTGACAAGACCAACAGCGTGCTCCTCCACTGCGAGCAGAGGGCTGTTGAGCAGCTGAACATGCAAGACATCGTGCAAACACTTTCATCAATGAGTTGGGGCTTCTCAATCTGTTTGAGTGTATTGCACCCTTTTCAATATCTAAAATTAACATCCACACGATAGTGCTTGAGTATTCTGCTGATTAAAAAATACAGAGTGACAAGAAGTTACTATGAATTGTATTATGTCTTTAAATGATTTTTACTTTATTAATCCCAATAGCATTGGACTTCCCAGGTGGCCCAGATGGCAAAGAATCTGTCTGCGATGTAGGAGATTTGAGTTTGATCCCTGGGTTGGGAAGATGCACTGGAGAAGAAAATGGCTACCCACTCTAGCATTCTTGCCTGGGAAATCCCATGGACAGAGGAGCCTAGTGGGCTACAGTCTATAGGGTCACAAAAGAGTTGAATGTGACTTAGCAACTAAACAGCAACAGATAAACAATTCTTAGCATACTGAATCTAGATTAATCTTTGCCTCCACCATGTTGCCACAGCTCGCAGTAGATTCTTTACTTCTAAGGTGGGCTTCCCTGTTGGCTCAGATGGTAAAGAGTCTGCCTGCAATGTGGGAGATCTAGGTTTGATGCCTGGGTTGGGAAGATCCCCTGGAGGAGGTCATGGCAACCCACCCCAGTATTCTTGCCTGGAGAATTCCCATGGACAAAGGAGCCTGGCGGGCTATGGTCCATTAGGGTTGCAGAGAGTCAGGCACACCTGAGTGACCGAGCACAGCACAGCAAGGCGGGGAATCAGATGCATGGTGATCTTCAAATTTTTTTTCAACCATCAAACACCTGACATCTGACAATTCCCTGCATATTCCCAGGTGTAAACAGTTTCCTCCTCGCCAATTCACTTTGCCCTTTTCTCTCTCTTTCCTTGGGAAACCATGTAAAAATGCCAGCAAGTGTGGCATTAAGGCAGAGATCACCTAAATTATAGTAATTTAATCTATAGAAAATAATGGATTTATTATTTACAAGTATTGGCATTTTCATTATTATTTCAAAGGAATTATATACTTCTCAAGTGATTGCAGCACACCAGGATACCATGACAATAGACCAGAAACCACTGGATAGATAGTTTTATGCTAGTTTAAAAACAGTATAAAAGATAAAGATCAGGTGTTACTTTTGCCAGGCAGTTT